>NC_091440.1:36458763-36773719 GCF_964237555.1 Oryctolagus cuniculus | reverse complement strand
CCTCCCCTCCCCCTCCTCCCCCTCCTCCCCTCCTCTCCCTTCTCTTCCCCCTCCTCGTCCCCCTCCTCCCCCTCCTCCCCTCCCCCTCCTCCCCCTCCTCCCCCTCCTCCCCCTTCTCTTCCCCCTCCTCGTCCCCCTCCTCCCCCTCCTCCCCCTCCTCGTCCCCCTCCTCCCCCTCCTCCTCCCCCTCCTCCCCCTCCCCCCTCCTCCCCCTCCCCTCCTCCTCCTCCTTCTGTTTTTGACAGGCAGAGTTAGACAGTGAGAGAGAGAGAGCAGCGAAAGGTCTTCCTTCGGTTGGTTCACCCCCAAAATGGCTGCCACGTGGTGCACTGTGCTGATCCGAAGTCAGGAGCCAGGTGCTTCCTCCCGGTCTCCCATGAGGTGCAGGGCCCAAGCACTTGGGCCATCCTCCACTGCCTTCCCGGGCCACAGCAGAGAGATGGACTGGAAGAGGAGTAACCGGGACAGAATCCGGCACCCTGACCGGGACTAGAACCTGGGGTGCTGGCGCTGCAGGCAGAGGATTAGCCTAGTGAGTTGCGGCGCCAGCAAAGACTTCAGCTTCTTACTAATGCAGACCTTGGGAAACAGCGGCAAATGGCTCAAGTAATTGGGTTCCTACCACCCATGGGAGAGACCTGGATTGGAGGCATTTGTCGGATGAATCAGCAGGTGGTAGTTTGCTCTCTGTCTCTCGCTCTCTTTCTCTCTCTGCCTCACAAATAAATATAATTTTTAAAGAGTGTGGCAGTGAAATCTTAGTAATTACAATTGAGCAATAAAAAAAATAATCCTGGAGTGGAGGAGTGAGGGTCCAGGGTGGTAAAACTTTGTGATTAACATATTAAAATTCTGCTGCTGGGGCTGGCGCTGTGGCTCACTTGGTTAATTCTCCACCTGTGGTGCCGGCAACCCATATGGGCGCCGGGTTCTAGTCCCGGTTGCTCCTCTTCTGATCCAGCTCTCTGCTATGGCCTGGGAGGGCAGTGGAGGATGGCCCAAGTGCCTGGGTCCCTGCACCCGCATGGGAGACCAGGAAGAGGCACCTGGCTCCTGGCTTTGGATCAGCGCAGTGCCAGCCATTGTGGCCATTTAGGGGGTGAATCAATGGAAGGAAGACCCTTCTCTCTGTCTCTTTCTCTCACTGTCTATAACTCTACCTGTCAAATAATAAAAAAAAAATCTGCTGTTATCCACTGTGTTGTAGTCCCACAGTGGTGGTCACCACAATTGAGGCTAACATTTTTAGGATAAAAAGAATTGAAAAGTCAAGTTCCTTAGTTTTAACATGAAAACTCTTACATCAGGAGTGACATTCACAGAAACTGCAGATCTCCGTACTGAGCTGTAAAAAGACTGAAAATTCAAAAGGGAAGTAGCCTGTTTGTGATTTTTAAATTTTGCACGTACAGATTTTGGCAAGACTCATTGGTACATTTACTGTAAAAGAGGGCCAGTTGTCTTATTACTTATTACTTACACTGCTCTTCTTGGTCGTTGCTGCTTAGGACGTTTCCTCCTCGTCCCCCTCCTCCCCCTCCTCCTCCCCCTCCTCCCCCTCCCCCCTCCTCCCCCTCCCCTCCTCCTCCTCCTTCTGTTTTTGACAGGCAGAGTTAGACAGTGAGAGAGAGAGAGCAGCGAAAGGTCTTCCTTCGGTTGGTTCACCCCCAAAATGGCTGCCACGTGGTGCACTGTGCTGATCCGAAGTCAGGAGCCAGGTGCTTCCTCCCGGTCTCCCATGAGGTGCAGGGCCCAAGCACTTGGGCCATCCTCCACTGCCTTCCCGGGCCACAGCAGAGAGATGGACTGGAAGAGGAGTAACCGGGACAGAATCCGGCACCCTGACCGGGACTAGAACCTGGGGTGCTGGCGCTGCAGGCAGAGGATTAGCCTAGTGAGTTGCGGCGCCAGCAAAGACTTCAGCTTCTTACTAATGCAGACCTTGGGAAACAGCGGCAAATGGCTCAAGTAATTGGGTTCCTACCACCCATGGGAGAGACCTGGATTGGAGGCATTTGTCGGATGAATCAGCAGGTGGTAGTTTGCTCTCTGTCTCTCGCTCTCTTTCTCTCTCTGCCTCACAAATAAATATAATTTTTAAAGAGTGTGGCAGTGAAATCTTAGTAATTACAATTGAGCAATAAAAAAAATAATCCTGGAGTGGAGGAGTGAGGGTCCAGGGTGGTAAAACTTTGTGATTAACATATTAAAATTCTGCTGCTGGGGCTGGCGCTGTGGCTCACTTGGTTAATTCTCCACCTGTGGTGCCGGCAACCCATATGGGCGCCGGGTTCTAGTCCCGGTTGCTCCTCTTCTGATCCAGCTCTCTGCTATGGCCTGGGAGGGCAGTGGAGGATGGCCCAAGTGCCTGGGTCCCTGCACCCGCATGGGAGACCAGGAAGAGGCACCTGGCTCCTGGCTTTGGATCAGCGCAGTGCCAGCCATTGTGGCCATTTAGGGGGTGAATCAATGGAAGGAAGACCCTTCTCTCTGTCTCTTTCTCTCACTGTCTATAACTCTACCTGTCAAATAATAAAAAAAAAATCTGCTGTTATCCACTGTGTTGTAGTCCCACAGTGGTGGTCACCACAATTGAGGCTAACATTTTTAGGATAAAAAGAATTGAAAAGTCAAGTTCCTTAGTTTTAACATGAAAACTCTTACATCAGGAGTGACATTCACAGAAACTGCAGATCTCCGTACTGAGCTGTAAAAAGACTGAAAATTCAAAAGGGAAGTAGCCTGTTTGTGATTTTTAAATTTTGCACGTACAGATTTTGGCAAGACTCATTGGTACATTTACTGTAAAAGAGGGCCAGTTGTCTTATTACTTATTACTTACACTGCTCTTCTTGGTCGTTGCTGCTTAGGTCGTTTCCCTTCATGCCCTGACTCTCCTCTTACCCTGGGCCTGTCTCCTGGATGTGTGTTAATCCACATCCGGCAGACTTTTCTCCATGTTATTGACTATACCTTCCTGCCAGACAGGAGGGAGGAGAAAAGAGGGCCTTTAGCTCGGGTTAAGGCTGCTGGTGCTCTGTGTGCTGGGATCCTGTTGCTGTCAATAGCTGCACGTGGCCAGCCTCAGGGTCACCCCTGGTGGAAAGTAAATGACCCTTCCCATTCTTCTTTACAGGTGCATGGGAGGCTGGGAGACGGCACAGACAGGGAAGACAACTCAGTTTGGAGCTGTAGTGTTTTTCTCTGCCTCCTTTTCTTCTTAAAGAAACGGTTTCTGTTGAAAGAGTGAATTACTAATTGTATCTATCTGACTGAATTACTAATTGTATCTATCTAATCTGTATCTAGCTGTATCTGTATCTGTCTGAGGTGCAGTTATTTGTCAGAGTTTGCTTTTGAATTATTTTAGATCAGAATACAGGGTTCCCAAAATCATTTCCATGGCCACCTTCAGACGAAGCCTTGAGTTTTGGGCTCTTATTGAGCCATAAGACTTGTAATTTCTTTGGGATTTCAGGTGACATCCAATCTAACCTTGCATGTAGTGTGTGATTTTAGGTCATAGGGGTCTGACAAGAATCTATGAGACTCCTTTGTGACCCAGTGGTGGTTTTTTTTTTGGCTGCTGTTTCTATGTGCTTTCTTAACTCTTCCCTGATGATGTCTCTTTGACAGCTGCATACATACTTTAGAGTTTCCCTAGAATTATTTCTGTTAGCTCATTGCTGGGTTTTATTCCCATGTATCACATCGACAGATTTTATGAAAAATCACTGAGGCAAAGAAGATCGAGAAGCAAAGGGGTTCCTCGGTAAATTGGGGCTTTTTCTGCTTAGAAACTGCAACAGCAAAAGAATGTACCGCCTGTGCCTCTCATATGCAAAGCAAGTTCCTCCTAATGGATCTTATCTCAACTTCATGACAAATTTCTAAAAATATTCCCTGCAGTTCGCAATAACAGCACTGGGTTTCCAAGGGAAAGGCAAAGCAGGCATGCCGGTGGATTTCAGTTAGGCGAAGAGTCTAGAGCCTAAAGCAGATTCTCGTGTCTTCTTCCTAGGTTGTGAAAGTGACACAGATTCTGAATTCATACTCAAAATGCAAGATTTTAATAAAGATGATATGTCCTATCGAAGGATTTTGGCTATCGAACCCAAGTCTGCTTTACCATTCAATCGTTTTTTACCCAACAAAAGTCGACAGCCATCCTATATGCCAGCACCCTTGAGGAAGAAGAAACCAGACAAAAATGAGGATAACAGACGGAGCTGGGCAAGTCCAGTCTATACGGAAGCAGATGGAACGTTTTCAAGGTACTGGGATGTGATGTGCTAATTGAGTGGAGGATGCTTTGTGAAATGTGTGTGTGGGGGGGTGGGTATTTAAATATGCTAGAAGAATGGTTCTTAAGGGTGTTTCCTAGGTGATATATTAAATTTCACTAATGAGTTTTTTTGTCCTTACCTCTATTTGTAGTCATACCTACCTTGAAGGTAATTCTTCTGTTTTAGAGGGTCAGCAGCTGGTGAGCTAGGTCTTATTTTAGATGCGTGCCTTCACCTTACTGGTATTTTTCTGGTTACCGCATGATTTACATGAGGTATTACTCATTGTGAGCTCTGCCAGGTTTTATTCTTTCATTTCCTTCCTCCCCTGCCCCCATTTTGATTGATCTTAGTGGACCTCCCCGACCTCCTTTAATTTCCCATCACATTAGCAGAGCAGAGTGTGGGTTTTCAAGTCAGAAGGACGAGTGTGGTTCTGCCAGTGGTCTGGACTCTGAGGTGGAACGAAGGTCACCTGACATGGTTTTGCATGACTTAGCCAACCAACTGTACATAGATTCCAAGGGAAAAAGAGGCCGAAGAGTTTTGTCTGGAAAACCACCTCTCCCTAACTCTTGCCTGCGAATATTTCCTCCTGCTGATGCCTTAGCCACGGGCTGCACACACTGAGGAGGTCAGAAATGTTTGTCCTGGATCTGGGTGTCTCTCACGCTGCTGATTTTAATTCACAGAGTTAACGTCCCCAATTGTTTGCGATTTGTCTTCCTTTCAGCACAGCTTTGAATTCAGTATCTTTGTCCCATGTGTATCTAGCTAATACCTTTTCAAAATGAGATGCTGTTAGAATGCCTTAGCTTGGTTCCAGGAGCTCTGGTGACGAGAGTGGGAATTAATGTGTTTCATTCACAGTGGCGCAAGCTTTGTGAGCCAGAAAGCATGCTTGTCTCGCAGATTGCTCACACGGTAACTTAACTGGTTGGATGTTTTGAACAGTAACCAGAGGAGGACTTGGGGCAGCAAGGTGCAGCACTGGCCAACTGTGCAAGAGACTCCAGGCTCCTCTTGTTCTTTGGAAGAGGCAGAAGAAAAGGCAACGAGCACTCCCAGCACTCTAAAGGATGATCTCTATGTGCGAAAGCTAAGTCCAAGTGTGCCAAACCCAGGGAATTCTTTCGATCAGTTTCTCCCAAAATGCTGGGCCCCAGAAGATGTGAACTGGAAAAGAATAAAAAGGGGGACTTATAAGCCATGGTATAAAGAATTTCAGGGATTCAGGTTCGTCCATGCATGTTCCTGTCACTCCAGTGTTCATTCAGCACCCAGGCTGGGTGCATTCTGTGTGCATTTTTATGGGAGAGATGAGAAAGGTTAATTTCCCTTCTGCAATCCATAGAACCTGGATACGTGAGACCAATTTCTGTTTACCTGTAAGCCTTAGGCTCTGGCTCTTTCAAAGTCCTCTTCTAGTCGTAGTCACATCCTTCTCCTCCTGTCTGTCTGCTTCACTCCCTGCTTCTTTTCTCCGTGTCACTCCACAGTGGACGGAATTCAGATTCTGAGGATGACGACTTGGGCTCTGACAGAAGCTCCACCATTTTTAGTAGAATACAAAGAGCAGAGCGCAGGCTAGACAGCGGCTGGCCACGACATTCACTCTTGCTGGATCTAGCTACCAAACGGGCCGTAAAGTCACGGGACAGCCACGCGGCCAGGAGAAGCAGCGGTGCTTCAGATGAGCCCAGGTGCACCTGTCCGCACGAGCCTGCCTGCTCGGGGTCTGGCCTCAGACACCCACTGTGCCTTCTGCTGCTGCTGCATTAACCCGGGGCCTAACCGCGCTGAGTCCTGAAACCTCACTCACTCACTAGATTTCATCCAGAAGCATCATGTATAACATATTCCTTTGTGTATGAGCATGGGAGCTTAGAAGTCCATAGCACCCACCATTCTCCTTTAGCGAAGCAGCGTGCAAGGCAGTGTGTATTTGCCTGTGGCGTAGTTCTTTTGGAAAATGGTTCCCCCCCCCAAAAAAAAAACCACTTTTCAGGGCAATTTCTTAATTTTACAGTCGTACTGTGTTTGGAGATGTGGACAAAGGAAACATGACAGAGACCAGGAAGGGCAGGTCTGATGGGAAAATGCAGAGAAAGGATTCCTTGGGGGTCTTCTATAAGACTCTAGAGTAATGTGTTTATTTTTTCAGCTGATCACACGAGCCTGTAGCCAACTCTGAAAGCTTTCCAGGGTCATTCCTTCTGGGCGAGGTGGGAAGTGGGCAGTTAGGCTACTATGTATGGCACGTGGAGTGAGGGAGGGGTACCAGGGAGTCTGCCCTTGTTCTGGGGAGATGTAACTTGACCTGCGTTCCAGGCCCAGCCGGTGGCCTCCCTGGTGCCCACTTTTCCTGAAGTGTGTACTCTGCTCGTGTTCTCTTCGGGGGTACCCTGGAAAGTCACAGGTGACAGCATGCAGTTCTAGTCTGTCTTCCTGGCAAGAGTCCCCTCTGTGGCCCTGTAAAATAGTGAGCCGCTGTCACTGGCGTGTTGGTCTGCTACCCTTTTCTTCTCAAACTTAATCAGATTCTCCCTTTTTCTTTTCTGTGCTCCAGTCAGTTTTTATTGCTTCAGGCTTTCCAAACATACTCTGATGACATCTTGTCTTCTGAAACAAATGTCAGGATTGATCCCACTTCTGGCCCAAGGCTCATTACACGCAGAAGGAATCTCTCTCACGCAGCAGGCCATGGAAGGGGTGACTTCGAGTTGTCAGCCCTGGATCCTGACTTAGAAAACGATGACTTCTTTGTCCGAAGGATGGGGGCTTTCCACGCAAACCCGTGTGTTCTTCAAGCCTTTGAGGACTTTAGGAGGTTCTCTGAGCAGGACGATCCTGTGGAGCGAGACATAATTTTGCAGTGTAGAGAAGGGGAGCTTGTGCTTCCAGATTTAGAAAAAGACGATATGATAGTTCGGCGAATCCCAGCACAGAAGAAAGAAGTGCCTCTGTCTGGGGCCCCAGATAGATACCAGCCAGTCCCTGTCCCTGATCCCTGGACCCTACCTCCAGAAATCCAAGCCAAATTCCTGTGTGTGCTCGAGCGGACGTGCCCACCCAGAGAAAAAAGCCCCAGCTGTAGGATACTTGTTCCTTCATTTCGGAGGAAGGACGACGACATGCTGACCCGCAAGATCCGGTCTTGGAAGCTGGGGACCAGCGTGCCTCCAGTGAGCTTCACTCCTGGCCCCTGCAGCGAGGCCGACCTGCAGAAGTGGGAGGCCATCCGCGAGGCCAGCCGACGTCGGCACAAGAAACGGCTGATGGTGGAGAGGTCAGAGTGTGTTTCCGCGAGGGTCGAGGGTCTTGCTTGTGATGGATCGTCTCGTAGAACGTGTGTGAACAGTCTGCCTACTGCTGCACCCTGCATGCGTGTGCCATTGGGAGGCATCCTGTAAAACTGCTTTGTGCCTTGAGGAACACGGCGTCACTTGTGGAAAAAGTGCAGTTCCATGTTTGCACACTTCTTCCTTGGGCCTGTGTAAGAAGGCACACACGCAGGCCTTGCCTTTGGTACTGTTCTGCAGTGTGAGATTTCACAAAAATGCTTCCCACTGAGGTTCACAAGCTCTTATTCTCATGTCCTAGCCTTACTGTAACGGTCTGGTATGGTTTGGTTTTCTGTGTTTCTTGCAGTTGGGAATGTCTGCTTTGGGGAGTAGATTTCATGTCAAATATGGCATTGCAAATTTCATTTAACTTGATTTTTGTTTTTGAACTAGGGTTATTGGACTATCAATTTGTAATTTAAGTTTATCCATGAAGTTCATTGCAAACTTTGGTGTTAAATGCATGAGTGTTATCTGGTGTTTTCTGAATTTTACTTATGTATAACCGGTGGTCATTTTAATAATTTGTGATATGCATCCTGTCTTTTTGATGAATGTTGAGTTTGTTGAATTTAGGGATGGACAAATCTGATTAGGTTGAATCAAATTAATAGACTAGTTGTAATTTACCATTTCCGGACAGCTGGGATCCTTTCCTGATGGATTTGTTGGTTTGGAATAAATTGAGAAAATCTTCAGTTGACTTTGTTTCACTTCCTTGAGATACGTAGAAGAAGCCTTTTGAGGTTTGTCCATCTCCAAATAGATTTTTAAGTTACAGTTAGAAACTAATAAAACCAGAAAATGACTTTTTTAATTGTATTTTTTGATTTTCTGGTTTCTTAGACTCTTTCAAAAGATTTATGGTGAGAATGGGTAAGTTTTCTGGTTCACAGAAAAAAAAAAAAGCTTGTGCATATTGTTTGTTCTTTGTGTAGTTTGTCATTGCACTTCTATCCTGGCATGTCACTAAAAGGGGGTGCTGTGTGCAGTGCATGAGATTTTTAAAATGCAAAGTTTTCATTAATTTTGCAACTAATGGTGGTACGTCTGTGTGTGTCTGAGTGTCCAGTGCATGAAGTGCTATGTGAAAGCAATAGCTTTGTTGCATTAGAAAATTTATATTTAAAATTAGCTCATTAAAAGTAACATAATGCTTGCCCAGGGTTGGGTATATTTATTTTGGTTTGACTACTGCATAGAGTAAAATTATAATTTCTGAATGCTGAAGCCAAAATAACTACGTATTTATTCAAGGTTAGAATGCATGCAGTTGGCACTTTCCATAAACTCAGCTCGTGGGGAGCTTGTTAGCAGGGATGGTGAGTGGTGTGAATCTTCCCTTAGTAGTATTTGGGAATATTTTCAAGATTCCTGGTGAAGAATCTTGCAGCATGGCTGTGTTTATAGAGCAAAGTTGGCTTTCCAAAATAGCAAAAATTAGAATTATAGTAGTTTCCAGCATTGTTGTGGGCACTATATTTATAACTAATTCTCAGTTTTTGGTTTACTGACTAATTCTAATCTGGTAGACATGATATTATGACACCAGTTTTCTTGAAGCAGTTTCTAGAATAATTGAAATTTAATAATAAGTAAATCACTCATTCTTCTTGCAAAGTTAGCAGGTGGTTATCTCTTAATATTTTCCAGGAAGAATGGTGTAACTTGTGACTCTAACTGCTAATGCTTTTTGAGTAAGGGCAAGACAGTTTAAAGATGTTACATATTTTAATCTGTATAAGCCTTGGTGGCTAAATAGTTTCTCTGGGTACGATTTGTATAACCGTTAAGCCTGTCTAGTTTTGATAGTTCATGGAGACCTTGGATGCTACTGAAATGAGCATTTCAAGCAAGATAACCATTCCAGATGGTGGCTGATTCCAAGTCCTTCGCAGCCACTGCTTTTCAAAAATCAGATTCCCAGCCCATTTCAGTGTGCCAGATAAAGGCATGTTGTCTGTCTAGATCCTCATGTGCTTAGATGTCTTCCTCTGTCCGGGTCAGTGAGGCAGTTTTCAGCATGACACTTAAGCATTTACTCTTCTGGGTTCATCATGGAAAAGCTGCTTTAGTTTGATTAAAATCCCTTTTCAGCTTCAAGCATCTTGAATTAAATTTCAGAAAAAATTTCCATTTTTTGATTAAATATGATTTTATAATATAAGTAGGTGTCGGGAATAGATGCTTCTCTTAAAGGGGACAGAAGGGCCCAGAGTACAGATGCTGAATGGGAAGACAAGCATACGGGACCTTTTCCGTGATTGTACGTGTTCCTCCGCTGTAGAGGCTCCATTATAATTTCTGAGGTCAAAAAGGCACTCCAAATGCCCAAACCTAAGAAGCAAGTGTGTGTTTGGCCTATGTCTAGGTGGGAGGACAGCAGCGGCAGCAGCAGCAGCGGCGGCAGCAGCCAGTGCTCTCTGGAGAGCACTCGTAGATAGTTGTTTGGGTAGCACAGTGTTTGTTTTGAAGGCTGTTCCGCATGCAGTTGGGTGCCAAGGTAACCACACAAATAAAGCAAGATTACCTGTAAATTGAGATTGATGAATAACTCATGACTTGTCAAATAATGGAAAATAATATAAGCGAGTCTTCAGAAAACTCGTGTGCTCTAGACCACTTGAAATCAAATCAGTCATATGGTTTTTTTTTTTTTCTTCTATATTCTGTCAGTTACCAGTGTTCTTAAGTTGATCTGCAATAAAAATGAAATACAAATTTAAGTTGGATTACCCTTGGGCTTTTAATTTAGAACCGATTCTGTGTTTAGGCTGGGTGATCTTTTCTCTGAACATCATGTACATTGTCAAGCGTGGCATACTTGCCTGGGAAAGTATTATTGCTCAATATGCTATAATTGAAAACAATAGCTGCCTGTTACACGAATGCCTTCTTTTTGGTAAGGACCAGGTTAAAGGCAAACGTACACTTTGTTTTGAAGTCTTAGGCTGCTAATTTCTGGCTTGCTTTTTATTTGGCTTTTAACACCAGTCAGTTTATTTTTAGTAAGATTGCTTTGAATGTGGCTGTCATTCGTCATGTGTGTGCTTCTGTGTGGCATGAACTTATGTCTTTAGAGACCTCCTAAAGTTTTGAAGTTCGGTGATGTCACCTTCCGACAGAGGTGTTAATAGCATAACCAAACTTGCTGAGAGAGTTTATAAAGGTGATTCTATAGTGGGATTAAGCATGGACTATGCTGCCAGTCTGGTCAGGAAATGCACAGCGATTCATCGTGAAGCTGTAAGCAGACACGTAAGACATCCATATCTCACTTACGGATTTTGCCTAAAACATTCTTTAGCACATAACACACAGAAGACAGCAAAAAGCAAGTGGGAAACAAGTTCATGTAGGTTACTTTCTGGGGATTTTTCACCCCAGAGGACATTTGGTTCTGTCTGGAGATAACTTTCTGTTATCATAATGTGTGTTTGTGTGTGTGTGTGTGTGTGTGTGTGTGTGTGTATATATACACACACATGCTAGTGGCATCCACTTCCTTTGTAGCCAGGGTTGCTGCTAAATATCCTACAATACACAGGACAGCCCCCTCCAGCTGATAATTTGCTGGCCTCCATAGATCTGTAGCGCTGCTTCTGAGACCTTGATTGAGCCTACAAATCTGTGTAAATGAGAATCCTCATTGTAGAACCTTATCATTCTAGTTTATGGTAATTCCAAAGCTTCTCACCAAGGTTTTTGCTTGACTACTCTTCTGAGGGTTCCTAATACCTGATACCTAATGACGTAAATAAGTATAGTCTTGCCTCCTCTGCAAGTTGGGGGCCATTAACTTAGTGTCATGGAATTTTGGTTTTCTGTGTAAGGCTTTCATTGACTTTATAGCTAAGAAAATTTGCCACGTATTAGTCTTTTTCATTCCTTACTCCTTAGATATTCATGTGTAAAATTCTGAAGTTGAGTTCTAAAAGTAATACGCCTTGATACTAGCCAAAAAGCCTCAGGAGTGTAGTAAGTGGCCAGCCTGATGGAAGAAGAGAGTGACGCTTGCCTCTTGTTTTAGGATCAGCGTCTTCTTCCTAAATCATTCCCTGTCCTGTCTTCCTCATAAATGCTGTTTTAAAGACAAAATTTTATTCACCCAAAAAGGCAAAATGTTAGGCCTGCATCTTTGGGGGTGGGGGAACAATATCCAAATGCAGTTCTAAATTGGAGTCTTTCCAAACAAGGCAATGTGGATGCAGTTGAGTTTTAAGAATTCTGTGGCTTGTTGGTCAACAGCCCCTCGCTAGAGCTGTGCAGGTCTCTGTAATTTGCCCCCAGTTTTCCTGACTCTGTCCCTGGTGCTTCTGTCAGTTCTCTCAGGTAGACAGGTAGGTGTTCTTTGCATTTCAGAGATGTGGAGAAAGAGAAACAGATACTGCCGCTTTCCCAGGGCTGTGGACTGTTGAGTGGTAGGACTGGACGGGGGCTTTGCCTCGTGAGATAAGCCATGCCCGCCTGGCCTGCAGCAAGCCCTCAGGAGTTTAATATTGTGCTGCTAATGCTGATAAGGAGGGAAGGAATCCTTTATGCTCTGCCTGGGAGACTCCTGTGCTGCAGAAGTTCTAGATTTTATCAGTGTCGTCTGGGGTGACCTCTCTAATGTGAAGTGGCTTGGAGAGTTAGCTTACGGGAGCTCCTGCACCATCCTATTTGTTTTAATAACTGCTGGTTTGTAGCAGCAGATGCTTTTTAAAATGTACTCAGTGTGACCTTATCCAGTTCTCACAATCCTCACGTAGCAGATGGATAACTGAGGCTCAGAGGAACGAACCCACATGTGTCGGGTAAAGCCTTGAAACCTGTCCCACAGCTGGGCCTTGAGCCCTCTCCTGCCATCTCCTGCTGCCTGCCCAGTCTGCCCTGGAGCGTGCTTGGGCTTTCTGTGGGTAACTTCATATACCCCAGGGACCAAATCGAGCTCCCATTCCTGCCTTCACATGGGCCTGTCTGCTTCAGGCTGTACCGAGCTCACTCTGTTCATACTGAGGCCCTCCGTGGAGCACAGGAGGGTGCAGCCTCTGTCCTTGGTGGGCACACTTCATGGAAAGACACGTTAACCTCGCAGTGCAGGAGGGTGAGGGCTGAAAGAGCCCCTTTGGGAGAGTCTGGGCCAGTTTAGTCTTCATCCCAACAAAAGATTCCTGAAATATTAGCACTTCCATTTTTGTTCCTTCTGAGAGGGCTATGCACATAGAGTCCCCTCATGCCGTGGTCCTTGAAAACTGGTCCTGATTCCTCTTTGTGAGCCTGTTGTAGAGCTTGAGTAGCCTCCTTTTCTTGCTATGACATAATCAGTAAGTACATGTTCTCAGATTCACACGTTACTTTTGTGTGTAGTCATACCTGGGTAGATACACTACATTAATAGACCCATGTCTTTTTTATAGATGTCCTCATATAAGGTCTATACTCCCAAATAACTTTTCTTAATATTCCTTAATCAATCTTATAAGACTTTCTTTTAATTCTTTTAGAACTCTGGAAATTGTTAATACTTTACCTCACAAGAGGAATTGCAAACATTTCAAGCGTAGGGTGTTTTGCTTGATAAAATGGCAAGTTTGACTTCGTTCTTAGCACAGATGCTAAATGAGCACGTCCTGTGTGCCTTGTGCTGTGTGAAGTCCTCTTCATCCGCAGCAGCCTGTGACTGGAGGGAGAGGGGCTGAGCAGGTGTGCGCATGCTCTGTGTCCCCTGAAGCTGAGTGTTTCTACCGTGAGGGAGGTGGAGCTGAAACGCCGGGGCAGCTGAAAGGACAGACCACTTTACTTTAGATGCAGAAGAGCTCAGAAGACTTCATCACAGCGGTCGGATGTTCTCTGGGTCGCTGATGGACCCCACTTCCTGAGCACTTCCCATGAGTGGGGCTCCCTTTTAGGCACAGGTGGTAGACTAGACAAATGAGGCAAAGTTCCTGCTTTATAATGTTACAGTGCAGGGCAGGTGATATGTACAAAATAGGTGCGTTATCGATGATGATAAATGCTATGGAAGCCCAAGGATAAAGTTTTGTGTGAGCCAGGGGAGAGGAGCATTTGCTGCGTCTCATAGGGGGATCAGGGAATGAAAGACTCAGGTAACATTTAAAGAGATGCAAGATTGGCCGGCGCCGCGGCTCAATAGGCTAATCCTCTGCCTTGCGGCGCCGGCACACTGGGTTCTAGTCCCGGTCGGGGCACCGGATTCTGTCCCGGTTGCCCCTCTTCCAGGCCAGCTCTCTGCTGTGGCCAGGGAGTGCAGTGGAGGATGGCCCAGGTGCTTGGGCCCTGCACCCCATGGGAGACCAGGATAAGCACCTGGCTCCTGCCATCGGATCAGCGCGATGCACCGGCCATTGAAGGGTTAACCAACGGCAAAAAGGAAGACCTTTCTCTCTGTCTCTCTCTCTCACTCTCCACTCTGCCTGTCAAAAAAAAAAAAAATGCAAGATGAGCCATGTGAGCATTTCATTGGGGGAGCTTTCCAGGCAGATGGGAGAGCAGTAGGAGGAGCAAGAGTTTTGAGCAGAGGCATGGAGCTCACTTGGCTGCAGCGAAGTGAGTGGGGCATGCTGGGGTAGGTGTAGAGGGGCACGTAGGAACCAGATGTCAGACCCGAAAGATCTCTGAAGAGCCGCTTTTAACTTGCGGGTGCTGGGAAGAAACTGGTGGGTGTGGAGTAGGGGCATGGCATGCATGGCCTGAGTGCCATCTGCAGGAATCTCTCTGGCTTCTGATAGAGAATACAATATGGGCCAGAAGGGCTGGGAACGGGAATGTTATTGAAGTAATCCAGAAGGGAGAGATGATGACTTGGAGTAGGGTGGTAACCATGGAGGTGGTAAGAGTAGCTGCATCCTTGATAGGGTGGAGGGTGGCGTGAAGGGATTTGCTAGGGCATTCTGAGACGACTCCAAGATTTTTGACCGCAGTCTGGAAGCATGTTGTTGTTAGGTGAGATGAGCAGATTGTGGAGGGTGCAATCCTGTTTTTAGTCTGTGACCAGCTAAGTGTGAGATGCCTGTTAATCTACCAAGTGCAAGAGAGTGAAAATGAAGTTTGGTACAACCATTCAGAGTTTAGTGTAGCAGGGACCTCACGGAATGGGTGGTATTTCAGAGGATATGTATTCTTGGGAAGGATGCCTGAGTTGGAGGGAGCAGTGGAGAAAGACCTTCTCTGGGTGAGGATTTCTGTAGCTTTTGGAAGTCCTGGCAAAAGTTCGCTGTGCTCTGATCTGGGGTGTTGGCTACAGAGATGGAAAGAAAGAGACACAGACTGGGAGGCCTTGGTGACTAAGTGCAAGTGGGAGAAGGAAGAAACAAAGGTGAAACATGGTTCTTCAGTTTCAGATGGGCCTGAGCAGGGAGCAGGCAACGTCATTAGCAGTCACAAGAGGAAAAGCAGGTTTGGGAACAAGATTAAGCCTGGCTGTGTCAACAAAACCATATGTTTAGCGAGTTACAGTTTACAAAATCCTGTCCAGCTGTTATTTCAACTGATCCTTCTACAGTTGAGGTACCTAGGGGATGTCCATGCAGAAATGTTTAGTTCAACAAGCAGTTGCAAATGAGTCAGATGGGCTGGCCCTCAGCTTTGTGGGTTTGGGAGTCGTTTGCATGGGAGTGATTGCATTCCCGAGCCAGCCAAGGCTGAGTGTGTATAAAAGAAATAGGGAGGGAAAGTTGTGAGGAAGGCGAAGTTTAGATGCCTAAGAGGGTGGAAACGTCTAGAGTGCGAAAGGCCTGTAGGAAAGTGAATGGGGCGGGGGGAACCCCATCTTCAAACGCTCTTTCTCGCCCTCTGTTTCCTTCCTACTTGCTCACTATTCAGATCCAAGCCCTCTGTTTCTAAGAGGCTTTCCAGTCTTCCTTTTCCTTGGTGTACAGTTCACTAACCCCTTGTAGGTGCATATGTGTAGGCAGCATTCACCTTGTGTCGAGGCAGTGTTTACCTGGCTCGGTTCGCTGGTTTCTTTGTGCTCTTCAAGAACTAACCCCCAGTCCTTCTTCCTGGAGGTGCTACGAGTGGAGCAAGCAAAGTCGCCTCTGTGAAGAGGTCCAGGGAGGTGGTTGGTTGTAACTGGCTTTTTGAAACTGTAGTGCCTTCAGAACAAGTTCAGTGCAGTGGTAGTGCAGCTCTTACAGAACCTGTAAGAGGCAGGAGCACACACATTCGTGGTATTGAACTTGAGGAGAAAATATCAGGTAATCATTAAATTATTTAATAAGTGCCCAGAAAAGGAGCCAACCCTTAAAAGATTGTGTGGGAGATACAAAAATACAGACGGACAATTCTAGTGACTAATAGCTATTTTTTTTTCTAAAGTGACCCTTATGCATTGATATAAAGACTGGATTCATCTTTTTTTCAGAAAAGAAAAGTGTCTAGGGTTCACTTAGCTGTTTCGTGTGAAAAATAATTCACACCCGAGCTAGGCTCTTGTTTCTGCGTTTTGGAAAAACACCATTTATCTCTGTAGTGCTATTTCTGTGATGCTATCACTCCAGTGTCTGGGCCGTACAGCAGAAATTTAGATGGAATTTCCAAGCATAAGTCCAACCTGCCAGTTTTAACCCCAAGTCTGTTCTGTGAACCTTAGTAACCGCAGATACTTCTGTCGTAGGAGCAAGTCCATGAGTGATGTCAGCGCGGAGGATGTGCAGCACCTGCGTCAGCTGCGTTATGAGGAGATGCAGAAAATCAAATCACAATTAAAAGAACAAGACCAGAAATGGCAGGATGTGAGTATTCTTGAAATTAGGAGAGGGGGGACTGGGTGTGTGACTTAAGCGATTGTACTCAAGGCAAAGTATTCAGTTCTGTAGAAAAGGGGATCAGCTTCCTTGACCAGGATTTTAAAGCCTTTTTGGCCTATTGCTGTCGCATATTTTAAGAGCTATCCTTAGACAGTGTGTTCCTCTGCCGTGTTCCGAGGTCTCAAGAACATGAAGCTGCTTCCTTGCCATGTCGTCGGCTTGTGGTCTTGGTTTGGTGGGTGAGCTTGGACTGTGACTGTTAGCTATGCTTTTGCTGGGAGAAGACCTTGCTCAAGGTTGGGATAGAAGAGGGCAGGGGTCTGCTGAAGACCTTGGCCTTAGTAGGGAAAGAGGAAAATAGTTGTAAAGTCAATTGAAGGGATTGGGCAGAAATAAGAAATACAGCCCCAGGTAACGTTTGTGCTGAAAAAGTCATTATCCAGTTTGAATTAAAAAATGACTTATTTTCCCAGAGTGGATACAATCCCAACTGTTTCTATGGATGTAAACTTGATCTTTAGTTTTGACCCTGAAGACCAAAGCTTGGTCTATTTCCAAATAGTAATTGTTATAAACTAAAAGACTATAAGAGACTACGGTAGACAAACTGTACACAAACCCAATGACGTTTGGAAACAGGTTTCTGGTGAGAGAGTTACATGGTGGTGTGAACAAAAGGGTCTGAGACAGTAAATCTTAATTTTCAAAGAAATTAGAAGTCTGTGCAATGAAGAAGAAATCCTTCCCTTGGCTACATTTCTAAATTACAAGTGCCGCTTTTAGTTGAGGGATCCATTGGCAAGAAACAGTAGTTTAATATCATTTTTCCTAAAAGCATGGTGATTATTTTGATATGAAAATCCTAAGTATTGAAGGGGTGGTGGTTATCCATTGGGTTAAATCAGATGAAGTTTCCTGTCAGTCATCCCACAGGACTTAACGCCCACTGCTTCTGTTCTGTCGGGAAGTAGTCCATACTGACTTGAAGCTGGTTTGAAGGCAGTGGTGGCTCTTCTCCCAGAGGGAATAAACCACATCCACTCTGTGTGTCCTGGAGTGAGGTTCCATTTGGTCTGAGACGTTGGCTGTACTTCTGTTTGGACTGGAATGCCCCCTTGCAGCCCTCAGCCTGCTGGTTCTCTGTTTGGGAGACATAAAGGAGTCCAGCTGTCCAAACGTCTTAACCCTCTGGGTGGCAGAACAGCCCAGGTCGCAAGGGGTCACTAAAAAGCTGAATTGGGTTGATTGTCCCGAGGTCCCCCTGCTCTGTCAGACTTAGCCAGCGGTCCTGGGAGCTGAGAAAGAGGCGTTGGATTCCTCCTTACCCTCCTGTCCTGTGTGGACCTTGCTGTCTTTGTGAGTGACTCTCAAGTCCTCACGCAGGTCTCTGCACGCCCTGCCCCTGCAGAGGTGGCCCTGTCCGCCCACTCCAGGAAGCTCCTCTCCCAGGCTGTCCTGCCACACAAGCCCATCACCGAGCTTCTGTTTCCATGTCTGCTCCTCCTCTCCACTGAGACTTCCTGGGAGGGAGCATGTCTTACTCATCTGTGGGTTTACGGTTCCCAGCCCCAGGCCTGCCTCAAAGTAGGGGTTGAGCTTGTCTGTTAAAGGAAAGACCGAGTGTGCGTCCGGCTTAACCATTGCAATCGCATTTCTAAGTTTGGGTCCTGCCAGTGAGGCGTGTCGTTTCATGTAACAGCCAGGCTTTTGGAGCAAGATGAAAATGCATTTGAAACAGTTCCTTATCTGTCTCACCCGGCACCCAATTACAAGCATTTAGCATTCTTTGTGAAATGGGCAAAGAGGCAAGACTTTCTGGGAGAATAGAAATGGGGTCTCTCTTATTAGGTCAGGTTTTTCAGACGGACACATGAGATACAGTCTTGGTTCAGAAACACTGGCTATAAAAAGCAAAATGAGGGCACGCTGGCATCAAGAGGGAGTGAATAGTGCCAGGGATGTAACAGGAGACGCAGGCGCTTTCCCAGGGCTGGAAAGGGTGTGCGTGAATTCAGGTGTGCCTGTGCTGATGTGATTTTTCTCTCAGGACCTTGCAAAATGGAAAAGTCGGCGGAAAAGTTACACTTCAGACCTGCAGAAGAAAAAAGAAGAGAGGGAAGAAATTGAAAAGCAGGCACTTGAGAAGTCTGAGAGAAGCTCCAAGACCTTTAAGGAAATGCTGCAGGACAGGTAAAAGGGCTGAATGTTCCTCACGGGTGGGAACAGCAGCGCTCGGCGCTTGTGTAAGTACGGGATGATGTAATGTTCATCAGTGTGAAGTTCTAATCAAATAGGCACTGAAACCTTCAGGGTTTTGTTGTGAAGTTTAAAAAAAAAAAACTGTGACTTGGATTAACCAAAGAATTGAGTGCTGAAAGTAGATGCTCAGTATGTCTGTTGTGTTCTGTAGTACATTTGCATGTGGAATTGGATGGTATTTGCTGTATTTGCTGTAGGAAATACTCTTCTCTCTCTAAAGTATCTCTATGAATGGAATGGTCAAAGTAGCTCTTTTAACTAAGTCGTGTAGAATGTGACGGGGTTATTGCATGTGTCTCAGTGGTACAGTCCAAATTATATTTTAAAGGAGGTCTCTGTAAGCAGATGCAAGGGGCTGTTCATTCTTTGCATCGCAACACACAGCATCCAGATCCAGGTTGAGCTTTCGTGTAAAGCAGTTACTTTGTGAAACACCGGTGTATTTATAGTTCAAGGAGAAGGCAAATATGCTTTGAGCCTAATGTTAAAAGGGAAATATGCTGTCAGCTGAAATTAAACAAAACTGCTTTGTGTGGGAAAAGTCAACGATCAACACAGTTTTATTCAGTTCAATGCAATGCAGAAGGACTGAGAAGTAGGTAGTGAGTCTTACTAAAAGAGATGAGGATGTTTCAGTTTGTTTCTGAAATGATTTTTAATTCCTAATAGTTGTCTACACAAGTACTATCAAGACATACGAAACTGTTTACTGCCTTGATCTTGACAGAAACCTGAGTCTTGTGGTCCTCTTTTTTTGTTTACTAGCTTATTATACATTTTATGCAGTAGAAAAAATTCAGAATGATGTCAGGGCTCCACATCCTTGGAAATTGCAAATTAGCTAAATCAATTCTATTTATGATGTTTTAATTTTGGAAGAATTATAAACTTAGGGCTAAAACTTTGTGAATACTCTCTTATGAACATTCCCCTATTTCATTATTAAAATCTTCTTATGATAAAAAAAAAATTCCTGTGAAGTAGATGAGAACCTCTTTAATAAAAAGTCCAGTTCCTACAGCCTTTCATGGTTGTGGCCTTGAAAAAAAAATGTATATATTTTTCATCACAGTCTGTTAGTGTTGTATTGATTAGTGTGTTGTCAGGAGCCTTTTTATTACCAGATCATTTAACATGTCAGTTGCTGTCTCTCCATGTCTGGTGTGAAGTGTGTAACATTGTGGTGTTGGGGTGTTTCTTTCTAAGGGAATACCAACATGAAAAGTCTGCATTTACACTAAGAAGAATGTATTCCTCTGATGATGTATTGAACAGTGAGGAGCAACCCGCAAGACTGATTGTGTCAGAAGCAAGTTACCAGAGTGAGAGAGTGGAAAAAGGGCTAGCTCCTACCCCAGCTCTGTCAGAAGCAAGCTACGGGAGTGAGAGAGTAGAGAAAGGGCTAGCTCCTACCCCAGCTTTGTCAGAAGCAAGCTACGGGAATGAGAGAGTGGAAAAAGGGCTAGCTCCTACCCCAACTCTGTCAGAAGCAAGTTACTGGAGTGAGAGAGTGGAGAAAGGGCTAGCTCCTACCCCAACTCCGTCAGAAGCAAGTTATTGGAGTGAGAGAGTGGAAAAAGGGCTAGCTCCTACCCCAACTCCGTCGGAAGCAAGTTACTGGAGTGAGAGAGTGGAAAAAGGGCTAGCTCCTACCCCAGCTCTGTCAGAAGCAAGTTATTGGAGTGAGAGAGTGGAGAAAGGGCTAGCTCCTACCCCAGCTCTGTCAGAAGCAAGCTACGAGAGTGAGAGAGTGGAACAGAAGGGCCCAGCGTTCCGTACAGAAAGTCCTAAAGAAGACTCAACAACTTTTACAAAAAGAGAGGACAGTATAATAGCTGAATTCCAGCTTCCTTCTCAAAAGCCCACAGAAGAGCGTCCACCCTCTGTATCTTCTGAACATTCACTGCGCACACAAATGGAGGCGACTCGAGTTTCAGCGTCTCTCCCCAGAAGCTACCAGAAAACTGATACAGCCAGGTTGACATCTGTGGTCACACCGAGACCTTTTGGCTTCCAGTCAAGGGGAACCTCATCACTCCCCAGATCTTACACGGTAAAAATGGCCCCAGTTCCTTTAGTCTGTTCTGAAGAGCAGAGTGTTGAACTTGTGCAGAGGCTGGAGTTACGTATAATTGATGTGTCAAGTGTACATAACATACATATAAAACAGTTTTATTTGTGCCTGTTTGTATGCAATAGAAATGCTTAAAATATTGCAGTGAGTCAGAGTTGTGCAAGTAAAACTGATACATTTTGATGGTTGATTGGTTTGGTTTGAAAGGCAGAGTGACAGGGAGGGAGGAGGGGAGGGGGACAGACAGTGAGTGAGAGACCTTCCATCTTTTGGTTCACTCCCCAAATGACTGCAACAGCCAGGGCTGGGCCAGATGGAAACCAGGAGCCCAGACCTAATCTCCCACATGGGTGTCAGGGACCCAAGTGCTTGGACTGTCATCACTGTCTTCCAGACATGTTGGCAGGGAGCTGGGTGGGGAGGGGCTAGCTAGAACAGGCCCTCAGATAGATGATGCGCATCCCATGGAGTAGATTAACCCACTGTGCTACAACACAGGCCCCAGGATGATATATTTTAAAGAATGAGTATGAGAACTTCTGAGGCAGACCAATTATTTCTTAGCATCATATTTTTTTTTTTCAAATATAGCTTTCTTAAAGTATCACACAATACAAGTTGGCCAGTAGTCAGCACTTGTTGGTCAACAAATATGTAGTCTAAATATTTTCAGGAACCTAACTACTAATTTCTGCATTTTCCTGATTTCCCAGTTAGTCAGATCTTGATATGTTTGAATATAGTTATTAAAATGTATCTTGGTCAAATAGATGTATATTTAGATTGGGTTTTTGAAGGACATAAAATAGTGAAAAATCCTGGGATTGAAAGGATACTGCATATGCAGCAGCAAGAGAGTTAACCTGAGTTATCTGAAAGGAAGTAGTAAGTTTTAAGATTAATATTCAAATTTCCTTTTAGCTCTGCTAAAGTATATTCCCAAAAATCTAAAAGATAAAAAAATACTTTAAAAAACAAAGTATTTCAGATAAGAAAAACCAACCTAAATGAGCCAGGAAATCCTTGACAGTTATATGGAGGAAAATAAGCACATTTGGCAAACTACAAATTAAATTTAGGGGCGGCCATCATGGCATAGTGGGTTAAGTTGTGGCTTGGGATGCCCACCTCTCATGGGAGAGCCTGGGATGGAGTCCTGCCTCCGCTCTGGTCTAGCTTCCCTGGTACTCACCCTGGGAGTTAGTGAATAAGAGCCCAAGTACTTGCATCCCTGCCACCCACATGGGAGGCCAGGATGAAATTCTTGGCTTTTGGCTTTAGTGTGATATAGGTACTGCTGTAGCAGGTGTTTGGGGAGTGAACCAAGGTATGGAGGATCTCTTCTCTCTCTCTCTCTCTCTGCTGCTCTGTTTTTCATCAAATAAGTAAAAATAAATACATTTTAAAGAAAACCCAGTTGGGTTCTCTGTTTCCACTTGTTTGAAGCTTAAGAATAATACATTTATATGCCAGACACCATTAACATGGTCAAAAGCAACTGATAGGCCCAAGAAAAAAAAATCTCAGCAAATTATATGATAGATAAAGGTTTCATATCTTTCAGATGGAAACAGTTTCTGCAAATTGGAAAGGGAAAGATAAAATGGATATAGGAAATGAACAGTCAGTTTTAGGGAGAGGGATTCTCAAAAGCTGCTAACATAAAGCAAGTGGAAACATACCTGCTCCGGAGCGTCCAGCATTCCCTGTCAGACTGACAAAGATTAAAACACTGGAAATGCCTAGTGTTGGTGAAGAGTCAGGGAAACATACTTTTTTATATACTATTTAGAGAACACACTGCTACAGGTTTTAAAGAAATTGTACCTACTTAAAACCCCTAGATCCAAGAAATCTACTTCTGGAATTATGAGCTCTAAAATGAAAGTTCCAATTATAAACATGTATGGATATTTGTTGCAGTTTGGGAAGTGATAGAAAACGTCCAACAGCTTTTAATGCACATCAGATGAGGCAAGTGTTGATGGACACGATACTGAGGATTCAGCTGTTACACAGGGCCTGGTTTAGAGTTCTGTCACCTACAGTGATGTAAAAAGCACCTCAGATTTCAGAAGACTGCACAAAACAATGCTTTTGTTAAAACTACGGTTCCTCCCTCTGCATAATGTTTTTTCAGTTTGGAAGAATGTACTCTAGAATTTTAGCAACACTTTGCTCTGGGGCATATGTGTTACTTGTGTCATTTAAAAAATAGTAATGAGTATGTCTTTTAAACAGAAAATAAAGACAATAGATCTATCAAGTTTAAAACAGTGTCTCCTTCCTCTGTTTAGATGGATGATAGTTGGAAGTATAATGGAGATGTCAAAGGCTTTAAGAGCGTTCAAAATAATTCGAGCAGCACCTCTGCCCCCAGACCTGACACAAGTCACCTCTCAGGGAGTTTATCCATTGAGAGACAGGCAGCCACAGAAGATGTGGTGAGACTGCCCTCTCCTACACCCTCCTCCTCGTCTCTGTCTCAAGACCAGGCTGTCACCTCTAAAGC
The DNA here is from genome assembly GCF_964237555.1 of Oryctolagus cuniculus. Classification (NCBI taxonomy): domain Eukaryota; kingdom Metazoa; phylum Chordata; class Mammalia; order Lagomorpha; family Leporidae; genus Oryctolagus; species Oryctolagus cuniculus. The sequence goes on along the minus strand of NC_091440.1, from coordinate 36,750,494 downwards.
CACGCTGTCTACATTGTCTGGCACCGATTCCACGTCTGAGTTTGGAGAAGGGAGATACTCACCACAAAGAGAAGTCTCCAGCTCGCAGGTGAGTCGGGAAGGCTCTTTGTCATCCACGGCTCCGATAGATACATCAGGATTTAAATCTGGAAACCTCCTTCGAAGCTCCAGGTGTTTGAGTCGAGGCTGGCAACATGCCAAGTTGTATCAGGGTTTACTTGTAACAGATCTAGTGACCTTTAGTACTACTTCATATTCTAGAACGCTTAGAATTCTGCATGGCTTCCTGTCTCTTAATGGGAATAAAGAGGTTTAGTTATACTATGACAGTGCACTGCTTAACATTTGGAGTCCAAGGGCCTGCATTTGATGTAGTGGTTAAGATACTGCTTGGAATGACTGCATCCCATGTTGGAGGGCTCGAGTTTGAATCCTGGCTCTACTCCTGATTCCAGCTTCCTGTTATTGCATACCTTGGAAAGGCAGCAGGTGCTGGCTGAACTACTTGGGTCCCTACCACCCATGTGAGAGACCCAGAATGAGTACCCAGCTCCTGGCTGTGACCTGGCCCAGCATGAGCTGTTGCTGGCATTTAGGCAGTGAACCAGTGGATGTAAGATCATGTTCCCTCCCTCCCTCCCTCTCTGACTTCAAAAAAAAAAAAAAAAAAAAAAGGACTCCAAACAAAATATACCATCAAGTGAAGAATGACCAGGGTTGGGGGCAGGGGGGAGAAGGGAGAAATTTGTAAAATGCTAACACATGTCTTTTAAGAAATTTTTATTAGGTAATAACTGTTCCTTTTAGCTTATGTATACACATAGTAAAAGTCTTTGTCTAGCAAACAGGAGGCTTTTCTCTTTGAGAACAGACCTTGTTGAGCAATTTGAGTTGTATGAACCCCTTAGCATCAAGGAGCTTTTGTGTTTCTTCGGTTTGTTCTAATACATTCTGTTACCTGACTAGAGTATGTTGTTTTCCAAAGCAAAGCATCAAGTATTTAATTTGGCCAAGGCTATATTAGTGAAATAAATTTCTGTGAAATTATTTAATACAGCATTTTTAGCATTAGATTTTTATTTGTATAGGAGGAGAGCTTTAAAATTTTTTTTCTAGTTATAAAGTTCTGTGTGCCTGGGAAAATCTGGAAATGCAGGAAGATATAAATAATGAGAACATCTGATATATCCATTATTTGGAAATAATCGTTAACCTTTGGATATATTTTTCATAGTTTTTTTTTCTGTATATATTTACAAACATATGCAAAAACAATTTATCCAGCTTTTAATTTTTAATTTCTTTGAGTACCCTTTTTGTTTATTTGAAAGGCAGAATTCCAGAGAGAGGGAAAGACAGGGATGTGGAGTGGTTTCCCTCTCTCCACTGGTTCACCCCCCAAATGGCCACAATGAACAGGGCTGGGCCAGCCCGAAGCCAAATGCCCAGAATTCCATCTGGGTCTCCCACATGGGTGGCAGGGGTCCATTCACTTGGATCATCTTCTGCTGATTTCACAGGTGCATTAGCACAGAACCAAATGGGAAGTGGAGCAGCTGGCACTCGAACCAGAACTCATGTGGGATGCTAGCCCTTGTTCAAGTTTTTGTTTTTTTTTAAAGAGTTATTTATTAATTTGAAAAGCACAGTTACAGAGAGGGGGAGAGAGAGAGGGAGAGAGAGAAAGTGAGGTCTTCCGTCTTCTGATTCACTCCCCAAATGGCTGCAAGTGCCAGAGCTGGGCTGATCCGAAGGCGGGAGTCAGGAGCTTCTTCCGGGTCTCCCATATGGGTGCTGGGGCCCAAGCATTTGGACCATCTTCCACTGCTTTCCAAGGTGCATTATCAGGGAGCTGGATCGGACGTGCAGCAGCTGGGACGTGCACTGGTGCCTATATAGGATGCTGGCACTGCAAGCTACAGCTTTACCTGCTATGCCACAGTGCCAGTCCCTGTTCAATGTGCCAGCCCTGTGATATTGCATATGATTATTTTAAGAAAGAAAAGCCTGGATCCTATGGCAGTATTGTGGTCCTATGGTATTTTGTGCCATAAAGAGGGAAAAGCGTGATGAAGGACTTAACATGTCCTCAGTTAAACTCTGCTGCAGGAACTTCCTGTAGCTGGGGATTTTGTCCTTTTCCTTTCGTTAGCCTTCCTCCGTCTTGTGTGGTTTGCTTTTCTCCTCACCGCCCTTGCCAGTCCAGGCTGACAGGGCAGTTCTGGGGGATCCTGGGAAAGGAGAAGGGAGCATGACCTAGTCCTTCCCCTCTCCAGCCGCCTTGCCAACGAGGCTTTCCCCACTTCCCAGAGCAGTCTTGCCTGCAGGTTTCTCTTCGGCCTTTTCAAAACCTGCACTCTGGAGCCTCATCCAAATCCACCATCCTGAACCGCTGCCCCAGATTTTTTTTAAAAAGAGCCTGAATGTAGGAAGCAAGATTTTTTTTAAAGATTTATTTATATATTTGAAAGAGTTACAGAGAGAGGGTGAGGGAGAGAGAAGGAGAGACAGAGACAGAGACATTTTCCATCTGCCAGTTCACTTCCCAGATGGCCACGATGGCCAGTGCTGGGCCAGGCCAGCGCCAGGAGCCAGGATCTTCATTCTCATATGCCACGCAGGTGGCAGGGGCTGAGACACTTGGGCCGTCATCTGCTGCTTTCCCAGGCACATTAGCAGGGAGCTAGATTGCAATTGGAGCAGCCGGAGTACGAAATGGTTCCCATATGGGATGCTGGTGTCGCAGGAGGGAGTCTTACTTGCTGTACCACAATGTTGGCCTTGGAAACAAGTTTTTTCACATGTCCATTTCCTGATTTTAAGCCCATGGTAAGTTCTCCTTTTAACAGTACCGAGGGCTTACCTTGTCCTAGCTTCAGACCATGCATTTGACTTGTCACCTTTGCTGGACCTTAGGCTCTGTGAGGGTGGGAAGCCAGCATGGTGCCAACGTCTGTGAATGGTGGTTGAACACTGTTTGAGTTCTCTCAGCTTCTGTGCTAAGTGTGTGAGAGTTAAACAGGATTTTCTGTAGTCGATCTGGAAACTGTATGAAGTATTTCCATGGGAAAAAGAAGGTAATTACTAGGCATTAGCTGTGTGCCTTGGCGCCTTTTAAATGCTTCATTTAATCCTCTCAATAATCTTGCAAAGTAGGTGGCATTATCCCCATTTTTACCAATGAAGTACTTGAGATTTGAAAGTTATGTAACTTGCCCCAGGCTGCTGAAGCACCTGAGCCACAACTGTAACTTTTCTGGCTCTATTTTTTTTTTTTTTTTAAATATGACATACTCTCACTTGGAAACCGCCTTTTGTATTGTAACGATACCAAGTACTGTTTTATTTTTAACTTTACTGTGTCTTTAAAAATTAAGCACCAGTAGGGACTGGAGTAACTTGTGAAACCATTCTTAAGATCTTCTCCAGGAAAGGTATAATGTATCCATTGAGACTTTGCAGAGTGGGAACTGTTTCTGAAAGGCGGAGTTTGAGATCTGTGAAGTAGGGGGTAAGGAGCGACCAGAAACGTTGAAACAGGACATAGTACAGAAAGGAATCCAGTAGTTAGCAGTTCACCACAGATGAAGGAGATTGTGGCCTACACAGGTGACAGCCCGAGGGAGGATGGGAAGAATGGGGGTGATTCAAGATCAATCTGTGGATTGTGCACTCGGTGGTACGTTATTAAATGTGTATGTGTGGGAGACAGTAGGGGTAGGGATTGTTGTGCAGAGCTGAGTGTGAGAGCAGTTAAAGGAAGAAAGGAAAATGGGGCCCAGAAAGAATATGAGATTTCTATCTTGGAAAAGAGGTTGGGTAGTGATGCAGTGAACCAAGATGTGAGAAACAAGAGGCGGAAGAGAGGCTCTGGAAATCAGATAATTTTGGAAATGGGGTTAGGATTTGAAGGCATGACAGCACATGAAGATACTTGGGAAAGCATGTGGTCAGAAAGACTGCAGACTGGCTAGGGGGCAGGAGTGCCTGCCCGACACTGGAAGGGAAAAAAGAACACAGCAGTGATGCTGAGAGGTGGCTAGAAGTCGGGGTAAAGAGGCAGGAGAAGGCGTTCTAATAGGTGGCTTGGAAGACTCGCTCCTGAAAAGGAGGAGTTGTCATTGCCTGGTTGGATGAAGACTGAAAGTGGATTTGGTAGGTGTAAGATAAGCTTGGAATGAGCACGCTGAAGCAGGAGGGAATGGAAATGCCACCTGCCGCTTTGGAGTGATGAAGGAGAAATCAAGGTTTGATGTATCTTTGAAGGAGAGCAGCTCTGCTGTCAGCGAATGGTCATGTGCTGAGGGCTGCTGGCTTCAGGGTCTCCTCCCACAAAGACCCTGGAAGACACCAAAGAACCCTGTGTACACAGATGCCAGGACCATTTTCTCTGTGACGTCGCAGTGTGAATTTCTGTGTTTAGCAACTCAGTAGGCTTCCTTTCAAGTCAGCATGTTTGCCTAACTGGGCAAGTCTGAGGTTAGCTTTCTGACTTGTTGGTACTGAAGACGGACCCCGTTTTTCATTAACTCCCAACTGTGGTGATGTGAGAATCTAAATCCATCGATTCTTTTGAAAATCTAACAGTTGCGACTCTAGATCGTCCTCGTGTTTTTAACACTTGGAGTCTTGTATGTCTGCTTCATTAGTCTGACAGTTGGGGTAATATCAGCTTTCATTGTATAGTTCTATTCAGATGTACCTAACTTGAGGGAAATTACTGTTATTTTAAATCCTACGATGTCAACAGTGAGCTCTTCAAAAGTGTTTTCTGGCATGGGCAGCTGAAGCCACTTGGACAATTAATTTGTCAGTCGTTAAGAATGTAGATTTCCCCCAATAATCCATATGCTTGTTTCATCCAGTTCAAAACGATAATTCTCCCATATTATCTTCAGAAGCTCAGACCTTTTGTGGAATAGCTCATTTGTATGTTGTTTGCAGAGAAAAGCGAGTAGAAATCCTCCCTGCTGCCACTGTTGAGTAGTAGATACATGGACATAGTTGAGCAGCAGAAACATGGACATAGTTGTAGATACACCCATGTGCCCAGAGCCCGGGGATAATCTAACGTGCGAAGCCAGGAGCGCCGAGTGGTGCCTGGAAGCTGCTAGGAAGGTGGCCCTGCCGGTGGGCTTCTGGGACGCTCAGCCTGGACCACAGTCACCCACTTCAGTGCTGATTATCTTTGGTTTGAGAGGGGAGGTGGAGTGCATAAGGTTTTCATTTGAAAGTAAGGATTTGGACAAAGAAAAACCAACTTGAAATCCGAAGTCAGTGAGAGGGGGAAGGCTTTAAGAGACTCACTGACATGCCTGAGGGTGCTTGGTTGTTGACAGCAATGCACCTGCCAGTGCCCTGTGGTCCTGCCTTCTGTGAACTGTCCCTAGGGTGGATGTAGCAGCCACCACAAGGCTGCTGTCCTCCTTGTGAACTTTTTTTCAGAGAGGTGGTTATCTGTCCTTTCATTTAATATGCACAGATAGAGACTGCTTTCTTTCTGAAGTAAGAACAGCCCTTCCTGGGACAGTTCTTCGTGTCTAGTATAATTGTGAGACTTTTCCTCTATGGTTTAAGCGCATTCTTTTTGTCCTGTGTTTCGTAGAAAAGGATAGTGTTCGCTTGCTGTTTCCCACAGAGCGGCCCTTATGTCGTTTGAGACTGTTTATTAAACCCCACCCTGTCTTTTATTCTTCAAGCCAAAAAACCGTCAATTTGTGTTTTGCATACCTAACCCATCATTTGTCTCTGTGTTTGTTCTTCTGCAGCAGTAGATTCTGCAATTGAATTGGCTTTGATTCAGATTTCTGGTTGTTAGCGTGGTGAAGATGGTCACTTACGTTCACTGAGTCATCTCTAAGTGTATAGTGATTTGGGTTAATAATTTGGTTATTAAAGAATTGATAATTCTTTATAAGCACAGTTTATTGTATTCACATCAGTGTTCATCGGGATGATTATTAACGAATGTAATGACTACCTACATCTGGATTCTCACTTTGAAACTGCTTTACAAAAGACGTTCTGCTGCACACTTTCCTATGTTATTGGCTGCAATTGTTTTAGCTAAAAAGCTTCCCATACTCACTGTTGGAGAGTCAGTAATTATTTTCTGAGAGCAAGCATTGGCTCTAATCCATCTTTATATTCCAAATTACTTTGTCTTATACAGAAGAGATGTACAATAAGTATATGAACAAATGAATGAGTGCGAAGTGTTACAACACTTGTGTTCTACCTGTCCATATATCATAGTAAGTTCCGAGTCCTTTATTTTAGTATAGTGCCTTCCTTGTCTGCCTTCAGATTCTTAGATACTATCCAGATTTTTCTCAGAATATTGTCATTTGGATTTTCAACTTGCTTTATAAATGGAAGAACTTGAGCAGAAAGCTTTAAGAACCTTTAAGAACTGGCCAGTGGACTCAGGGTTGACTCCAGGTTTAACTGCCAAACTAAAATGGAGACTTTGTAGGTTTTTTTTTCCCCTTTCCTGGAAAGTAAAATAGCTTTAGGAAGATTTTTTAAAAAGTAGGTAAGTCTAAATTTGTTATAGTTGTTAGGAAACAAACAACTAAAGCACTGATAAACTTATATGGAAATCTGTATCTGTTTACTTTCTAAAAATGAAACAAACTATTTACATTTTGAGAGAATTAAAGTTTCGAAAACATGTATTATAAAACTGAAACCATTTTCTTTTTTTAAAAATTTATTTATTTACTTGAAAGTCAGAGTTACACAGAGGGAGAGGGAGAGGGAGAGGGGGAGGGAGGGGAAGTAGGAGGGAGGGAGAGAGGAAGAGGGAGAGAGAGAGAGAGAGGTCTTCCATCTGCTGGTTCACTCCCCAGATGGCTGCAACAGCTGGAGCTGTGCTGATCCGAAGCCAGGAGCCAGGAGCTTCTTCCAGGTCTCCCACTTGGGTTCAGGGGCTCAAGGACTTGGGCCATCTTCTACTGCTTTCCCAGGGCATAGTAAAGAGCTAGATCAGAAGTGAAGCCACCAAGACGCGAACTGGCACTGCAGGCAGTGGCTTTACCCAATACACCACAGTGCCAGCCCCAAACAGAAACAGTTTTCTAAACTAAATGTTTAAGAAGGCCTTGTGAAATTTAGAATTTGTTGTTGTGTTGTGTAGTTATGAAAGTGGACATAGAATTTTACCTTCTGTCCAAGAAACTGTCCTTAGGCTTTTATGGGCTGATGCTACTTCAAGAAAGTCACGGTGAATAGCTCAGGGTGGCTCTGTCGGGACTCCTTGGCATCTCAGGGAGGAATAGTTCAGCATCGGTCACAGCTCTGCCTTTACTGCCAGATCCTCATGAGGCAGTTGAGAAGCAAAAATACCAGGCCAAGTTTGAGTATAGAGCAGGTGTAGCAGTCCTAGATGACATTGTATGTCTGTGGAGTTAGGTGTCTTTGAGCTGCTTAAAATTATTCAGCTATTTTAATGTTCAGTGTTGAAGGAGGTAGCTTTTTTTAAAAAAAATATTGTGGCATTTTAAAAGTAAATTATTTACATCACTCTGCTGAATTTTTGGGCAGTGAATAAAGGGCTGGTAGGGTACTCAGTTGCATGGTGAGCAGAAGCCTAGGCTCTGTCAATGGCCAGCTGATGCACAGTATTAATGTGAAGAAAATTGTTTCTTGACAATAAAATTTCCTTTACTTGAGCAGAAGAATATAATAAACTCAGTGATATTTCGATAAATATGTTTATTTATCCCAAAACCAGTGAAGAAAGAGTGGAGCTTCTGGTTTACAAATCGATAACTCAGGTGCACCTTGCATGCGGCCTCGCTTCTTGCGTGGATAGAGTTTCCTTCCTCTGGGTGCCAGCAACACTTGATACCAGCGTTTCGTGTTTTATTTTCAGGATCAGTTTAGCGATATGAGAATCAGCATAAACCAGACGCCTGGGAACAGACTTGACTTTGGGTTTACAGTAAAATGGGATTTTTCCGGGATCTTCGTAGCATCTGTTGAGCCAGGTAAATGATAAGAGTTTTACTGAACTTTATTTTTTGTTACTCTATGCTGCGGAAAAACAAAACACAGAAATTAATTTGTTTGATATAGGTGGAGAAACTACATCAATAAATAAAGGAGATACATCCTATCCTCTGAGACTCTTAGAAGTTGAGGTTACAAGTTACATCTTGCTTATTTTCCTAGTGTATTTTTTGCTTTGAAGAGTCTTAATTTTTACAGAATGTTTCTGTTAAAATTTTAGGATTAATAGTTGGGAATATTAACAAACAGTACTTAATTAAAGATTTAGAGAAAACTTTCCATGATTGGTAGTGTTTTGTGGCATATAGATGCTATACAACAAATTATATATATATATATATGACATACAGCCAATTAATGTTTATTCATATAATTTTTGAGCACCCTTATATATCTGTTATCTATTGCCTGTGGAGTCATCAGGACACTTTTATACTTTTGCAAAGGAATTACCCTTCCTCACTCAAGGTTCCATAAGTTAAATCCAGGAACTCTTGGAAAAATATGACTACCCCAAGGCCTGAAATGAAAATGCACACTGGTGTGTTTAAGAGTAGATCTTGGCTTACATATTTCAGCTATGTAAAATTTCATGCTAATATTGGTTATTTCTTTTGAAGTTCAAGCCTGCTGTAATTATTTAACCATATTTTAAGCATAAGAATAATTTTGTGTGCTTGTAAATGACCCCTTTTTTTTTTACTATTCCAGAGTGCATGTGATTTGGAAGCACAATTAAAGAGCAATATATTTCACATTTTAAACTTAAAAATGATTTAAACTTTTCTTTGTCCTTTGGAGGTTAATATTTTTCATTGAATATATGAAGTGAGAGTTTCTCCTATAAATGTTAGTAAGATGCACATTACCGAATTTAAAAATGCCTTGGTTTTTTGAATGATATTGATAATCAAGCATTTGGTAACACACAAAAAAATTTTAGTGACTTCTCCACCTGAAAAAAGTGAGAAATGGTTTGTCAAGATTTGAGTCATTTTTGATTAAAGAAGCAGGTTTTTTTTTTAAATGTGGTTTATTTAAAATTTAAAAATTTTTTTAAATTTACTTTGCATTATTTAGGCAGCTCAGCAGAATTTTCCCAGCTACAGGTTGATGATGAAATTATTGCCGTTAACAACACCAAGTTTTCATATAAGGATACACAAGAGTGGGAGGAAGCCATGGCTAATGCTCAAGAAACTGGCAAGCTAGTCCTGGACGTCAGGCGCCACGGGAAGTCTGGTGAGTGCCTCTAACCGCTGCGTCTGGCTTTCAGGCTGGGAACTGGTCTTGGGCAAGTGGTTGTTAACAATTTGCTTCAATAACATATGACTTCTTGCATTTTATTTATTTCTTGGCTTAAAGGTGTTTTGTAGTTATGTGGGGACAGATCTTGAATGATGCCTTTGGGTATTCTGTCTCAGAACTTTTTACTAGCAAATTTACTGAATTCTGTACTGTTTTAACTGATTAATCTCCTGCTCTGATGGAAGGCAAGTATCAACTGAGAACAAATCTGCTCTCTGGAGTCATTTATAATCATGACGAGAATTTAGAATTACACTATGGTTTACCTTTCTCTACAGTGCCCCACCTGTATGGTGTGAAAGTGTGTGGTAGGTGACTTTTTATTCTCAAAGGACTTTCTCTGGATATATTCCATTATTGTTTCTTAGAGAGGGTAGATGGGGAAGGACCATCAGCTTCCCCAGACCTGGCAACTCATGATATGGAAATAGAACACCTCATCCTGGTTTGCGTAAAGATTCAGGGAATTTGCTAGTCTTTTCTTTATTAACACAGTTTAACCCGTGTACCTTGTTTTGGGAAGGTGGTCTATAGTAAGAGCCCTGGGTTCTTCCCTTCCTCCTCCTGCTACCTGATTTGTTTGTCTGTCTTGTGTATGTGCATCTTGTACATGTCCACTCAGTAACTTTGTTCTCTCCACTTCATCATTTATGTCTATTCATTACTTGATCTTCATGTGCCCATCAGACTGGGGCAAAGACCAGCCTTCCCTGCCATGTACACGCCATAAAACCCTCAATCTCACCAGTATGGCTACCAAAATTATAGGTTCACCTGAAACAAAGTGGATCGATACAACTTCTGGAGTTTACAGTTCAGAGAAGTCCTCCAATCTGTCAGTAACAACTGATTTCTCCGAAAGCCTTCAGAGTCCTGTAAGTATTTTGAGCGGGAGGAGTGCTTGCATAGAGCAAAACAACTGGAGGAATTGTGTGTGCAGGAAGTCATTTATTCTGTTTGCACAGTTTGATACTGTTTCAGCAAGGAAGAATTGATTATGGTATTTTAAAAGAGTAAAATGTATTTTTGAAAACGGTGAGGCAGTACTCATTAACAAGGTGGTAGTGAGTTATATATGGTAAAATCAGAAGCTCCCAAAATGTTGATTTGCACATATTTCCCACCAGTCTTTCAGTCTTGCTGCATCCATCTTTCAGATCTTTGTGAAATAGCAAGTATATAAAATTCTACAATGTAACTTCCTTGTGCATTCTTTATTTTTTACTGGCAAAATAACATGTAGTCATCATTTACAATGTAAAACTTTATGAAACAGTTTTAGTTCTTATGTGGGTGAATTTGTTGGATAGGATGGCATAGGCTTAAGAATAATCACTTCTATTAGGTGATTCCAAATAATTATAATGTAGGAAATTTTTTCCAAATATTCAAGCAGTACATTTTATGTAGCCTTTGATAAAATATGTTTTCTACTTATGATATTCACTTAATTTAATTTAATTGTTCACTTAATATAACTTTCAACTGAATATTATGCATTTGTGTTTGGTCCAAGATATCATCATCATTCTCATTCTGAGATGCCCTATTTTATTTACTAAGGATATCATTAGTACTCTATGTAAGAAAGGTTTAGATGTTAGAAAGTCCTTCGTGACTATTTTGTGTGCTCATAAATAGAAGTCAAATGGACTAATGATTTTTTGACACATCATGTTTGTTGGAAAATAAATGGCTAAAGTTAAAGTTGTCCGTGCCTGCAGCTTGTTATTAATCTTTCTACAAATATTGAAGAATAATGAAAAAAATTGTTTCTACTACATGTAGAAGGCTATAAGAAATCCATCAGTATCCTGAGAAACTTATCTTGTTAAGAGAGATTTTCACTAATGAGAAGTACATTATTTAAGCTCAAAGTCCAATTGGAAGGAACGTTCATTAACATTTTTATTCTTTCTAGAACACTGAATCCAAAGAAATCAATGGGATTCATGATGAAAGTCACACTTTGGAATTAAAAGGTAAAAATCACCATTTTAACTTAGATTTATAATGAAGGAAAAGCTATGGCACTCAAATCCTGCTATTGTAAAAATTAATATCTGTGACTGCAGGAAAAACTGATCCACTGCAAGTTGAAACTAACAGGTTAGCACACAGATCCAGTTGCAACCAGGTGGGAGGGCATTCAGTTCCAGCACTGAATAGTTGAGGAAGTGCAAACAAAGCTTTGGCAGCACATTCTGGAGTTTCCAGTGCCTGTGTGCCTAAGTCAAATAAGAAAGACTGGTTTTCCGGAGGCTGTCAGCTCCTGGCTATGGCACACTGGCTAAGGGACTGTTCCTTGAACATGAATGAAACCTCCTTTATTGTTGTGAAGGGGGCAGGCGTGGAGGGAGCTAATCTTAAGAGGAAAGCGCCAGTGGTGATAACAGTCATTAGTGTATGTGCCAGTTTGTAATGAGAAACAGGACAAGCTGTCTAGGGAAATGGTGGAGTTCGCACTCTGTCCTTTTGTCCATCCAGAATTAACTTAGCTCCATCATGCTGTGTACTAGTGTGCTAGTGTACTAGTCCTTGGTCATGCAGAATAAAATAGAGGTTTGGTCTACATAGGCAGTGAGAGAGACCCATAGTAGGCGCAACTTCTTTCACTCTGAGATAAAGCGGGTCTAAGCGCGTACATTTCCCTTCTGTCGTTATTTGTCTTTGTAATTCATTTCTGGTAGTTAGAAGTGGCTGTATTGTCACTGGTTTAAAATTGTGTTCTTTGCCAGAGAGTCTTTAAAATGAGCATTACTTGTTTTCCTTCATGCTGTTAACTCTAAGGTATCCAGGTCCAGTTCTGCCAGTGGCTCAGGCGGGGCTCACTGATAAGAGCCATTCAAATCTTTCATGCCAGTGGGTTGTATGCAGGCCCTGTCAAGGAAAGTTTTGGTTAGATAAATTATCACCAAGCAGCATCAAGTAATAATCACATTTACATTTTAGGCCCCAGTCTTGTGACAGATCTGTGGGAGAAGCCAGATTGTTTTCTGTCTGACTGGGCTCCATTTGCCTGACTCAAAGTTAATAGGTACAAGATCATGAAAGCTAGAGCAAAATGCTCTGGCTAGAAGAACCTTTGCACTTTAGCATTTGTTTTTATTGAATCTTTCTTTGGATAGCCTTTTATTGTCTTCCTTCCCTGTACTTTTTAGCTCTTGTTCATCTCCAGGTTGTGAAGATTCTCCATTACAGATAATTCTTGCTTACAGATAATTCTCATGCCAGATGAGATTGTGGATTGATTAACCTAAGCAACATGTGTTAATTTCCATGGCCTTAAAGCAGTGTGATGTAGCACAGAAAATTGTATTTTACCTTTCATCGTTGTGAAACTGTAATGCTACGTGCTAGAGTTAATAAAAATATTTATTCCTTTTACTAATTTGAATGTAATATAGATGACTAAAAGTATGTGTGTGTGTGTGCCTTGCCATAATGCATATCTTCTGCGGCTATCAGATTTTTCATTTAAAAAATACTGCTGTAGATAGGGAAGGTGTATCGAGAATCATTGAAGTTACCAGTGGTGAGAAATGAAAATGAATAGACGTGCTATTTATTGATGACTTTTGTTTTTATTTTTCAACTAGCAACTGAACCCATTTCTTTGAAAAACTTAAAAAGGCGATCACAATTTTTTGAACAAGGTAAACCATAAATCACAAAGCTGCCCATTCATGTACTTTTCGTGGACTTGTTCTCGCTCTCCACTCTTCCTCATGGCCTGTGGTGCTGGGCACTGCACCTTTCAGCGTGGCTGCCGTTATGACCAAGCAACATAACCCGTCTCCATTCTTCCCCTAGGGTCGCCAGGCTTTTCTTACAGTTCATGGGTCTACCTCTGTGGTAATGGGTCTTTGTGTGTCCTTTGTTTACCTCCAAAGGTTTTTTCGTTTTGTTTTCAACTTTGTTAAAAGTCTGACTTGCTCTTAAACACACACTTCTTGCCACTGGGTAACAGTAAGAAATGAGGCATTTCACGTACACCTGACTGCTTCCTGCAGCTTGCATCGTATTGGATTACACCAACATCCAATTGGCCACCTTTTAAAAAAAACTCCGACCTGTTTCTGAGTGTGGAAAAATGCTCTATTATTAATTAAGAGCAGAGTGATTTCTCTGATGATGAGAGCTGATGGCTTTGGAGTGGTCGATAGGACTGCTCTGCTGACTCCTAAGTACATTCAGAATAAATTGTGGTTGCTTCTGAGAGCAGCTGCGCTTTGAGATTCTGGTGTTGGCGTAGTTGGGCGTGCTGCCTCATGAAGTGTGAGGCGTGTGGCATTCTTCACTTTCCACGTTCATCTAACACTCTGTCTCATGCATGTTCAAGCTTCCGTGTTCCCTATGAAGAACTTACAAGTAATACCCAACATTTAGATGCAACGGGCAGAGGAGATTGTGCTGTTGCTGTCTAAAATGTTACTGTTTCTTACTTTTAAGATTATTGAAACATGGCCAACTTGTGCTATAACATAGTGGTACATGTGTTAGTATATTTTGTGTTAAAAATCGCTTAGTCTCCTTTTTTGTGCATTACGGTCTCTTTTTGGTCATAAACATAAAAAGTTTATTAGCTCTGCCCTTCTATTTGTGTCAGTATTGTAAGTTTTTTTTTAAGTTAATATTTTAAAATTTAAACTCCTGATTTCTATTTAAACGAAGCAGTTAGAGACTCCAGCTAAAAACAGCAGAGATAATTCCTTTGCTTTTCTAATTTTGTCTCACTTTTCTTCAAATGGCTATTTTAGGAAGAATGGTTAAGTCTCAAAGTTGTTTTTTTTAAAAACATCAAGTGAATAATTAACAAGACGGCTGAAGTTTCAGGGAAATTTTAAAATACTGTGTGCTAGTGTGTTTTCTGAAAGGCTGTTTTTGTTAAGCATTGTACTATATCTAGTACACTTAATGTAAGCCCCGTAAGGGTGAAAAGAATAAATTGTGCCAATAAGTTTGCACGTGAAGTTTGAATACTTGTGCTTCAAATAATAAGAAAGGACAGTGAGTCGTTTTTTGAACATCTTTTTGGGTGACATATTTGTGAAAAACAGTTCCCTACCAACAAGGCCTGAAAAATGTGACTTGTGGCTGTCACTTTATAATAGAATAGTGGCAAGTGAAATGTTGGATTTGGTAGATTTTTTAGCATTTGAAGTTTTTTGTTTTCTCTTAGGCCAAGCTATGAGACACTGACCCGGTTTATTAATAAAAGAACCCTAAAACCACTTCAAAAATCTCCCTGGGTCCAGTTCTGGTACCCAGAGCTAGAGCATACCTTTGGTGTGCGTGATTCATCTGCTTGTTACCGACTTTGAGTTTGGAATATGAACAACAAAACTAAAGAGAAATGATTTACTGACTGTCATTTGAAAAAAACATTGCTGTTGCTTAGTATACTGGCCTAGAGACAGGAGGGATAGGACTTTCTGAAAGGAGCAGTTTAATGGAAATGGAAAGACTAACATTGTGCTTTGCCCCTCTCCTCACCCACCTGCGGTGGTACAGGAAGCTCCGATGCTGTGGTTCCTGATGTAAGTAGTACTCCTTTGTATTTTGGGTCAATAGGGTGACATGGGTGGGACTGAATTTATACAAATTGTTTCCCATTATTTTACATAGGGGTTTATCAGGTAGTAATCCTGCCAAGATGAAAAAATAGACTTTTTGCTTGTTTTGAAAACTTTTTAAAACTTTTATTTAAGGTATACAGATTTCATGTATTTCATAGGTACAGATTCAGGAACACAGTGATGCTTCCCACCCCACCCTCCCTCCCGCCCACACTCCCACCCTTCTTCCTTCTCCCTCTCCTAGTCCCATTCCTAATTTTTTTTTACAAAGATCTATTTTCAGTTAACTTTATACTCATAAGATTAACCCTCCAGGAAGTAAAGATCTCAACGAATAGTATGAAGAAAAAAACACTGTTCCTCAACAGTCGACACAAAGGGCTGTTAAAAATCCTCAAATCTCAAAGTGTCCACTGCACTTGTAGAGATCACCTTTTAGGTGCTGCATTAGTGACCACAGATCAGGGACTTTGCCGTGGAAAACGCGCTCTTCCTGGCTAGCGCAGGCCAAGGGGACAGGCACACTTGATCTACGTGAAAGCAGTTTGTGAGATGACTCAATGAAGTTGTGTTGTTCTGTGTTTGCTCCTCTTCCCTGGCAACCGTTCAGCTTCCCGCGCCCACCGTCAGCGCGCCGAGTCGTCGGGCCTGGGACCAGGAGGAGGAGCGCAGGCGGCAGGAGCGCTGGCAGAAGGAGCAGGACCGCCTGCTGCAGGTAGCTGAGGGCTGAGGCGCGCCCTCCCTGCCCTTCTCCTCTGTGTCAGCCAGCATTGAGCAGCAAGTTAAAAGTGCAAGATATAACCCCTACCATCTCCTCGCTAACCGATCCGTTTGTGGGGTGGAAGCCCATTTTGCATTAAGCAAATACTTTCCTCTTTTGGGCGTTGCAGAGCCATCCTTTTAACCACGCTGTGTGGATTTTTCAAGGGTATGAAAGGCAGCACTCAGGAGTGGGAGGTGCACAGCCTTGGGGAGGGCTCGGTTCCAGTACCTGGAGAGGAGGTCCACAGCCACGGACCCCAGGCCCCCTTCGAGTTGGCCCGAGGCACCATGAGCTCCAGCCATGGTAAAGCGTGGCTACGTGTTTGGTTTTGGAGTATCTGTCCCCTCCCAGCATCTGCATTTCAGACCAATAGAAGCTCATTTTTCTCTTTCACGGGCGAAAATCTGCCTGACTGACTAAATCCAATGAGAACAAAGCACCGTCTTTAAAGGCTGAGGTGACAGTTCAGAGAGAGCAAACGTGTTGGTGAGAAGGATGCTGTGGAACGCGGAAGGTCAGCCTGTGGGTTAATGTGCCGTGTTCCCTTTCAGGAGAAGTATCAGCGTGAACAGGAGAAACTGAGGGAAGAGTGGCAGAGGGCTAAGCAGGAGGCCGAGAGGGAGAACTCCAGGTACCTGGACGAGGTATCGTGTCTTCCTCCTTCTCTTCCCCTTGTCCGTGGAATTAACTCGGAAGCAGCAGAGGCCTCTTTCCCCTCCACTTCTGGCCACATGTTCACACATGTAATTCCTGGGAAAAAATGCAGTAATTTGTGATGTGCTGAATTTTGATGTTTCCGTCTCCTCTCCTAGTTTTTCTATCGCGTCATTAATTATGCTGCCAGAACTTGAAGTTCGTCTTCCTCTGCTAGGTTATACCTCCATCCCTTATGCGTGGCATTTTTAAGTGATAAAACTCTTAATATTTTTTCAAGTGGAATTCTGGGCCAACTACAGTGAATATCATCCAAAATGAAACATGCGTGTGTCTATATGAAAGTCTAGAAAATATTTTTTCTTTTTTTTTCAACTTTTGTTTAATAAATATAAATTTCCAAAGTACAACTTTTGGATTATAGTGGCTTTTCCCCCATAACCTCCCTCCTACCCACAACCATCCCATCTCCCATTCCCTCTCCCATCCCATTATTCATCAAGATTCATTTTCAACTATCTTTATATACAGAAGATCAACTTAGTATACACTAAGTAAAGATTTCAACAGGCTGCACCCACACGGACACACAAAATATAGAGTACTGTTTGAGTACTAGTTTTACCATTAATTCTCATAGTACAACACATTAAGGACAGAGATCCTACATGGGGAGTAAGTGCACCGTGACTCCTGTTGTTGACTTAACAATTGGAAAGTCTGGAAATTTGAGAGATACGCAGATTTAGATGGATTTTGTTTTTTCCCTGCTCACCTAGGAACTGATGGTCCTAAACTCACACAGCATTTCTCTGCCTGCCCGGGAGCCCACTGTTGCCACCTGGGAGGCCTCTTGGAGTGAAGGGTCCAAGTCTTCTGACAGGGAAGGGACCCGGGCCGGCGAGGAGGAGGGGGACCCGCAGCAGGAGGAGCAGAGAAAGCAGGAGCAACTGGTTCTGGAGCAAGAGAGGAAGCTGAAGGAACAGCAGTATCAGGAGGAGCAGGAGCGGAGGCGGCAGGAGGCCCAGGCCCAGGCTGAGGCTGAGGCCGAGGCCCAGAGGCGCCGTGTGGAAGAGCAGAAGCACCAGGCGGAGAGAGAGAGGGAGACGTCGATCAGAATTTACCAGTACCGGAGGTACGTGTGTCCCACAGCCGAGGGCCTCAGGGCCTTTAAACTGGCTTCCCTGAGATGTCTGCTTGCCTCCTTTTAAGCTTACCTCTGCACGCTGCACAAGTGAGCACAGGCAGTCCCCTAAACACGATCACCTACCCCGGCTCCCTGCTTAGAACTCATCTGATGGCTTCTCAGCCACGGCAGAACACCATCCAGACCCCTCCTCGTGGCTTGGAAGGCTCCGTAGAAGCTGTGAGGGTGGCCCTTGTGTCGACCTCTTAGTCTCTCAGAGAGACTTCACACTGCTCCAGGCGCTCGGGGCTCTTTTTCTTGCCTGAAGATGCCCTGTGCATTCTGCCCCTGCTCTTGGCACTTTCTGGTTCCTCTGCCTGAATCAGGCTTCCGTCACGTGTTTGTATGTCTTATTGATCTTCTTGCAGTGTGCTCAGACATCACCTTCTTTGAGTGTCCAGAATGCTTGATCTAAAGCGTGCGCTTCCCCCACACTCCCTCTCTCTCTGTGCCCTTACCCTGCCTCCCACTATGCGCTGATTTGTTTGTGGCCTGTTTGCCCACTGAGAAGTCAGGACTGTGAAGCCACTAAGCTTGGTTTGTTTACTTGTGTTCCAGCCCTGGAACAGTACCTGGACGTGGTAGGCACTCGGTGTATGCTTGTGGGATGAGTGAGGTCCAGCTGTCTGGTGACAACAGTAGTGATTGGTAGCAATATTTTTGGATGTTGAGTATTTAACTCAGGCACGGTGTGCATGAGAGATTAGAAAAACGTTATTTTGGTAGCCTTTTTTGTAAATTTAGGAAAGTCTTAATGTTTTGACTATAAATTTTTTTTACCATCTTTTAGGCCTGTTGATTCCTATGATCTATCAAAGACAGAGGAAGAATCCTCTGGTTTGCTTCCTAGTGACAGGTGAGTAGAACATTTAATCATAATTTGGTAGATATTAATTGGCTTTGGGTCAGTGTTCCAAGACTTGGCTGGATGATGTAGAACGACTTTAGCTCTTTGTCCTTTGTGTGATACACAGAGAACTCTCTGGTCAGTCTTTGTTTCAGTTTTTGCCATGTAACCCCTTCGGTGACTTAGCTTAAGATCTTGTGAGTCAGTTTTTGGGGCTGAGATCAATTGGCAGTTATTCCAGTCAACGTGGCTCACTGGGCCTCTGCTACCAGTTCACTAGGTGGCTTTGCTCTGGGGAGTTGGCCAGCGTCCCCTGGAGCAATGAGAACAACTGGGGCATATGTCTTTCAGCATCCATCAAACCAGCAGAGTCTTAGATACATGGTGCTTAGGCAGGACTGTCAGGTCCACAGTAAAGTCACAAAGCCAGCTCAAGTTCACAGACATGTGACAGACTTTATGTCTGTACCTGTTTGTGGGAGAAGTCATATTGAGATGGGAATGGACAAAGAAAATAGTCCATTTTTTTTGTAATGCACCATAACCTGTACTTTTAAAATGTTATGAGTAATGGCTTAAAATTACCCAACCCAAAATTCATTACCTCTGGACATCAGAAATGAGAACTATGATCTTTTTCCTCAAGAAGTTGATTAGACCTACTCATCAGTTTTAGGAAATAAAGACAGGATTTAAACTATCTGAAATATTTTTCACATCTTAAGATTTCCTAAAACAGGACTTTATTTATTTATTTATTAATTGAAAGGCAGAGTTACAGAGCAGAAAGAGAGAGAGAGAGAGAGAGGTCTTCCATCTGCTGGCTCACTCCCCAAATGGCTGCAGTGGCCGCAGCTAGGCTGATCTGAAGCCTGGAGCCTGGAGCTTCTTCTGGGTGTCCCACGTAGTTGCAGGGGTCCAAGGACTTGGGTCATCCTCCACTGCTTTCCCAGGCCGTAGAAGAGAGCTGGATCGGAAGTGGAGCAGCCAGGACTCGAACTGGTGCCCATAATGGGATGCCAGCACTGCAGGCGACAGCTTTACCTGCTGTGCCGCAATGCCAACCCAGGAAATTTTAATAGTTAAAGTAATTTCAAAAATAATCTACAGTTTTGGAATTAAGGGCTTCTGAACAAACTCTGTCCATAAACATCCAGTATAGGTTCATTAACTTGTGTTTTCAGACCTGAAATATCCCCTTTGGGAAGTATGTCTTCCATATTAGATACAAGGAAAGACTTGTATCTGTTGGCAGTAAGGAAGACTGAACAGGGCTCAGAGTAGAAAGCAAAAAGGTAAGGAATGACTGGGTATAGTGGACTACAATAAGCTAAAGAATAATCTATTGATAGATGACCTTCTTCATAGAGAGTTGCCATAGATGAACTGTCGACCACTAAAATATTTACCTCTCTGTTAAAGCTGTGGGTTTACTTACATATTTGAAAAAGCTTTATGTAGCTTATTACCGTAAGGAAAATAAGAAAAATGCAGAGAATGGAAATATTAAAGAATCCTGGGAAACATGAAGTACTCACAGGCCATCCTGAAAAGCATGCCCCAGAGGCATTGAGGAGTGTGGTAAACACCTGGTAAGAAGGGTTTTCCTGGTGCAGCTCTGATACACTACAGTGTGTTACCGATAATGGCATTGTGTATGCAGATCCATTGTATGTGTGTGCATATGTATAATACTGTATATTATTGTCTTGTATATATACTGTGCATTACTGTGATTTTTAAGCTCACTGTGCCTAATGGATTGAGAATGAGAGCAGCGTGTGTTGACTTATAGACCTACATTTTACCACGACGAACCTGGTGTTTTCAGAAGTTGGCAATGCCACATGATATAGTGCTTCCCTGGAACACCAGGAAAGCATATGGCAAATTCCTCTTCCCTGCTAGTCAGTGGGGATGCTAATACCTAAGAAGCTGACTTGATGACCCTGGGAGGAGTGGAAGAAGAGGGACAGCGTCGTATGTTTAGGTGGTCTGATGGCAGTGTTTGCAAGCCCAGTGAGGCTGACATCTGGAATGCGGTGAACACTGATAGAAATTGTTCGGTCTTCATGGTCTTGAGAGCTGTATCACTGTAGGATCTAGAGCAGTACGCTGAAGTGCTTCTGTCCATGTCTCCTGTCTCACTGCTTCCTGCTTAAGGATGTCTCTGTTGGCTGCTGGTTTGTGCAATGTGAAAAATTTCCCGGCTTAAAAATAAATACAGCTCTCAACAGACATAGGACATAAATTAGTTGCTTTATAAAGCAATCTTTTTTCATGTTTTTACCTCATAAATATGAAAAAGATATTCTTAATGAGATATATTTGATACATTGTCTTCTTTGTTTTAGGAATAAGTCCAAGTCTACCACTGAACTGCGTGATTTCGCCACAAATAAAAATGGTAAGTATAACTTTTCAAATCCTTACTTGTTGGCACACAACTGGATCCGTGTTGTTAAGGTCAGAATATTTCTGATTAATTAAGATTGCTTAATTAAAACTGAATATTTTTAGCGTCTGTATATAAAACCAAAATGAGGAATGTGCTTATTTTGTCTTTCCTTAACAATGGTAGGAGGACGGAGAGAGCGAAATGGTTTAAAAATAGCTAATGTAGGAATTTTACAGAGGAATGCCGATGCGGTTTTGTACAGTAGATTTTATCTTGCAGCTGAAGAAATAGGACAGCGAAGTTTGCTGCAGATATTGTTAGTATGACACGTGTTTCTCAGGAATGCATGTAACTAATATCTTGTAACCAAGGGAGAAAGCTCCCAAGCAGGGCTTGCCTGGGCCCCAGCGCGGGACGGCAGAGGTGGGGACCGGGGTGCAGGCACTGCCCGAGTCCAGCTTGTATCCACAGCATGGGAGAATGCAAGCCTGCGGCTTTCGGCTCTCTCTGCCTTAAGAGGAGATGGCCTGTCTTATTTCATGGGTGACCTTTGTAAGTGCTGACAAGGAATTTTTGAAACTGTGAACTCCTCTGAGAGCAGAACGTGTCTATGGACCAGAATGCTCTGGGCGCAGCTGGTGTGTAGCCTCAGCTTAAAGCTGTCGCGTCAGTGCTCATCCTCACGGCTGCCTCTCTGGAGGACTCCTGGTTCTGTGACCTTGCCTCTCCTTGAAGTTATCTGGTCCTTGTTTCCCCCATCCTGCATAATTTGCTGTTTTCCCCTTTAGCTGTACCCAGAGTGTCCTCTCTCTGAATTCCCAGTTGACCGGGTACCTTCCCATCCGGTTCCTCCGGCCTTACCTTTCTTTCCCTGTGTGGATTTCCTGTTCTTTCTCCCCTAAACTTGCCCCTGGTCACTATTAAAATTGCACATAAAGTAGTACTTCAGTCTCCATGAAACATCTTTAACCTGCAGTGAAGATCCTCTGTCGTGACGTGTTAACAACAGCAGCTGTGAATCTCTGGGATGATCTTATTAATGCATGTGGCTTGTGTCACTGACATTATTTTGGTAGGATGTTTTCTCCCCTTCAGTAGCTAATTATAAGCTCCTGAATGACAGGCAGTGAAAATGATTGTATTTTACCAAGTAACCTGGTTACACCAATGAGCGTCTTAAAAATAGAAAATGTTTTATTTAAAAATCTGAGCAAATGTATAAGCTATATGTATACACAAATATAAATATGGGTATATGTAAGAAACCGATGGTAGAGTAGCACATTGGCTAACGGAAGATTAAGACATAAATTATGAATTTTGAAAGGATGATCGTGGCAGTAGATATAGAGAAAGAAGGCTCCTTAGATGGCGCTTCCTGATCCAAATTATGACAGATGATGCCTGAAAGTTGTCAGTGTTTTGTCCAACTCAGAAATTAATCAGCAAATCTAAGAGGCAAAATCCTTCTGATAAAACGTTACGTAGTTGTCATTAATATGTCATCTATATAAACCAAATCTGGTTTATAGTTCTACCAGTTTCTTGGAGTGGAAATGAGTCTGATAAGATTTTGATAATTTGCATTACTGAAACATGTTTTGCCTCTTCACAAACGCCATTTTGGTGACTGGCTGTGCTCTGCTTCCTCCAAGTTGGTGCTGACTGTTTCTGTGACTCATATGGTGAGCACTCGGGTCGTGCCAGCTGGGGATACACCTGCCTGTGTCTCCTCTACTCCCCAGGGGGGGAGTGTAAGTTTTCTGCAGGAAAAAAAGTCCCTGTTTCTTTGCAGAAGTTGTCACAGCAGGCATTGGGTGACCGTGTGCTTGATTGACTGAATTAAGGCTATTTCTAGCCAGGCACTTCGTAACTGAATTTTGCTGAAAGGAACACCAGTTGTTGGCTTTGAAGCAGCCTCCTTTGTCTTGCTGACTTGACCTGTGCGGTGCAGTCTCTGGGTGTGGATAAGGAATCTGCAGGGATAGGAGACAGTTCCTTCCTGTGCTCAGGGCAACCTCACTGAAAATGGATCACGTTAGCACACGTGCACATTGCCACCTTGTCAGCTGCACTATGTTTGGAGATCTACCCACTTTCACAGTCTGCTAATCCTGAAGCTTTTCATGTGTTTTTGGTTTAGGAAGCAGTAGGTCTTCAGACCGCAGTGGGGACAGTAGCTCCTCCCAGAGGAGCTACAAGAAGGAGCCTGTCCCATCGGGAGCAGAGTTGGAAAGGCAGCAAATCCTTCAGGAAATGAGGAAGAGAACGTCCCTTCACAACGACAACAGCTGGATCCGGCAGCGCAGTTCCAGTGTCAACAAAGAGCCAGTTAGTCTGCCGGGGACCATGAGAAGGTGCGCGGCCTTTTAGGAAGTTTTCCCTCTGTTGCACTGTGAGGCAGACGTTTCATTTCAAGGCAGGCTGGTGCTTTGGACGGGAGACTCGTCAGAATTTCTTCAGGTGACCTAAGATTCAGGGAGAGCAGGGGAAGCAGAACAGTTGTCACTGAGCAGGGTCCGGTCAGCCGTGAACCAGTTGCTTTGTCTGCCTCATCTCATTTACTCTTGGGGCCGCGTTTGGCGGGTGGGGGCAGTAATGGTTTCCATGTGCAGAAACTGTGGCTCCCCAGGGAAGACGTTGGACAACCTCAGACAGTTAATAGACTGCAAATGTGGCTGCAGAGCTCAACATATAAATAATGTATGCCCCTCTTAGTGCCTTCTTGCCTGCTGAACTGAAATAGGGGTCACGTTTTCCTTTAATGCTCATAGTGAGGTAATTATTATATTGGATAGTGTGAAAACTTCATTTTTATAACTTTAAGAAGGTCAGTAACTTAGATGTACATTGGAGATGAGTGGCTAAATGTTTTAAAAGACATATTTTTGGTAAACAAATACTGCAGTCACTCTGATACATTATTTTCTTCTCTAACAGAGAAACTGGAGAAAGTTTTTGTAACAGTTTTGTAGGCAAAGAGCTAATTGTCTTAATATACAAATAACATCTTGAAAATCAGTAAATAAACCCTTACAACTTTATAAAAAATAGACAAGTAATGAAAACAGTTGACAGGAGAAAGAAAAACAAGAGACGAGTAAGCATATAAAAGCTTAATACTGCTAAAATGACAGTGGTTGATCATTTTTACTCATGGGATCTGTAAGTGTTTAAAAGATTAATCAAACCTGGTATGGACAGTTGTATAAGGAAATAGGAATTCTTGTTCTTGACTGGACAGATTTTTCAGTCTGTACTAAAGCAAACATTTATATACCTGTGCTCTGTGAGCAGTTTAGTTTCTTCTGTTTATCTTTCAGATATATTTGGGTAAGTGTACAAATGTATATTCAAAGAGGTACACTTAAAATACTATTGGCAGTGACCAAAAAAAAAAAAAAAAAAACAAACTCACAATACCCACTAAGAGGCTTTATGAAGGCTGGTTGAAATGTGAAACATGGTGGTGTTTAAACATGGCAGCTTTGCTTGTGCAAGTTCATTGTTTCAGTATCTGGACTTCTGCATGTGACTGTGGAACATGGCTACACTGATGATGGTATGAGGCATTGGGTAGATATCTAGCTGCATGTGTGTTGTTCTGATGAATCCTATTCTGTGTTTCAGAGGTGAATCTCTGGATCACCTGGATTCCTCCAGATCCAACTCTTGGAAGCCAACCCCGTGGCTCGGTCAGTCCACGGGTATCTATGCCTCTTCCTCTGTTCAGGACTTCAGTCGCCCACCACCTCAGCTGCTGTCCACGTCCAACCGTGCCTATCTGAGGAATCCATCCTCCAGCATTCCCCCTCCTGCAGCTGGCCCTGTGAAGACCACAGCCGTGGGCACGGCCACCACCCGCACCTCCACCCCACAGAGCCATTCCCCTTCCACTTCACAGCCGGGCTCTCAGCCACGCAGCAGGTGAGGCCCCCTTCATGCTTCTCCTCCTCTGCTTAGTCTCAGGTGGTCTTCTTGTTGACACTTCCCCCACATCTTGTCCAAGTTTCCCAACAAGAAAGAAGAGTGAGTGCTTTGAGTGTGTCTAGTAGAGTTCTCTTAACAGATCAGTTTCCTTAGGATGGCTTTCTTGGTGCCTTTCCCTGGACCCTCACAGTATTGATAGGTGTCAGGTGTGGCCATTGGCGACCTCTGTTCATTGCCCTGTCTCCATTGCGTGTGCTTGTGCTCCGTATCTTAGATGTAAGACGGGCCTCAGTGGCTCCCAGTGTGGGACCACGATAATAGACAGCAGCTCACTATGAATGCTGTTTGAATTTCTGAATATAGGCCGTGCTGTAAGTAGCTGGCTGTTTTAACGACACTGTAATGCAGACTCATAGGAATGGCATGTAGAAGGAAAGCACTATCATCAGGCTGCATTGTCGGAGCTAAATTAAGACAGAAAATGTTAGGTAGGTTAGATGCTGCTCTTTGGGTTTCTGATCGCCAGAATCGTTGCTTGCCTGCTGTTTGGTTTACCAACATTTTGTTCAGGCCACATCGACTGAATTCTGTGGGTCACAGGATATGGGAAGGGTTGTATGGAGGACTTCTGAGGTATCTTTGGGGTTGGGTTTTTGAAGCTGCAAAGCTTCTCCACCGCACTGTTCTCCTTCTGAGTACACGTACCTTAGGGGAGTTCTTCTGGCATAAACCACTTTCCATCACAAATAAAATACGTAAAACTAGAGACACTTTGAAATACTAGGGTTTTTTTTCTTAAGCTATTAAATAATGATTTGGTAAGAAAATGTGTTTTATATAAGTCCAAAATACTGTTACATGTATCAAGGTCTATAGAATGCATCTCAGAAAGTTTCAGATAAAAACTAAATTACTTCTGAAAAGGGAGATTTTTGATGCACTTTGCAGGGGAGAGATGAAGCGTGTGGGATGGCAGGAAGGCAGGGTAGAGGTGCCCAATGACTCTCCAGGAGCACTGCTCAGGCGTGGCCTGGGGAGGGCTGGGCTCTCCATGCAGAGAACGTCTTGGTCAAGGGGGTGATGCTCTTAGCACTAGACTCTCCACAGCTGTGCACTGCTCGGTGCCACTCAAGCGCAGCTCAAGTGTCATCCTGGGGCCACGGAGACCTCAAGGTCAGCAGAAAGCGCTCTTCACCTTAGCACCTGCGAGAGGGGAGAAGACCTATATGCCAAAGTAAAGAGCTATGCACTATATGCATGTATTGAAATGTCACCGTGTTCCCCCCAAATATGCATCATTACTTATGTGCCAACTGAAAATGAAAACATGTGGGCGCAGAGAAGAAAGTAGAAGCCCTCTTTCCCTATCCAAACGGTGAGGGGGTGGGGGTTGGGGGGTGGGTCAATGTTCGTTTCGTTCTCTGGAGAGCTGATGGTGGAAGCCGGAGGCACAGTCAGGAAAGCACTGACAGGCACTTCTGTTAACGCCAACATCTGGTGCATGAGAAAGAGGGTGAAGAGGGAGGCCCAGGAGCTAGGTCAGGGAGCACTCGAAGCGCCTCTTGGTTCTGAAGGGTGAATGGCATGCTTCGAGTTGTGTGCTCTGGCAAGTTGAATTGACAGAGGCTGTAGGTGGACTGGAGGAGGGGTCCTTACTTGCTGAGCACAGATGTGCTGTAAGAAGGGTGGCCTCACGAGGTGCAGAATGAACTGATTACACTGAGCTCACTTAGGTGCATGGGTGTCGAGGGTTCCAGAGCCGCCATGGGGTTCGTTCAAGGTTGCGATAT
The DNA here is from genome assembly GCF_964237555.1 of Oryctolagus cuniculus. Lineage (NCBI taxonomy): Eukaryota > Metazoa > Chordata > Mammalia > Lagomorpha > Leporidae > Oryctolagus > Oryctolagus cuniculus. The sequence continues at coordinate 36,724,026 of NC_091440.1, read as the reverse complement.
GATGAAGGCATGCGTTAGCTGACCAGGGAGGAGGTTTTCTTCCGCAGATGCAGAGAGCCTGCCTTCAGTCATCGCGAGTGTTCCTACTGTAGTGTGATTTTTCTATCAGAGCTTTGAGCCGCACAGGTGAAAGCCAGCGTTCCGTTCTTGTTCTGCATCTAGGTCAGTCAGTGGGAAGCGCGTGTGCTCCTACTGCAATACCATTCTGGGCAAAGGAGCTGCCATGATCATCGAGTCCCTGGGGCTTTGTTATCATTTGCATTGTTTTAAGGTGAGACCGAGACAAACAGCCTGCAGCCTGCAACGCTTTGCTTGGAGAGCGCATGGCTTCTTTGAGCTGCTGGGTCTGGATGGGCCACTAACAAGCCAGGTGCTGCCTTTGTCGGTCCTGCTGCATTTGAATCACCAACTGCTTGCTACTTAGTTCTCCAATCTTGAGCCTGACTTCAGAATGTAAATCTGGAACCACTATGTATTTCCTCTCTCTCATCTGTTATCATGCCATATGTGAAATTTCTGATGCATAAATGCTCTCCGTAAGATGCTGTCATAGGCATACTTGGAATCCAGTTTACCAGTGTTACACACGGCACGTGGACGTGCCACTATCCCAGCATCCTAGGGCCTGGCTTTGCTTAGGGGGAGCAGGTAAAGAAAACCCCTGGAAGTATTTTTACAGTTGCACAGTCTGTTTATCCCTGATAGGTTTTTTGCCCATAAGAAAGAACTAAGGCTGGAAGTGTTTGGTTTTGCGGTGTCTGTCTTTAGAGACACAAGCTCACAAAGTAATTCTTGCAGGCTACAATTTCCCCAGATTTGCAGGCGTTCTGAATCAGATGAGACACACGTCTCTTTGATCCTTAAGCTTACACTTAAGGGCTGGAGAAAGGTCCCATTCTTGATCGTGCAGCTCACCCCTTGTACCTTGCTCACTTGGACTTGTCCTAGGCAGAGCAGAATGAGTCAAAATACTTAAGTGTTTGCATGCATGGGACCACAGTCCCCAGACTTGAAATGATGGTCTCGTGGGCACACTTGCCAAGCTGGTGCAGTGGGGACACTGGGAGTGGCCCACCCCAGAGTGGAGTGCCAGAGTGCCAGAAACCCAGCCTTCATTCACTGGGGCCAGTCTTCATGTGGCGCTCTGTGCTCCACTCTCCTTCAGGGAATGAAGACCAGGTTTCTTTAAGTCTATCAGCAAATCATTTCTGCTATTTTTTTTTTTTTGGTAGATTTAGAATGATCATCTTGGCTCTTAACGGTGGCTTTGTCAACCCTTTAAATATGTCTGATCTAACAGGCTTGATTTTAATCTACTAATCATCTTTTAGCTTTTTTTTTTTTTTCTTTGCTTAAATGCGTTTAAGAGCTTAGACGCTGCTCCTGTGCATCGCCACTCCCCCACCCCAGCCCAAACCCTGCAGTGCTCCTAGCCTTCTCGGGCTGCCTGACCATGGACATTCTTTGTTTGGTGTCCTGCAGTGTGTGGCCTGTGAGTGTGACCTCGGAGGCTCGTCCTCAGGAGCCGAAGTCAGAATCAGAAGCAACCAGCTCTACTGCAACGACTGCTATCTCAGATTCAAATGTAAGAGAGCAAATCCGGGAGAAAATCTCGTGTCTGCTGAGGAGAACCCGGGTGCCCCTGCCTTCCCCTGAATCCGCGGCCACCTCTCCCCCGAGCTCACTGCCTTAGAGTTCCAGGCTTGGGAACCGCACCCTGTCCCCTTCCCAGAGGGTGTGTAGTGAATGGGCCACTGCGCGGGGTTCCAGCTACACAGGAGTGGGGTGCGGGACTGAGGAGCTGAGAGGGACTGGTATGGGAAGTCAGGACAGTGCCTGGTGCAGTCTGCCTAGGGCCTGGAGAAGCCGCAGATTCAGAGTGCAAACAAACCCAGACAGACACTCAGATGGCGCTTCCGCACGGGCTGTCGTCTGCGTCCTGATAAGCATTGAGCGCCCATCACCGCTTTGTTTCTCTAACTTAATGGTGGGCTACAGTAGGAGCAACTCCAGAAGCTAATGCCTACAGTAATCTATCATCAAATACCAGTATTTTTAAAAGGAGGACTTTTCATTCTGATTATACTGTCTCAGTTTCATTTGTAGAAAAACGGGGTTCTTCAAAAAGCCTCAAATGCTCCTTTGCGTCCGAGCAGGTGCTTGTGTGTTACGAAACAGGATAGCGTAATTAGCTTGTGTGTTGTTCATAGCTGCAGCAAGACAGCCATTTCTGCTCTGTTTTGCACCTTGATGCTGGTAACGTGTGTTTCTTCCTCACTGTGAAAGGGCATTACAGGTGGTATCAACAAAACCATTTGGTTTTGAACTCCGAGGTATTTATGCGGCCCCGATGTGAAGCGTGCATTGGAAATGGTCCGAGCTCAGTCAACTCTCTTTTATCTGTTGTGGCTTCCGAGCCTTTGTATGCTGGCCATCCAGTGCTTTGCTGGATGCTGGCCCTGGGGTGGAGAATGTTGAGGCTGGGCGTGCACTGGTGGGGACTGTGTGTATGTGTGTGTGCTTTTCTCTCTCTCATCAAATTCCCAAGCCAAATAGCATTAATTTTTGGAATCGTTATAAAATTGCCCATGCCTTTTCTCCCCCTCCAATACAAATAACAGAGAGTTGAGTGTAATGTATTTTCTGTTATCTGCAGTTAATTTGTGCTCCGCTTGTTCAAATACGGAACTCTAGAGCCTGAGGCTGTGACTTGCCTCCTTTTATCCTAAGACCGAGTGACAGGTGGCTCTTTCTACCTCCCCCGTCACTCTGTAAGGGATGATGCTATGTGTCCCAGGTGGCAGGACTCAGGTTGTTTCTGACTCTAAGTGGTTTTTCTCTCTTCTCTTCTTGCCTGATCAGCTGGACGGCCAACTGCCATGTGATGTAAGCCTGCACGCGAAAACACTGCTGCAGATAGAAGAAGAGGTGGTTGCAGCCGGTGTAGATCTATAAATGTGTGTCGTATGTCTTTTTTTGCTCCCTTTTTAAAAAAAAACAGAATAACTTTTTTTCCTCTTTAGATTACATAGGAACACTGTAGGCTTGGTGGAGCCTGTGTTTTTGTTGTCATTTATTTATAAGAAGGTAATTATGTGTGGGGGAAAAGTGCAGTATTTACTTTTTGAATTCAAGTATCATAAAAGCACAAGGGGAAAAGTAAGAACTTAAAATATTTTTGAGGCTGATAATGATCTAGTTTGACTTTCTAGTGGTGTTTTGAAAAGAGGATATTTTATTGTTTTTTTTAAAAGGTTCTTAAACATTTGAAATAGTTAATATAAATACCTAATTTCATCCGCTCTGTTTATTGTAATGTATGCTAAATTAATGCAAACGTGTACGGGAAATTTTGTTAAAATCCACCTCCAGATTTGCTTCCTGTATCCTGCTCTCCATCTGTGTAATGTGATTTTTCAATATTTCGCCGTGTAACATGTTATTTGCTCGATTAGGGGAGCTCTCTTTCTGCCTCAGAGTTACTGTTAGCAGTTCTCAATGGAAAGCTGCTTACTTTCATTGGTAACAAGTAACCACGGTTTGTACACCAGAAGTTTTCTGCAGAAACCAGTGAGCATTTCTGTTCAACTACATTTGTAAATAAATTTGCTGATGCCTTTAAGGAGTGGTTCCTTCTCTTCTTCAGTGCGTCTGTTGACTTTTGCAGCCTTTTAATTAAGCATCTCCACCTGGTCTTTTTGATATTACATTTTATTTAGCTGCTTTACCGAGATAACAATTCATATAAAATAAATGGCCTGTACGATTTGATAAATTCTTTCAAGTGTAGACCAGTGAAACTGTCACCGTAGTCTTAATGTTCTAACTGAAAAATTTTAATGGGTAGCTTTGTCTTTGTTTTTGGCAGTTACCTTTTTGAATATAACATGTTGTTTATGGCAGGAAATAGATGTTAGCAACACATTGTTGGGTCATTCAAATAAAATCTTTACTTTTGCTTGCTGCTGTGATAAAAGCAGAAAGCAGTGAGTTTAGAAAATCCAGAGCAAAATGTACTTTTGCTTCAAAATTATAGTGTGGGATTGCAAGAGTATACAATTTTCACATGCTTTGAATTAAAATACAAATTTGCTTAGGACCTTTCCAGTGTAGGCAGAGTGAATAATTCTAGGACATGCAAACTGTTTACTTATGAGGGGGTCTTCAAAATGTTTGTGATAAACATGCATTAGGAAAAAAAATTTATATGTGGGTTTTCAAAAATTTTACACTGAAATTTTAAATTCTATTTTCCATGGACTTTCTGACGTATACCTTAATATGTATAATTGAGAAGCATTAATGTGAGAGAAAATTAAAAATCTGGTTATTGATTGTTTTTGTTTAGTCTTTATTGTTTCTTCCTGCTTATTAAAGTAGTATGTGTTTATTAAGGAAAATTTGTCAAATGCTGCAAGGCGTAAACATTGTAATTCTTAATTCCAGACTCTGGAGACATGAGCTCTGTATTTTTACTTCTTCAGCATAGTTATTTATACTGTGTCCTTTTCTTAAAAAAATTATTTATTTGGAAGGCAGAGCAAGAGCATGCGTGTGTGAGAGAGAGAGCGAGCGAGAGAGCGAGCGACAGTGCTTCTGTCCATTGATTCACTCCCCAAATGGCCATAGCAGCTGGGTCTGAACCAGGCCAAAGTCAGGAGCCAGGAAGGCCTGTAGTTGAGGGAGATGATAGAGCATCTCAAGCTTTCTCATCACGTGCAGATGGGGAAAAGGACCATGGAGACCCAGTGATTGGTGGAAGAAGCATCCGGGCGTGCTAGAACGTAAGAGAGAACTTCCTAGACACTGGAGCTAAACCCGAGGAAATGAGGAAGCAGACCACTGAGACACTTAAAGGACAAGCATCTCAGACCTCGGGAACCACAGGTCTCACAGCCTTGGGGCAGGAGAATGTTGGCTGTGTTCAGGAAGAAGCCAAGTAGATGGGTGGAGTGAGGAGGGCTGTAGGGAATGTGGGGAATGCTGGCCGGCACAGGTCAACAAACCGTTGTAGGAGTTTGGCTTTTGCTCTGCATGGGTTAGAAAAGCACTGGGGGGCTCCGAGTACAGGATTGAAATGCACTGACTTAATGTTCTAAAAGAACTACACATAGCAGTATAAATGATAAATTACAGAAGGGCAAAGGTGAAAAACAGCGGGGACACTAATTTGGAGTCTGTTGAAATTGTCCAGGCAAAAGATGACATTTTCTTTCTTCTTCTTTTTTTAAAGATTTATTTATTTTTATTTGAAAGGCAGAGTTACAGAGAGACAGAGGCAGAGAGAGAGAGAGGTCTTCCATCCGCTGGTTTACTCCCCAGATGGCTGCAGTAGCTGGAGCTGGGCTGATCTGAAGCCAGGAGCCAGGAGCCTCCTCTGGGTCTCCAACATGAATGCCAGGACCCAAGGACTTGGGCCATCTGGTACTGCTTTCCCAGGCCACAGCAGAGAGCTGGATTGGAAGTGGAGCGGCTGGTCTCAAACCATCACCCATATGGAATGCTGGCACTGCAGGTGGTAGCTTTACTCGCTATGCCACAGTGCTGGCCCCCAAAAGATGACATTTTCTACAAAGCATGGTAGCCAAGGAGGTAGCAAGGAGTGGGAAGACTAGTGTGTGTGTGTGTGTGTGTGTGTGTGTGTGTGAAATGCGTGTTTGCAGAGTTTGTATATATTGATGGTGACACTGGCAGAGTTTGATGATGGATTTTACATAGCACGAGAGAAAGAGAGGAATCAAAGATGACTCCCGGAGCTGGGAAAGTGGAGTCCCCACTTTGAGAAATGGAGAAGATTGTGGTAGAGTACATTTGCAGACAGTCAGAGGTCTGGCGTATAAACATGGTGAGGTTGAACAGTCTGTTAGATACCCAGGTGGCAGGGTTGGCTGGTTAGCTGGCTATGCATGTCTGGAGTTGAAGGGAGAAGCTTAGGCTGGAGCTAGAAATGTGGAGCCATTGGTGTGCAGATGAAATTTAAACTGAGATTCGGGAGCACATCACATCACCTGGATTGCAACTGTAACCTGAGTGGAAAAGATGTCCTAAGACCAATTCTTGGGTTCCTTCAGCATTGGAGAGCAGAGATGAAGAGAAATGTCCAATGACGCAGGAGAAGGAAGATGTTGGTGCCCGGGAAGCCAAGAGGCCTGCTGTGACACATGCTTTCCAGCGACCCATTAAAAAGAGGACTGACTGGAGTTCAATTTGTGATGTGCCTTTTCCCTACATGGATGTGCTGGTGTTGGTGGATTGCTATACTCCAAGGTTCAACTGGGGGCCCTTCATGTACCTAGCCCACTTTCCAGCGCCTGACAACCTCCCACTAAATGGCCCTCATGCTTTTTGTCTGTTTTTTCCAGCAATACGAACCGAAGGAGAATGTGGAGAGCTGTGTCCAGGGCACTTGTACCCACCCACATAATACATTATAAGCTGTACCTGTGCTTCCCAGTGCGTGGTGCCCCTTGGACACATGTGTTTTCCCTCCCCTCTCCCCCTTCCTTGTAGTTTCTGTTTTATGGATTGGCAAAATGAAGAAGAGGGCGTCTTCTTCAGTATTGAATTCGGGAAAGAAGGTAACATGAAAATTAAGTGTGTTCTGCCCAAGAATTGAATCTTGGCATTTTGTTTGAGATGCTCAGAAATACCACCGAGTGGAAAATAGCCAACAAAGTGAAACTATCTGAATTTCAGTGAATCAACATAGAATAATAATTACCATCTGATTGAGAGAGAGCTGAGAGGGTGCTTTAGAGTTTGGATTTTACTTGTTTTATTTAGCACTCCAACATCCTTCCTTGCAATCTGGAAGAGTGTTTAAAAGGCATGCTAAATGTCAGTCCCAGTTCATTCCATAAAAGTGGCATTAAAAAGCCCATGCATAAGGGGCAGGAAAACAACTTCTGACTCTATTTCATAAAAACATGTAGCTGCTGGAGCATGTAGGATGAATACAAAACAATCCTGATTCTCACAGAGGAGAGAAGTATGTAGCTACAAGATTCTAGTACATGGTAGAAGAGACTAGGACTATGCAAGAAATAAAGTAGGTGAGAAATCTAGGAGTCATTTACACAAGGAACAGAAACAGGTTCACACCATGCTTACTATTTGAGCTATATCTTTAATGGCAAATACAATTTTTTTAAAGATTTATTTATTTATTTGAGAGGTAGAGTTCCAGACAGAGGGAGAGAGAGAGATAAAGGTCTTCCATCTGCTGGTTCACTCCCCAGATGGCCACAACGGCTGGAGCTGGGTGGATCCAAAGCCAGAAGCCAGGAGTTCTGTCTCGGTCTCCCACGTGAATGCAGGGACCCAAGCACTTGGGCCTTCTTCCACTGCGTTCCCCGGGCCATAAGCAGACAGCTGGATCAGAAGAGGAGCAGGTAGGACACAAACCAGTGCCCATATGTGTTGGGCATTACCTAAAATCTCCATTACAATATGGCGCCTGGCGGATGTTCGAGGGGCGTGTCTGTGGTTGCTGCCTCTAAACTACATAAAATCAGACCACCGGCAGGGGTAGGTCCGCTTTAGTTCCGGACACATGGACAGTGCATGATCCCTATACTTTGCTTAAGATGCCCCTGTGCGTGATCCACCCAAGCCCGCGTGACCTTTTCGCTGATTGTCTTTCGTAAGCTTTATAAGCCTACACACTTCTTCAATAAAGCGCTTCCTGCTTCGACAGAACTCATGGGTGCTTGTGGTGTGTACTTGACTCGTCAACCTTACCCTTCCTGTTTGCCTTGTTGGGGAGTGTCTGTACTGGTCAGGGGCCAGCCTCGGACTTGAGATTCTGACACATGTGATGCCAGTACTGCAGGTGGAGGCTTAATCTATGCCGCACAGCCGTCACCCCTTCGAACCCTCCACCCCCCATGCAGATACAATCTTAATAGATAATGTATAGAAAGAATAGAATGCTGTTTCTGGGTTAAGATCAACATACTCGTGGGTCCTCACTTACTTAGTATTCCCACCAAAACCTTACACAGTTCAACCTGTTTTGCAAAGGAATAACCCAGTCATTGGATATGTTGTGTGTGGTAATGTACCCATGATGTAGTAATTATTTGACTCAGTAGAGAGGAAAAACCTGTTTCACAGCACAGGAGGGTGACTGTAGTTTCCAACAGTTATGTATTTTATAAAGAAAGTCAAGTTCAGAGTTTTTCAGCATAAAGAAATAGTAAATATTTAAGGAGATGGGATTGTTAATTACCTTGAATTGATCATTACACATTGTGTACATGTACTGATTTATCAGTGTATCCCCTCAAAATGTACAACTCCCACTTTTCAGTTAAAAAATACTTAGAAAAGCATTGCCCTAAACTTCCACAAATCCTGATTCAAAGCCAATAGCCGTTGTTCAAAGTGGGAATGGCTGGCTTGCTCTCTTCAGGTATCTGATCAGATGTCGTCATCTCAAGGATTTCTGTGACCAGCTTATAGCATTCTCTCAAGTGTATTTATGGTACTTATCACTGGGTAATTCTTATATATTTTTATTCTTTGATTTACTAATTATTTGGATCTTCTCCTGGAGCAATGCAAAGTTCATGGGGCCAGGAGTTGTCTTATTGCTGTTGTATTCCTGCTACGTAGACAAATTCCATATTACCTGCTCAATAAGTAATGAGTACATGAAAAAAAAAATATGACCTGAGTTGTGAGACTGCAAAAGGGACAATGTAGAGGGGTGAGCCGTCATGACTTGCTGATGCAATAGAACCCAAAAAGAAGCAAAAGAATAACTTTGGGACCTGAAGCCTGAGTAGTTTGATGTTGGTTGAAAGAGCAAATGAGTTCTGTTTTGGACAGAAAATACTACAGTGTCAGTGTATAAGCAGAAACATCTAAACATTAGATGTAGGGGATTGGGTTTAAATGGCAAGAGAGTCCATTAATATGTGTCTGTTTGCATGCTCAAATCAACTTCAACATGCAGAAGTTTATTTCATTACCTGAGAGACGTCAAAAGTAGAGTCACCCTGCTGTTCAACAATAACCATCAAAGGACAAATTATTCATCTCAGGCTGTATAGCCACGCACAGCGTGCGCCTGATCCTAAGGCTGGTTACTATCACGCTTGCAAGATGATGGATGGACTTCGTGTGTCCTTGTGCTCATGCAGTGGAAGAGATTGCTCATTACCTCAAGTGCCTAGGGGAACTTTCCAGAAGACGTCAGCGAAAGACTGCTCTTCTCATCATCCAGAGTTGAGTCATTTGGCCAGTTTGGAACCAACAGATTCCCATTTTCTTAGCAATCAAAGACCCCTTTTAGTGACGATCAGCCTGCAATCATGTTATTGCTAACAGTGCATGGTGATGGAATGACAGTTGGGGAGTCACCCACAGTGCTTCCTATAGTTAATTTTATGAAATTCCTTGAAAAATACTCACTGAGTATCTGTGCAAGACCTTGTGTTTTCAATGAGTTTCTTAAACTACATAAAGAGAACAGAGAGGGGATAGGGCTATTTTTTATTTTGTCATAACTGGCAAGGATCATGTGTGGGAGTGTTTACTTGATGAAAATTTTATGTGATCCTGTTAATATAGACGATCATCTTATGTAGTGATGAGGAGAATTGGAAACCTGAATAATTTGCAAATACTTGGTATAAAGTTTGAGAACGAGCTTACACATTTTAAGGCTTTTTATAAACAAAATCATCATTTTATGCTTAAATTTTAAATACTTAAGGTTATAGATTTTATATACTGAAATCCCATGGTATTAGCACATTTAGATGACCTCGTAAGCCTCTTGATTATTGTTTAATAACTATGTGAAGCTTTTTAATGCTTACACTGTAAAGATCCTCAAAGCTCTTTATGCATAGTTAAGCCTTTTTCACAACACTACTTCTGTGGAAGATTATCGTTAACTTCTTGCTATTAAAATTAGAGAAGAAACAGGACTTAAAATTCTATAGAAGCTTATTGGAATCAGGAAAATGATGCAGCAGTTTTTTCTAGGTTATATTCAGACTTAACTTATTTTTGTGTGCTACTTGCAGTTACTTCTTTTTTTTCTTTTTAACAACTCAAGTGCCTTATTAGATCTATAATGAATTCAATGCTATAGACCTGTGTAGGAGGCATTACTGATCTGCCTGTTGACATTTCAGGCTAACCAGAGTTCCTCTTAGATTTGTCAGAAGCTCATTTGCTCTTTCAACCTATTGTCCAACAGCAGGAAAACACCCATCATAGATGGTCAGAAGATCTCACAGTTCAAGCCCTTGAGTCACATGTCTCTTGAAGCTGTTCCTACTGCCAGATCAACTAGTTGTCTAGGGTTTGTATGATGCAAAGTGCTAAGTTTTAGGTTGTCTCAAGTTCATATGCACAATGCAGTTTGGATTGTCCATAATGTCTTCTTTCTAAATATGTTTACGTCCCATCTTGGGACTATAGCTTACAGCTGAGAAGAGAACTGATTGAAATTGGGCAGCAGACAGAAGACAGGAAAGAGCCTCTGCCTCTCTGTGCCAGGGTTGTTAGGATATGATAGCGAATGTGATGTTTTCATTATACAAGGGGGCTTGTATTTGAAAGTTATTTGAAAAATGGGTAAGAATGAAACTGACATCCTGGGATTTGATTATTGTTTTTAGCCCTTGTCTATACTCCTGTGGAAGTGATCTGTCTTCTTTTTATTTGTTGAGCAATATGGTTAGTGGTGCATTAAGCCTGTGATTATAAAGTAAATTGAAATTAGGTCATTGGAAAAATAGGAAAAAAGAAAGGGGAGGATTGAGAGAGAGAGGGTGGGAGGGAAGGAGGTATGGTTTTCTCAGATATTGTACCTTGCGAAGCTCTCACTTATTAATGAAGGTGAAATAAAGGTCTTCCATAATAAACAGAAATTGAAAGAATTTGTCATCACTTGTCTAGCCTTACAAAAGATGCTTAAGAATGTGCTGCACAGAAGCACAGAAACATGGTCATCACTATGCAAGAAGGTGAAGGTAGAAAATGTCCCAGTAAAATTACAAAGAAAATCCAAAGTAAACAATAGGAATATTTATGGAAAAGTTGCAGGGCCAAGTCATTACTTATCAATAGTCACCTTGAATGTAAATGGCCTCAGTTCTTCAGTTAAGATACAGACTGGCTGAATGGAAAAACAAAACAAAACAAAAAACCATGTATTTGCTACCTACAAGAAACACATCTCACCAACAACGATACACACAGACTGAAAGTGAAAGGATGGATCTCTGTCCTTAATGTGTTGTACAATGTGAATTAATGCTGTAATTAGTACTCAAACAGTATTTTACACTTTGTGTTTCTGTGTGGGTGCAAACTGTTGAAATCTTTATATATTCTAAATTGATCTGTATATAAAGATAACTGAAAATGAATCGATGTGAATGGAATGGGAGAGGGAGTGGAAGATGGGAGGGTTGCGGGTAGGAGGGAAGTTATGGGGGAAAAAAGCCACTGTAATCCAAAAGCTGTACTTTGGAAATTTATATTTATTAAATAAAAGTTAAAAAGAAAGTGAAAGGATGGAAAAAGATATTCCATGTATCAGAAACCAAAAAAGAGCTGGTATAGCTATCCTAATATCAGACAAAAACTGTTAAAAGAGACAAGGACACTATGCAATGATTAAGGGATCAATTCAACAGGAAGATGTGACTATAACAAACGTATATGCACCTAATTACAGGGCATCTGGCTATTTAAGAGAAGTGTTAATGGATCTAAAAGGAGATATAGACTCTGATACACTGGTGTTGGCGACTTGAATATCCCACTTTAAGCAATGGACAGAGCAACCAGGCAGAAAATCAGCAAGGAAACAACAGTTAATCAACACTATAGACCAAATAGATCTAACAGATATCTACAGAACTTTTCATCCTGTAGTTGCAGAATACACATTCTTCTCACCAGTGCATGAACTTTCTCTAGGATTGACCACATGCTAGGCCATAAAGGAAGCTTCAGCAAATTAAAAAAAAAAATCAAAATCATACCATGCATCTTCTCTGACCACAATGGAGTGAAGCTGGAAATCAAGAACTCAGGAATCTCAAGAACATATGCAAACACATGGATACTGAACAAAATGCTCTTGAATGAACAGTGGATCATAGGAGAAATCAAGAAATAGTTGAACAGTTTTATTTTCCATTCTATTTGTTGAACTCTTATTTTAGAGCTAATGTGTGTATAAAGTTAATTTAAAATAGATCTTAGTAAAAAGTAAGACTAGGAATAGGAGAGGGAGGAAGAAGAAGTGTGAGTCAGGGTGGGAGAGTAGATATGGTAGAAAAAATCTCTAGGTTCCTAAAATTGTATTTGTGAAATGCATGAAGTTTCTATACCTTAAATAAAAGGTTTCTGGAAAAACAAATATTGGAGTGAACAATGGGGCTTGTCCTTACAGAGGGCCGTCAAAGGACCTATAAAAAATGTAGATCCAAAGCAGTGATCCTAAACTCAAACTTAGGCACTTGGCCTTGGGTCTGGAGAGTCCTAAGGGACATCTTAACCATTGCATCAAGTGCCCACTCCTATAGATTAAAATTTTTGAATAGCAAAATATAACATGAAGAAAATTAAAGGAGTTTTTTGGGGGGGGTGGAGGCATCCTTATTTGCTTTTTTAAAAAAATTATTAATATAAAGAGAACAGATTTAATGTATTTCCTAGATACATTTCTAAGACCTAATCATTGTTCTCCCATCCATGCTTCCTTTTCTCTTTGATTTTTACAACAACATAGTTTCAGCTTACTTTATAATCAAAGGTGTAATGCACCACTAACCATAATCTTCAACAAGTAAAAAGTAGTGAGACCATTATTCCACAGGAGTATAGACAAAGGGTAAAAAAAAAGATACTCAAATCATAGATATGTTTCATTCTTACTGTATTAACTAGATGTCCATCAACTGATGACTAGGTAAAGAAAATGTGGTATTTATACACAATGGAACACCACTCAGCCATAAAAAAAATGCACTGCTATATTTTGAAACAAAATGGATGCAACTGGATAGCATTATGCTTAGCGAGATAGGCCACTCCCAGAAAAACAACTATCATGTGCCTTCTCTGACATGTGGTAGGAGAAACTCTTAAACTAAATTCATAGGGAACTTAAAATTCTCTCACACTTTAGAACCCATTAGAGAGTCATAAAGTTGCTGTCAATGCCTTTTTTATCCCTTTTAAAATTATTTGATTGAAAGGTAGAATGAGAAGAGTTGAGTATAGGCCAAGCAAAAGCCAGGAGCCAGAAGCTCAATCTGGGTCTCCCACTTGGCTGTCAAGGACCCAAACATTTCAGCCATCACTGTTACCTCTGGAGGGTGCAGGAACCTGGATCAGAAGTATAGGCAGGAAGAATTCAATCTCATGTATTCCAAAAAAGGATGTGGGAGAACCACGTGGTAGCTTACCCAATGCACATCACAGCCCTGTCTCTTCTATATAAGATGACTGACAAGTGTCATATTTTGCTAGTGTACTCCATAATTTGTTGCTAAAACAATATATCTATAGTCACCTATTACTAGAATAATAAAGTAATGTTGGAAATATTTCTATTGAATTTTCCATAACTCAGAATTATATTTTTTTTAAAAAATTAAGCATTAGAAGAATCCCTCATCTAGTGATTTTTTTTTATTTTCACAGTACAACACAAGATAAATCAGAATCTTAAATGAACTGTAAGGAGTGGGAGCTCCACTGTTATTCCTGAAAAATAGGAAAAGCACCTGGTAAAAGAAAGATTCCCCCCGCCCCGCAAATAAACTAGATAGAGATGTACCCTGGCTCTTTGGTAATGTGATTTATTCAAGGAATCCAAAATTAATAAACATTACTTTAAAAAACTACCAAATACATGAAGTCTGTTTTCTGTATTTTTAAATGGAATTAGAAGATAAAAATATAAACTTTCTCAACATGAGCACCATAAAATTCAAGACACTTTTGTAAGCAATGATACTAGCCTCGGAGTTCATCCCCAAAAATAGTGCTGGAAGCTTAACTATGATGGTACAATCATTTTTACATTATTGATTGAAGAAAAATCGGTGCCTTTTCAAGATCTTTTGAAGACTAGGAAACAAGAAGTGAGAAGGAGCCAAATAGGGACTATAAGATAGATGCCCAATGATTTCCCATCAGAACTCTAGCAAAATTGACATTATGTGATGAGAGGAATGAGCAGGAGCATTGCCATGGTGAAGGTCTCTCTGGTTAAGCTTTCCTGGGCAATTTTCTGCTAAACCTTTGGATAACTTTTTCAAAAAATCCACATAATAAGCAGAGGTTATAGTTCTTTGACAGTTCAGAAAGTGGGCAAAAACGCCTTGAGCATCCCCCCAAATTATTTCCATGAACTTTGTTCTTGACTGGTCCAATTTTGTTTCAACTCAACAACTTTTTGCCTCTTGGTAGCCATTGCTTTGATTATACTTTGTCTTCAGGATTATACCAGTAAAGACATGTTTTGTTTCCTGTTATTTTTCTAAGAAATGCTTCATAATTATCCCTCTGGTTTACAATTTCTCTTGAAAGCTCTGTTCTTGGATGCAGCTGATCTGTATACAGTAGTTTTGGCATGCATTGAGTAGAAACTTTGCTCAACTCCTAATTTCTTTCAGTCAGAATTGTGTGAGCTAAATCACTTGAGATGTCTGTAGTATTGGCTGTTGTTTCTGCTGTTAATCATTGGTCCTCATCCATAAGAACATAAATAGGATGATTTTTTTTTCCTTGCAAGTTGAGATAGATAACCTGCTTTTACAAACTTCATCTTCAACAGTGTCTCCTTTCTTAAAATGAGTTCTATAGCTTCAAATTCTTGATTTCTTTAGGGGCATTCTTCCCATAGATTTTTAGTAACCTGTCAGTGATTTCACAATCTGTAAGAGCTTCACCACAAATTTGATGTGTGTTCCTCTACTTTGGCACAATTCCTGTTGCTCTTTTAGGGGTTCTTTTCAAACTGATGTCTTATTCTTCTTAGTACCTGCAACTAGATTCTTTTCAGACATGTTATACCATAGTATAAATATTTTGGCATAAAACACTCAAATCCATGCATAGCTTTTTCATATTGTATATTTTCTATGAAAATTTTAAGGCCTTTTGTATGAACTTCAGCTATTACTAATATTAATATGTTTTTCTGTGATTGAACTTAATGTGTATTTGGAGCTTGCATTAGCTTCTCATTATTATGACAAAAATCTCTGAGACGGGCTACTTTGTTTTAAAAAGTTTGTTTTGGCTCCTGATTCTGGAGGTACGGGGCCTGGGGGCTGCATTTGGCGATGGCCTGACTGCTGGCAGAGTCCTGAGGTGGCACAGGGCATCACAGGGTAAGTAAGACATAGGGAGCATGCGGGTGTCCATCCAGCTTCTTTTCCTCTGTGGAATAAAGCCACTAGGACTCAGTCACAGGGTTTCCACCCTAATGACCTTGTTTAATACTGATCACCTCCCAAAGGCCCCATCTCTAAACATCATAGGCAGATGGAGTTTCCAGCCTCTGTATACATCACTATGAGGATTAGATTCCATACACGAAGCCTTAGGGAACACTCAAGCCTGTCCAAACCATAGCGGAGCCCTGTTCCATCTTCCCCTGCCTCTCCCTCTCCCATCTTTCAAATAACTAAAAGTTTAAAAAACAAAAATAAAATGCAAGCACATAAACTTTTTTATTTTATTTTATTTATTTTATTTATTTTTTTATTTTTTGACAGGCAGAGTGGATAGTGAGAGAGAGAGACAGAGAGAAAGGTCTTCCTTTGCCGTTGGTTCACACTCCAATGGCCGCCGCGGCCGGTGCGCTGCGGCCGGCGCACCGCGCTGATCCAATGGCAGGAGCCAGGAGCCAGGTGCTTCTCCTGGTCTCCCATGGGGTGCAGGGCCCAAGCACCTGGGCCATCCTCCACTGCACTCCCTGGCCACAGCAGAGAGCTGGCCTGGAAGAGGGGCAACCGCGACAGAATCCGGCGCCCCAACCGGGACTAGAACCCGGTGTGCCGGCGCCGCAAGGCGGAGGATTAGCCTAGTGAGCCGCGGCGCCGGCCCAAGCACATAAACTTAATCATCGTGTTGCAAGATGAAAGTCAAAGTTTCAACATAAAATCATTTCCTTTTGAAGGAAACATGTTATCTAGAGAGAATATTCTGGAAATTAATGTTTAAAAAGTTTTCATGATTTTTCTTTGCCAAGAACTAAATATTTCAAATTCTCACTGGAAACTAATATGTTTAAACATATTTTCAAATAATATATATTTTAGCAGTATTTGAGCAAACTTATTAAAATATGCGCAAACTGAAGAAAGTACAGAGGGATGGAAATTTACTAACCTATTTTTAACAGGACTTCTGCTAAATTGGAAGAGGGAGTTGAGCAGTGAGTACCAAGACTTAGTAGGCAAGCCACAGACCACTCCCTTCTACGTTGTCTTTGCATTCCTTTGTGACACCCGGGCAAACCAAGGATGCCCGCACACTAGTTCACAACCACATCTTCATCTTTCAGTCCTTTTTTAAAATTAGTATTATCACTAACCAGGATATTTGATAAAAATAGAGATCATTTAATATTGTTTGCACAAAAATATTAAAGGCATGAGTGAGGAACAGTTATTTTTGTACCAATAAGTAGTTAAAAGTACTGGTTTTGGTCTCTTTTATACCTTTTGTACTTAGCACATTTTAATGTTTATACACTACATGTAGTGTTTGCCTGAGATTTACATGTGCATATGCGTAGTGGGAGCTATGTGCTTCTCTTTTTTTCTAAGCTAAGGTGCATTCCTAAAGGTGGCACTAAAAATATTTACAGTGTGTCAACTGAAAACCTAAAAAAGCAAAGTGAATTGACGGAGGTGTCTCCAGCAGGGCGACTTAGGTCTTTGAATTTCCTGTGTGTGCCCTTTGACTTTCATATCCATTTAATTCAAACACGTTTGCATCCCTTGGAGAATTGGCATGTTAGCCACGGGACTTACGCTTTTGGCTGTTTGGTTATGAGAGTCCTGATTGGAAACTCACCCTCAAAGATACTGCAGTCTCCATGTGAACAGCTGTTGGTGACCAGGTTGAATAGTCCCCTCCTAATTTTGTTGTGTCCCCCACAAAGAGCTGTAGTTGCCTGTTAACTCCCTGAGAGTTCCAGCCAGCTTTCCTGATGATGTGTATTCACATGCATGGCAGTGTGCACTTAGGATGAGGCGCAGGTTGGTGTCAAGTTTAAGCCTAGGACCCTGAAAGCTGCTGTGATTTAACTGCTTCCTGCATGTGTGACCTTGACAGAGGGGCCTTCCTTCCCTGTGGCTCACCTTTCTCAGAAAAGCATCATGCATGTTCCCATAGCACCTCTTTCCTGGGCTGCTTGGGACCAGAACTGCTTGAATTCCTGTAGTGCTCTCAAAAGAAAAGGAATCAATAAAAGCTGGCCAGTAGCAAGCATGTCTGTTTACTCTTACCTGAACGACTGGGTTTTGGAGGAAAGAATTAGCTGTTTTCTCAACACTTGGCTTCAGCTTTTGAGATGACACAGTTTTGCAATGTCAACCCTAACTAGCACTTCCTACCACTGTTCCTGCTTCTGCATAAGGATCCACACTTTGCAAGTTCCATTTATGTTTTCTTAACACTAGGTGGCAGTGTTAGCACAGATGGAAGAAAAATCCAGCAGCTCCTGCCCCGCCCTCCTTTGCCTTTTCTACTTGGTAACTTTGTAGCCAGCTTTTGAATCTCCCATCGGTCTAATATTAGTAGTCTGGGTGCACTCCAGCGCTGAGCCCTAGAGGACACTGGCTGGAGGATAAATGGGACATTTAAATGATCATTGCCTCCTGCGGAGCAAACCCAGCCTGTGAAGATGTGGAGAAGCTGCATCCTTATTTCTTTTCTATCAGCCACTTACACTGAGCTTTAGGGCGGTTTTTCTGCATGGGAATAGATTCAGGCACGCTTGAGCAGCGGCCGGGAGCGTCGTGAGCTTCCCCGAGGATCTGCCAGCTTTGATAGGGGCTGTCATTCCTCAGGAATCTCAATGTTCCCCTGCTAATGAGACTGCCGCCCTTGACGGGTGGAATTTCGCTGTGTCCTTCCTTCTTGACTTTGTGGGAGAGGCAAGGATTTGCCAGGACTCCCGGGTCTTGATTTCAAAAACTTTTTTTTTCTTTAAATAAAAGTTTTGTCCTTTAAAGATTTTAACCTGGGGCTCCTCCGAAGAAGATAAGAGATTTCTGGACTTCTGGTTAAAATGAAAAATGCAATGACCTGAGTGGGCAAAGGCTTGGGGGCAAAGGACTACTCTTGTTTCTCCTTTGAATTTGGTTTTCATGGGCTCTTCTGAAGCCAGAGAGCTCCCACGGGGCAGATCCACCCTTTAGTGGATTTGGCATATATATGCAGCCCAGACATCTGTATATCCGTGTATCTCCATATACATTAATATACAGTGGTCTAACCTTATCTATGGGGGATACATTCTAAGGCCCGTAGTGGATGCCTGAAACTGCAGGTAGTACCTACCCTGTCTGCTAGCCCTGTGATATGCTGGCGGTTGATCTGACCACAGAAATGGCTACAAAGTGACTTGGATAAGTAGTGTATTATTAGTCCATTTTCTGTTACTGTAATGAAATATCCAAGGCTGAGGAACTTTGTCCAGAAAAGTGGGATTTATTTAGCTCATGATTCTGGAGGTTCGAGGGGTTGGTGGCTTAGCACTGAGTCCCCAACCTAAGGTGCCACCACCTGTTAGTATCACCACACTGTGGACCAGGCTTCCAGCACATGGACCGCTGATGACACACTGAAAGCTTTGCTGGACAGAGGAATTCATGTCCTGGGCACGACAGATAGATGTGTCCTTACACTACTCAGAGTGGCCTGAACTTAGGGACTCCTTATTGGGCATCATTCATAGAATTTTCCATTTAATCTCTTCCAACTGTGGTTGACTACAGGTAACTAAAACTGGGGTGAGCACAGCCATAGATAATCAATCACACATATTTTTGATCATTCACCCCACGAATAGGAGGTATCTTCTAAAATCTCATGCATGCCGGTGCCGCGGCTCACTAGGCTAATCCTCCGCCTGCGGCACCGGCACCCCGGGTTCTAGTCCCGGTCGCTCCTTTTCCTGTCCAGCACTGCTGTGGCCCGGGAAGGCAGTGGAGGATGGCCCAAGTGCTTGGGCCCTGTACCCACATGGGAGACCAGGAGAAGCACCTGGCTCCTGGCTTCGGATCAGCAAGGTGTGCTTGCCACAGCGCGCCAGCTGCAGCGGTCACTGAGGGGTGAACCAACGGAAAAGGAAGACCTTTCTCTTTGTCTGTCTCACTGTCCACTCTGTCAAAAAAAAATCTCACGGAAAGTATGTATTATGAAAAACTGAATGGATTAAATAACTTTTGGACCAAATTAACTCTTACTCCCATTTTCTGGGACCATTTTGGAGAAAGCCTTGTATTTATTGGGCGCCACTGTATGCCAGGTGTTGATCTCAACAGTGCAGATAAAGCAGCAAACTAAACAAATGGAAGGACCCTTCCATGGGACCTTGGATTACAGGGTGGGGGACTGCGCATAGGCTGGGCAGTGGGTGCTGGGGAGTGAAGAATAGAGGGGTGGAGAAGTGAGGAGTAAAGGTGATTCCGTCCCACACAGGCATTGCTCAGAAAGATGCTTGGGTAGGGTGACATCCCCACAATTAGACACCTGCCTGAAGTGAGGGGGTGTGCCCCTTCTCAGAGGACCATCCTAGGAGGAGGGAAGAGCAGGGGAATGCGCTGAGGCTGCAGGGGGTGGGCGTGGGGAGGGCAGAGGCAGGTGCAGATCGGTGGGACCTGAGCCTTCTGCAAATGTGTCACCCTTTTTAAGAGAGAAGACACATGCAGACAGGAAATAGGAAAATCCCAGGAAGTTATACAAATTTTAATTTTTGTAATATTTGGAAGGCAGAGAGAGAGAGAGAATGTCTTCGAACTGCCGGTTCACTCCCCAAAAGACTACAGTCCACGAAGATCTGGGTGGGGCTAAGCTGAAGTCAGGAGCCAGGAACTCCATCGGGCCTCCCACATGGGTTCGCCGGGGCTCAAGTATTTGGGCCGTATATGGCTGCTTCCAGGGAGCTAGATTGGAAACAAGCAGGGGGAATTCGAAACAGTGCTCCTATGGGGGTGTCGTAGTCACAGGTGGCAGCTTAACCTGCTGTGACACAATTCTGGCCCCACAAGAATTTTTAAAAGCTGACAAATTGTGAAACCCTGCAGGTCCAGTGAGGATATTTTTATCCATTAACTGCCTAACACGTTTGTAGGATTTTCCACCCCCCTACGGTGTTGGCTACACAACCTGTGAGTGTTTTTTCATTTGACTTGGGTGGTGTAATACATTCTTGCAGAGGTAAGAGAAAGATAATAGAGTCTTTCTTTTAGCACGGGTGAGCAAAATACTATCGGCAGCTTATACATTTCTTCCAGCTCCACTCTTTGTTTATGCTGTGTGCATCTCTGAGATTCACAGAACTGGAAAGCCGTCTCAGAAGTTCCCTTCACGTGGGAGCTGCAAGATTAGGAAAATTTTTTCCCCAGGGTACATTCTGAATCTCTTTGTGGGAAACCTTGACCTTCTAGAATCTCAGGGCCACGCCCGCATCTCATTTGCTTCCTGTCATCTCATCTCTATGACAGCCTGGCAGGGTGGGGCAGCCAGGGGAAGACAAGCATTTCTCTGAACCCAGCATGGGGAAGCCATGTGACCAGCATTAGCTTCCACAAATGACACAGCCTTGAATCAGCTTCCGCTTAGGCAGGTCCTCAAAATGCTCATGGCCACTCCAGCGCCTTCTGATAAGAAGAGGAAATGAGAGAGAGTAAGCAGGAGGAATTGAAAGAGGCTGGGATCTTAACTGATTGTGGTTATTTATTTATTTCTTTATTTTTTGCTTTCAAACTTTTATTTAATGAATATAAATTTCCAAAGTACAGTTTATGGATTACAATGGCTTTCCCCCCATAACGTCCCTCCCACCCGCAACCCTCCCCTTTCCCACTCCCTCTCCCCTTCCATTCACATCAAGATTCATTTTCAATTCTCTTTATATACAGAAGATCAGTTTAGCATATATTAAGTAAATATTTCAATAGTTTGCTCCCACACAGAAACATAAAGTGAAAAATACTGTTTGAGTACTAGTTATAGCATTAAAACTCAATGTACACCACACTAAGGACAAAGATCCTACATGAGGAGTAAGTGCACAGTGACTCCTGTTGTTGACTTAACAACTTGACACTCTTGTTTATGGCATCAGTAATCACCCTAGGCTCTTGTCATGAGCTGCCAAGGCTATGGAAGCCCCCTGAGTTCACTGACTCTGATCATATTTAGACAAGGCCATGGTCAAAGTGGAAATTCTCTCCTCCCTTCAGAGAAAGGTACCTCCTTCTTTGATGACCCGTTCTTTCCACTGGGATCTCACTCATGGAGATCTTTCATTTAGGTTTTTTTTTTTTTTTTTTTTTTTTCCCCAGAGTGTCTTGGCTTTCCATGCCTGAAATACTCTCATGGGCTTTTCAGCCGGATCCGCATGCCTTAAGGGCTGATTCTGAGGCCACAGTGCTGTTTAGGACATCTGCCATTCTATGGGTCTGCTGTGTATCTTACTTCCCATGTTGGATCATTCTCTCCCTTTTTGATTCTATCAGCTAGTATTTGCAGACACTATTTTTGTTTATGTGATCCCTTTGGTTCTTAGTCCTATCATTATGATCAATTGTGAACAGAAATTGATCTCTGGGACTAGTGAGATGGCATTGGTACATGCCACCTTGATGGGATTGAATTCGAATCCCCTGGTATGTTTCTAACTCTACCATTTGGGGCAAGTCAGCTTGAGCATGTCCCAAATTGTACATCTCTTCCCTCTCTTATTCCCACTCTTATATTTAACAGCGATCACTTTTCACACTTTTCAGTTAAGTTTCAGCACTTAAGAAGAATTGTGTATTGATTACAGTATTCAACCAAAGGTATTAAGTAGAACAAACAAAAAAATACTAAGAGGGATAACATATCAAGTTGCTCATCAACAGTCAGGGTGAGGGCTGATCAAGTCACCGTTTCTCCCAGTGCTCATTTCACTTTAACAGGTTTCCTTTTTGGTGCTCAGTTAGTTGTCACCTATCAAGGAGAACAAGTGGTATTTATCCCTTTGGGATTGGCTTATTACACTCAGCATAATGTTTTCCAAATTCCTAACAGGGATCACTTTTCAGTTCAAATTTAAACACCTAAGAATAATTGTGTGTTAATTACAGAGTTCAACCAATGGTACTAGAACAAAAAAAAATACTAAAATGGATAAAGTATTACATTGTACATCAACCGTCAGGACAAGAGCTGATCAAGTCACTGTTTCTCATAGTGTCCATTTCATTTCAACAAGTTTCCCCCTTGGTGCTCAGTTAGTAGTCGCTGATCAGGGAGAACATATGATATTTGGTTATTTATTTTTTGGTGAAATTTGCAGTATCTTATGACCATGTCAACACTTGCCCATTCACACCAGGGGCCTGAGGTTAAGCTTCATTAACTCTGTGATCACTGTGCTGGAATGGGAAGATCATTCCTGTCCTACAGATTCACTTATTATAGCCCAGTGCCCCAGACATCCTGAACAGGCACGGCCAACACATTTGCCTTCTTACCCAGCGTTTGCTCCACCAACAGGAGGCCCATGACACCATGTGAGAAAGCACGGTGGTTTGGCGTGGTGACTTTACCGGAGGTGTGCTGGTGGCGCCTGAAGGGGGGGAGGGGCTAGGTAATTTCACCCACAAGCTACTGGTTTCATCTTGAAATACTTAAAGAGCAGGTATAATCCATTGATGAGGTGTACTTGTGGCAGGAGAATTTTTTAGGCTGCAACAGGCTCCCAGAAGAACTTGCGCCTTCAGCACGAGGCACATGGCCACCGCCTCTTCTGCAGTCAAGACTTCTCTTGTAGAAATTCAGAATGAACTCCCGTCCTGTTGACTCTGATCCCTTGCTTACCAAGGTGACACCCAGGATAAACTGGAGCTGACTCTTTGTCTTCATTGCTATGGGTATTTGCATGCCCTGTTTGTTTGCTAGAAGAAAGGTTAGAGTATAGGTTTGGGCACCAACCTGTAGCTTCTACCAGGTGCCCCCCGCTCATTTTTCTAGAGCTCAGTTCTTCTCTGTAAAGCGGGTATCACAGTCACACACAGATCCCTCGAGGTTATGAGCGCTCCCTGAATTAACCTGTGTGCAGGAGGACCCTGAGCACCAAGTAAGTGTTGAGCCCGTGCCAACAACTTTTAAAGTTTTATTTTTAACCAACAGTGATTGTACCTGTGAGTGGGGATAATGTGATATTTTGCTGTGTGTTTACAATGTGGCATGATCAAATTAGCTAATTAAATCCACTCTGTCACATGCCTATCCTTTTGTGTGTGTGTGGTGAGATATCTCAAATGGACTAGTTTAGCGATTTTGTAATGTATTATTATTGACTGTAGTCGCCATTAGGGGTGATAGATCATGAGAAGGACACCTCTGTCTAACAAATTGTGTGTCCCTGGACCAGCGTCGCCACTTCCCAGGCCCCGCCTTCTCCCCAGCTGCAGCCATTTGGGGGGTGAACCATTGGATGGAAGACCTCTCTCTCTCTCCTCTCTCTCCCACTGTCTGTAACTCTACCTCTCAAATAAATAAATAAATAAAATCTTAAAAAAAAGGAAAGCCCTACTAATCAGCCTGGGACTTGTCACTAAGCCTCATGAGGGCCATGACCTAACCCAGTCTTGTGTCTTATATTTTTAAAAAATATTTATTTATTTGAAAGACAGAGTGTCAGGGAGGAAGAAGTGGAGAGAAAGATCTTCTATCTATGGGTACACTACCCAAATGGTTGTAACAACCAGGGTTGGGCCGGGTTGAAGCCAGGAGCCTGAAACTCCATCAGGTCTCCTGTGTGGGTGGGAGGGACCCAAGTATGCAGGTCATTTTTGGCTGCTTTCCCAGGTGCATTAGCAGGGAACTGGATTGGAAGAGGAGCAGCCAGGATTTGAACCTGCACTCCATTATGGAATGCCATCATTGCCAGTTGTGGCTTAATTTACTGCCTTACAATGCCAGCCCCCAACCCA
This sequence comes from Oryctolagus cuniculus, assembly GCF_964237555.1. Classification (NCBI taxonomy): domain Eukaryota; kingdom Metazoa; phylum Chordata; class Mammalia; order Lagomorpha; family Leporidae; genus Oryctolagus; species Oryctolagus cuniculus. The sequence goes on along the minus strand of NC_091440.1, from coordinate 36,699,814 downwards.
TTCATATTTAAAAAAAAAATCAAAACAGAAACTTCCTCCCCTCACCCCCAAATTAAACCATGGCATTTCGGCTGCTAGGTCCCCCTCCTGGTGTTACTGTCCTCTTCCAGGGGCCAGGGACCTCTCCCAGTTTGCAAAGCCCCACAGTCTACCACATTCTCTTTCCTAAGTTTCCAAGGAAAAGGCAGAGATTTTTCTAGAGTGAGCTGTGCCTCCCTGCGGTGTTCGTGGGGCATGGTTTCTGGAGGGAATCGTGCACCTGTGTATCCGCAGTGCTGTATTTGCTGTTGGCTACAATCTCCACTCCCAGCCACACCTCTCAGCATGATTTCAAGTTGACTGACCCAAGCGTCATCTCCAGTTCCTGCCCTTGTGTTTTATGGGACTATGGCAGGAAGAAAATTGAAGGTTGGTTGCTTTCCTATTTGATTCAGCTAACACTTTATTGACCGTCTAAACACTGTGCCATGAACTCTGATGATTAACCTGTAAAGTATTTATGTTTTCAGATGACAAAGTGTGTGACCCGGGGAGGTTAAAAGCCTTGTTGCGACAGACCACATTTGAGATATTTCTAAAGTTATAGATTTTATACTCACATTCTCGCGCGGTGTGAAAACGGTAGTAACTTGCATTGATACAGACCTCTGTTAGGTACAAAACACATTCGCTTTTGAAAGTTTTGCCACAGGGCCCTCAAACAGTCCTTTGTAAAAATCCAGTGATTGCTTTTCTCACTGGGCTTGTACCACTGACAGAATCTAGAGCCTGCAGACGAGCGGAGATCCCCACAGCCACACACTTAGCCAGGATTCAAACCAGGTCTTACGGCTGCCAACCAGCCAGAGCCCACAGCCACGCGAGGGTGAGCGAGGGCTTTCATTGCTTCCATCGCACCCCAGTCCACTGGAAAAAAGTGTCCCTGGGGATCCCCAAGTCAGGGTTTTCTAAAAAGGCATCAACTCGGCCCTCTTGCCCCATGGGAGCCCAATCCCCTCTGTCACAGGGTCTCCTTTGTTTGCCAGCAGCTATTTCTCCAGGCTCCTTCCTGCAGGGAAGGGCAGCCAGCTGGCAGGAGGCCCTGGCTGTTTCAACCCCTCCCTTCCCAAAGAACAATAGCTTTATTGTGTGGTAAGAGGGTGGAGGGAGGGAGCCCCGTACTTAACTTCGTATCCATCCCGCTGAAATTTACCTCTCTCCAGCCCTGCTTAGGAAAAAAGGCAGTGAGGGGAGCTGTGACCTGGCTTCCAAAATTTGCTTTAAAATGTTGTAACCTTGAGAAAGTCATTTTACCTCTCCAGCCCTCTGACTTCTTATCAGTAAGTTTGTCTTACCCTCGTGCCTGCAATGGCCCTATGTGGCCACCAGAGGGCAGGCAAACACAGCCCCCGAGATGCTAACCTGGTTTTCCCAGACAAGTCAGGAAACAATGAAGTTTTAAGACAAATACATTTTAAACAACTAAAGAACTAAAATAATGGGTTTGTAATAGGTATTTTTACATTCTTCGTGTTGTCTGGGTTCAGTTGCCTGTTTTTTCCACCACAATCATTTCTAGCATTTACTGTGTTTTGTGTCTAAGACACGGTGCTGTACATGTTCCCTAAACTCCCCACACCCCCCAGCAGGCTCTGCAAGGTGGGCATCTCAGGGTTTTTCCTAGAAGGCTCCTGAAGCTTAGAGAGCTGAGACAGCTTGCCCAGGGTCACTCAGCTTGCAACTGGCAAAGCTAGGATTTGAAGACAGATCTGATTGCCTCTAAGCAGACCCCAATTTTATTCCTTTCTGGTTTTTTCTCCTGGCCTCACACGCATGCACTTGTGGCTTAGTCCATCACTGTGGCCGCCCAGGGAAGAGGATGTCATGGGAACACTTTGCTTTGTGTGGGAATCATTCTGATTTCATAAACCCAGAGAAATCTCAAGTATGTCATGAAATTCTTTCTGGGCTGTCTTTTGATTTGCCTGTTCTGTCCCTGTTCGGCCTGCTCAGCTCTGTGGTCCGTGCCCCACATTCTCACACGGCATGGCTGGCTGCCTCTCCGAGGCCTCCCTCCTCCAGCTCCCCAGTGGCAGGTGCCCCAGGAGTCTTCAGGAACTCTCTTCTCCGGCCTTCACTGTTCACCACCTGCCCGTCTCCCATCTCTCCACAGCTTGGCTTTGGCATGGGCCGTGCTGATCCATGTGTGCTCCCTAACAATAGCCACTGTTGGAAACAGCCTCCGGTGCTCACCGTGTGTCAGATGCATCCCATATTAACCCCAAGTTCAAAACGTCTCGTCTAAAATGTTTCTCTCGCCTGTTACTACCCAACTCTGACCATAGCTTTGCTTAACTTTTATCTTCTGTTTTGTAAATTTTTTTCATCTTGTATATTGCTTCTCGGGTGTTCCATTTCATGGGGTTGAAGGGTATGGTTAAAGGGACTGTAAGTTCGTTGAGATCACTGGGGTTTGATTTTTCCCAGCAGTCGAGTGTTAAAAAATGACAAGCACTCATGAGCTGGATTCCGAGTCTGGTCCTCGTTGTTGAGGCTGGGATTGGGTACCGTGTTTCAGGGGTCAGTGGATCATCAACTGTCAGGTGCCTCCTGGTTGGTATTTGTGTAAACCTGTAGTGTACCAAATTCAGTGCTTTGTGCTCTAATACACAGTCTCATATCACTCTCCCCCGGATCCCAGTGGAGAAGACATGATCATTCCCAGTTGATACATGATGTACCTAGTGGCCACCAGTCTTCTGTGGAGGACGGTACTGGCCAGGTGAGATTTGACTACAGACAGTTTGACTCCCAAAGTCATGCCTTTGGCCACTTCACCATCCCACTTAATATCCAGACTCTGCTGCTATTTGAGGTGTCAAGGCTTGGCTGTAAGAGAAAGGAGAGGAGTGACACTGAGAGAAATGAGAGTGGAACTAGATAGCTGCCAAGAGTCGTCTTATTCCACAGTGTAACTCTCCCTTACACTTTGAACATCTTAGATGAGTTGTCACAACTTCATGGGATGCTGAGACTCAAGTTCCTAGAGAAACTCCTGGAAGAGGCAAAGTAGTTCAAGAAGATAGAAGAATCAGTGAGAACTGGGTGCCTCAGCTAATGTCTGAGCAAAGCGACTGTTTTGGTCTCTAGTCTCAAAAAGATGTATCTCACTTTGAACACAAAACCCAACCAAAGGGGGCCAGTGCTGTGGAGTAGGGGTTAAAGCCGCCACCTGCAGAGCCAGCATCTCATATGCGCGCTGGTTGGGAGTCCTGGCTGCTCCATTTCCAATCCAACTCTCTGCTGTGGCCTGGGAAAGCAGTGGAAGATGGCCCAGGTCCTTGGGCCCCTGCACCCAGATGGGAGACCTGGAGGAAGCTCCTGGCTCCTGGCTTCAGATCGGCACAGCTCTGGCCGTTGCGGCCAATTGGGGAGTGAACCAGCGGATGGAAGACCTCTCTCTTTCTCTGCCTCTCCTCTCTCGCATAACCCTGATTTTCAAGTAAATAAATAAATCTTTTTTTTTTTTTAAAAAAAAACCAACCAAAGGACATGTTTTTGTCAAGCAAAGGCAGACTGAGGGTCACTTGGCTTCTGTGGTCTTCCCACGCCCTCCTTCATTCCTGTCATTGCCGCATGGTTGCAGTGGGGACAGCACTTGGCTTTGGCTGTGCACAAAGACAGATACCTTCCTTCCCTCTGTCACTTGCTTCTCTGAGTCTGTTACAGTTGCTGTAGAATACAAGCCTGCCACTCAATATAGTCCCTGTCACTCATTGGTTGGTTCCAGCACATACACTGAACAACTAACCTGGCCCAGAGAGTACCATCAGCACAAAAAATAATTATAAATAATACTGTAGACAGTAAGTGCCTATTTAAGTATTGGACATCGTCCAAATAGGTGCTGTACTCTTTCTCTGATTCCTAGCAAATCAGGATTGGCTCTTGGCAAGACTTCAAGTAGTGCGGCAGTCTTGGGTTGGCTGCTGCCATAGGCAATGCTGGTGGCCATTCAAGAAAATACTGAGGTGGTGAGATTATTCCAGGCATCCCAAGAACAGACGAAAAGTCAATGATACCCTGATTATCAGTGTTATCTTGGGAGTTAAAAAATGCAGGTCCACCTAAGGCTGATGGAAGACTTAGTGATGAGGGGTGAGAAGTTGCAATAAAAAGATAAAACTCCCCCTGGTGAATCACATATTTGAGGAACCATTTCATAATAATTCTTTTCTTTTCTTTTGAGACTTCTCCGTTTCTTTTCTTGGTGGAGATCCAGGATGGTTTCCTTGGTTGCAAAGGTAAGTTTTCTAAGCAAAGGGCTACAGTGGATGGGACATTCAGGAGGATTTGTACTGTGGGGTGTGTGTGTGTGTGTGTGTGTGTGTGACATACTTTACATATATGTAAAGTATGACTCCAAGTCTATAATTAAGCCCAATGACAATTGAAAGTGCTTTGTGCTTGTGTCTGGTTACAGTACTATTGCTAAGCTAAATAATGCAGGGTGTTCTGAACTGTCAGGAAGTGACAGAAATACTGATGACACCAGATGCCTGTTGTGTTAACGAGACGCTGTGATGCCGGCAAACCTGTGTTGACGATTCTGTAACTGGGAATCCATGGCCCACTTACGTGAGACGGCTACTTTACAGAAGGAAAGCCCGAGTATGTGGTGACTTAGTACCTTCTCCCAGAGACGTGGCACCAAAAGTCCCTTGGCTGAAACTTCCTCTCTCTTGCCTGTGTTTGTATTGAACACCATTTACATCTGATAAAGTCCACCTCTTGCCGACTTTGATCTCGGCATGTATGTCTCGACGGTACGAAGTAGAACCAGAGGGTTAAGGGAGAGGTGGCCATGTTAGGATTTGAGGCTAATCATTTTGCCTCCCATTTTATTTGCAACATGAAGATTCACTCTGATGCTCTTGTCATGCTTAGGGCACTGAGAGAATGAAGTTAATATGAAAGAGCAGTCTAGAAGCTTTGACTGAAGGTGTTATTTAAACCATTGAAGAAAACTGTCCAGTTATGGATAAGGATACAGAGTGGGTATAAACATGGTTTCCCCCATTTATGTAATTAATGACAAGAGATCTAGAACATACAAAATACATGTGTTTGATTTTTTTCACTAGTAGATAGAAACAGGCGTTTAGCCTGCAAGAGAAAGTTTGGAATAGCTACTCTCATTGTTCTCCCTCTCCCGTGGCCAGCCTGACCTATAATTTGTGCTTTAGATTCTGGCTCAGCACCCCCAGGGTCATGCAATACCCAGTACTCACTGGTGTGTAAAGATTCTTTGGAAGTTCCTTAGATGAATGTATAATAACTTTTCACACGTTCAAACTCCTGTTTATTCCTTGAACTCACAGGAGAGGAACTCTAATCATGGCAACATTAGACACTATAATGAACCACAGGGTAGCAGATGGGCCCTGGGGTAAATGATTTCTGTACTATTGATTTACTTATTTGATTTCCTTGTAAAACGTCCACGACCTGAACCATTGATGTAGAATACAAATGCAGGTTTTCAACCCAAGTCAAACATTAAGATTCTTTTGAAAAACATTCCGAGTGTTCCCTGGAAAGCCAAAGGAAACCTAGCTAATGTCTTGGGACCTGGAAATCAGTGTTTGCAGTTTGATCAGGCAGAGAAGAGTAGAGAGAGCCACAGCTTCCCTCAAGATAGCATCAACATGATTTTATTTCCAAAAACTTCTATTTAGAGCTCAATACCTGCCTGACATTGCTGTATGCTAAGGCAATGTGAGGATATTAAGATATGATTGCTGGCTTCAAAGAAATCCACAATATTTGCAATATCCTTATGATTCCTTACAGTTCACAGAAGATATGCAAGCATGTAAAATGCAAATTTAAATGCCTTAGGGTCCAGGCAGATAGCATCAATATGTTGAACTGCCTGTTACAAGACAGCAGGGAGCAGTAGGGATTGTGGCCAACTGGGGCATGTGTTACCCTCTTCAGTTCAAATTCGTGTTTTTACAAAAATGCTTTGCTGCGTAAATAAAACATTATAAGGAAGCTACATTTATCTTGTGCTTTCTGTTCAAGTGCATATACTCTTATTTGAGCTTCCAGCAGTTATGTGAACTGAACTTAATTGACACAGTTTCACCAATGAGGCGATAGTGGTTCTGCAAGTTCAGTGTCTTGCTGTAGTGGCTTAGCTAGTAAGTGGAGGGCAGGAATGAGAGGTAGAAGCTCTGTGGTCACCAACCCAGTTAGCTTTTGTGTATCACCAGTGATGGCAAGAGGAGACAGAAGGGTTAACTACTTTGTTTGGCGCTCACGCCCTTCTAATATCTGAACACTCGTTCAAGGGCTCCTTCACTGGTTTTCCTTTTCCCCTTCTGTTCCTACACAGCAGTGAAGAACACAGTGACTGTTACAGTCAATGCGCTCTGAGAGGTCAGAGGTCCTCAGGTTGCTTTCCATACATTGATTTGCTTTCCAAAGATGGAGAGAAGTTGCTGAGCCAAATACCTTGATGAATAAAGGGAGTGGCTGCCCTCGGAGCAGGTCGTCCATTCACAGTGGCCTCCACACAGAGACACAGACATCATTAGGATGCCTTGCAGAGCATTTCAGAGGAAGGGTACAGATCAGACACCTGAGGTCCTATCTTTAGGCCAAGCTCACATGCAAAAATGTGGCCTCAGGAGTCAGGAAAAGCTGGCTATCACATCTCTCACCTTGGAAGACTTTGAGCCAGTGAATGAAATCTTCAGCATCAATTTTGTTGTTTGGAAATGTAGACCCATTTTTTTGTTTGTCTCTTTTGACTGGGGCTGAGAGAGGGAGTTTGGCTTCCAGGAAGGAGAAATTTGGAGGCCTGGGCTTGGCCTGCACTGGCTCCCTCCGCTCTCGGGAAGAATGCATTCTTTTTTTTTTTTAATTTAATTTTTAAAATTTATTTTAGGGGCCGGTGCTGTGGCGTAGAAAGTTAAGCCTCTGTTTGCAGTGTCAGTATCCCATGTGGGTGCCAGTTCGAGTTCTGGCTGCTCCACTTCTCATCCAGACCCCTGTTAATGCGCCTGGTAAAACAGTAGAAGATGGCCCAAGTCCTTGGGTTCCTACCCCATGTGGGAGACCTCGAAGAAGGAGCTCCTGGCTCCTGGCTTTGAATCAGCTCAGCTCCAGCCATTGCAGCCATTTGGGGAGTGAACCAGCAAATGGAAGATCTCTCTCTGACTCTCCTTCTCCATAACTCTGCCTTTCAGATAAAATGAATAAATCTTCAAAAAAGAAAAAAAAAAGAAGGCAGTTATCAACCAAATTGTAAAAAAAACTGTTTTTATTTGAAAGGCAGACACACACACATACACACACACACACACACACACACCTGCTGGTTCATTCCCCAAATACTTGCAATAGCCTGGGTTGGGACAGGCCAAAGCTATGAGCCAGGAACTCCATCTGGGTTTCCCACATGGGTGGCAGGGATCCAAATATTTGCAAAATCACCTGCTGCATCCCAGGATGCTCATTAGCAGGAAGCTGGAATCAGGATCAGAAACGGGACTAGAACCCAGTGACGGTGATACGAGATACATGGATCCCAAGTGGTGGATTAGCTGTTTTGCCAAATGTCCAGCCCTGAAGAAAAATTTATCATAGGGTTAAATAAATGGTTTTGTTTAAGACGAGTGTTGAGAGTAGCTAATAGCGAATTGTAGGTGTCCAATATTTGCTACTTCTCTTCTCTCTGTATTTCTTCACCCTGGCTTCAGACCCAGTGGATAAGACTTGGACCAATGCTGGTAAAAGGAGACGTTGGGAGAGGATGTGCTCTGAGGGTTGGCAGCTTACAACCATCCTAACCACAACGAGTCTAGTGTTGGCAGAAACAATATCTGTCTTGGGAGGCTTCAAGTACTTTGTCACTATGAAGGGACACTGAACAGGAACTAAGTTTTGGGAAACAAAGTGGAATTTCTGGAAACTGCTGGCATAAAAGCCTTGACATGGTCACATGCAGATTAGCATAATTTTTATTACATGTTCTATTTTTGTCCTGTGGGATACTTATTTGGATTTCATTGTGCCCATTGAGCGGCTTTTGTTCTTTGGCTGAGTTTAATTATTTAGTTATTTAGGAGTGCATCTGGGCATAAGTGCCACAGTTTTATTTCAGTGACAAATTTATGGTCAGTGAATTTTAGTAATTAATGAATAAATTATTTCTCCTCCATAAAATGCCTCTGCAATTTGTGATTTCCATAACAATTCATAATACTTAAGAAAGGTTCTTTATTAGTTGGAAAAGCCACTGCTAATGGAATCAGGAAAGGGAGATTTTAAATTTCAAATTACTTTAATTAACTTTATTAATTAATATCCAACGTGTATAAGTTATTGAATTGGCTTTGGTTGGCTTGATTAGAATTTAGTTGCCTAAAAATCTGTCTGATATATGAATGTTCTTTGTTAAAAGAAATTCTAATCTTTTTGAAGTAAATGATGAGAATAAAAGGATTTCCGCTTTTATAATCCTTGATTCTTGGTATATTCTCAAATCCTCAAAATTTTCCAAAGAGAGAGAGCCCCACATCTGAACAAATCCATGTATTAGCCTTCCAAAAAGAAAACTTTAAAGCCACTTTGTGATGTGATTTGAAGGAATTAGGTAAGCTTATAACAGTTTGTATGTTTTAAATCTTTTTCAAGCAAAATCAACTGGGACCCAAAAAATGTCATTAAATTCTATTCTCCACGAATCACTGCACTAAGTAGACTGGGGCAAATAGGCTGAATCATAATCTCTGCCCCCTGCAGCTCACAGCTGGGTGAAGGCGGAAGACACCACTACTCCCGTGCGTTTGGAAGAGTGGCAAAGCAGGGCTACGTCCAGAACAGTCTTTTCTGTGTTTTCTGTGTTTCCAAACACAGCCATCCTGCCTGGGTCTTTTTCTGGACATTTTGCCCTAGAAATGCAGACCAACAGGAAGTTTCCTGGGGGGTAAGGATCCTTGTAGTCTTATTCTTGATTCTCCTTTTCCTCATATCCACATCCATTCCATCAAGAACCCCCGTCAGATATTCTTTCAAAATAAGAATTGATTCCTGGCCCTTCGTACCATTCCCTTCACTATACAGGCTGCCCCTTGTAGAGACTTGGTCTTTCCATTGGACTCTCTCTGGTGGATCCTCCACACAGTCGCCAGAGTTGCCCATCACTAACCCAGTCATGTTGCTCTTTTGTTTCTGCGACAGGCTGGGCTTTATGCCTGGCCCAGGGCTTTTGTGTTTGCTGTTCCCTCGGCCAGAATAATTTCCTTCCAGATATTCTCTGTCTCATTTACTATCTCCTCAGAGAGGCTTACCTGATACCTTGATCTAAAACAATCGCCCTTCACATTTTTATTACATGTCTCTATATCAGTCAGAGTGTGAGCAAAAAAATTCTATCTCTATATTTATCATCTATTCATCTATCTTTATATCTCTATAATCTATATCATCTATATCTTTCTGTCATCTATAGCTCATCTATATCTACCTACCTATGATCTAGCTATGTACCTATCTATCCATTTATCCATCTTGATGTCCACCTGTTGTTGGAGCTTAATGTCTACAGAGCAATAGTCAGAGGAGGAAAACACATGTATAGTAATGAGATCAAGGCCTGGCTGGAGCCCACCAGCACAAGCTTAAACCTCATGGAAAATGGGTTGAAATCTATGTCTATTTTTGGCCCATGGATTTGCTGACAAGGATATCCTACAGAAGCCAGAGTCCTTCATCAAACAACTAAATGCACATAACTGGCCCGGGAGTCACCCTTGCCCAGATATCAAAGACACTGAAGGAGGATTCCAGCTGCAGCTTCATGCCGGTTGGGTAACTCAGCAGATCAACAACAGTATGTTTGAGCTATGAAAAGGCTGCTGTGTCCCGCTGCCTTCCACATGTCCCAAGAATCTTGCTGGTGGTCTAAGTGGAAGCACATAAGAAATGGAACTGTGGGAAATGTAGTCCAGTCCAGTCAAACCAACACATTACAAAGCCATGACATCATCTACAGTACTAACTTGGCATTGTAGATTTACTTGTCCCATGAAAGCAGATGTTTATTCTTGCATGCAACAGAATAATAGAACTTGGCACACAGTTGGTTTTCAATAAATATTTATTGAATGTTATCTACAGATGTTTTTTGAGTTTACATGTAAATGTATATTTGACCTACTCAGTTGTCAGAGGACAGGAGCAATTATCTAACCAAGAAGTCAGGAGAACAGGTCAAGCCAACTGGTGACAACGTTGGTATATTGAGTGTTAGAGAAGTTGGTCTGAACCTAGATCAGCTTGTTCTACTCAAGTCTATATGTGAGTAGTTGCTGTACAAATGTAAGGTTAGTTGAGATAATTGTTATTCTTTTTTTTTTTTAAGATTTATTTATTTATTTGAAAGAAATACACAGAGAGAGAAGGAGAGGCAGAGAGAGAGGTCTTCTATCTGTTGATTTGCTCCTCAGTTGGCTGCAGTGGCTGGTGCTGCGCCGATCTGAAGCCAGGAGCTAGGAGATTCCTCCGGGTCTCCCACGCAGGTGCAGGGGCCCAAGTACTTGGACCATGCTCCACTGCTTTCCTAGGCCATAGCAGAGAGTGGAGCAGCCAGGACTCAAACTGGTGCCCATATGGAATGCTGGTACTGCAGGTGGCGGCTTTACCTGCTACGCCACAATGCTGGCCCCTATTCCTTTTTTAAAAAAGATCTACTTTATTTATTTGAAAGGCAGAATTACAGAGGGCAGAGTGACAGAGATTGATCTTCCATCCTCTGGTTCACTCCCCAGATTGCTGCAATGGTTGGGGCTGGGCCAGGCTGAAGCCAGGAGCCTGGAACTCCAACTGAATCTCCCACATGGATGGAGGGGCCCAAGTACTAGGGTATCTTCTGCTGCTTTCACAGGTACATTAGCAGGGAGCTGGGTCAGATCTGGAGGAGCTGGGACTCAAACTCACATTCCTATATGGATGCTGGTATTGTAGGTAGTAGCCTAACCTTCTGTACAATAGAATCACTAGCCAATGTCTGAGATGAGAACAGGGAAGAACTGGCTAGACATGGCACAGAGGAGTCACCAAAAGCTACAGTGATGAAAACCAGCATGGTAAAATCCAGAAGATAGAATACTGTCACACACACTATTTAAAAATAAATGACAGTGGTCAAGATATTGGTTCCCTGATGGCAATTAGTGATTTAAGCTGGAAATAAATAAATATGGATTTAAGGGCAAATCTAAAAATTGGTTCTAGGCAACCAGAAAGGAGTGGGGACTTAGATGATGGACAAAAAATGCTTATCTTCAAAAGTATCTGTTCTGTTCTTGTCTTTCCTAGATATACATGGGAGCTACATGTCTTAGAGCCGTTGAGTTTGTGTAGGGCCATTTGGTCAAGTTCTGTCTGACAGAATATGTGTGGAAATAATGTACTCCACTTCTAGACCTGTACCTTATGCAAGACCCCGTTCTCTCTTCCTGTCTCCTAGCAGCCTCTGAGGTCATTTTGAAAGTAACAGCACTTCAAGACTCAGAGTGTCTGAGTGCCTGAATCCCTCTATTGTCCACTCCTCCTTACACCACTGGCTTGTGTTGGCATGAAAGAGAAATGAACCTTTGATGTGCCACATCACTGAGAACATGAGCTTTTGGTTTTAGAAGACAGTGTTACTTATCTTCTAAAAAAAATGGTAGCATAACGGCCCAAGCTAAATTCTGCTCAAAGTATCAGGACTGCCAGTGTTTCCTCCCTACTCCCAGTTCTCTCCTTTGATTATTTTCAATCCCAGAACTCAATGGTGTCCAAGTGGCTGCTGAGAATCAGAAGTTGAACAATTGATCTCAGAGCTGCATTGAAAGCTCCTTCGGTCTGGGTCCTAGCAGAGCTCATAATCAGTGTTAGTGTCTGTGTGGGTTCCTGAAGGAAGAGTTTGTCTTTCACAGGGGAAGAATTTTTTTTATTTTTATTTTTTTTTATTTTTATTTTTTTTGACAGGCAGAGTGGACAGTGAGAGAGAGAGACAGAGAGAAAGGTCTTCCTTTGCCGTTGGTTCACCCTCCAATGGCCGCCGCGGCCGGCGCGCTGCGGCCGGCGCACCGCGCTGATCCGATGGCAGGAGCCAGGAGCCAGGTGCTTTTCCTGGTCTCCCATGGGGTGCAGGGCCCAAGCACCTGGGCCATCCTCCACTGCACTCCCGGGCCACAGCAGAGGGCTGGCCTGGAAGAGGGGCAACCGGGACAGAATCCGGCGCCCCAACCGGGACTAGAACCCGGTGTGCCGGCGCCGCAAGGCGGAGGATTAGCCTAGTGAGCCGCGGCGCCGGCCAGGGGAAGAATTGAAAATTCTGATAAGTTTGGTGCTGATTACAGACAAGATGAGAGAATTTAGGTGGAAAATGACAGCACATGTGATTTCACATCTGTGTAGAACTACCCTGATGGGTGAAGAGCTGATGAGATGGAAGGTGGGGAACTCTGTGGTTTTGGGAAAAAGAAACAATAGATGTTGCAGAAAATGAGTCCATACTGAGAGGCACCTGGAGACAGTGTTAGAATCAAATCAAGAGATGAAAGATTAAAAGGAAGCAGCATAAGCAGAGAAAGAAATAGATTAAGAGATGTTTCGAAGGGGAAAAAACCCCCTAAGGTTGGTGACAATAAACATTAAGGAGGGGGAGGGAGATGAGACAAAGATAACTCAAAAGTTTCAAGGCCTGAAGATTTGGGGAAAGAAATGGTGGTGCCATTGGCAGTGACAGCAAATGTCTTGGGAGAGGGATTACCTTTGATGAATATGTGATGAATTTTGTTTTGAATGGATTGAGTTTGCAGAGACTTTGAGGCATCAAGCAATGCCCAGGAGGCAGTTGATAAAGTACTTTCTAATCAGGCCAATTGTCCTTTTTCTTTCAAGTACAGTAAGAATTAGGCCTCCATTGTTGCTTTTGTTTTGTCAAAAATTAAGTCAAACTACTCAAGTTCTTGACAAGCCTGTTACAATGTTGGAAATGTTTAAAACCTCCACTAATTTGCTGTTCTGTTTCCCTTCCCACCACAATTAGGAAACTAGGCTTTGCTCACATTGCTAATGTGTTTACAAAGCATGGCTCAGCTGATCCTCTATGACCTTGCTCCTTGCAATTTATTCTCTGCTTTGGCCTTTCTGACCTGGCCTCTGCATGTGTCGAATTGTCTTATACCCGTCCTTGATCTTTTGCCCTAGTAACGTTTTGCATACGATTACATTTCAGAGTTTGGAATCTTCAATCATGCAGTAGAGAGAGTGATGCTGCATTAATTTTAAATTCAAGAGTTTGAAAAAGAGGTCAACGTGCAGGTAGAGATTGACTGAATTTCTGCAGAAGGCAGAGCATCTTAAAAGCTTACATTTTAGCCAAATGATTTTTCTGGTCCTGAACATCCTTAATATTCTGTAACATCAGGTCTCCTAGGGTGATGTGAAACCAACCAGTGCAGACCCATTAACTTGTGTGTATTAAGGCCCCTGGGGCTGATAATCAGCAGAGAAATTAGTGTTTCGGGGGTGACAGCCACATCAGCACGTAACTGTTGCTGAGTTTCTCATCACTTTTGGAGACCTGAAGTTAGAGAATCTTAAGAACTTTTTGGATAAGAAAAACATGTGGGTTCGTGCCTCCATTGCACCCCCAGACTGTGCCAGGAGAACATCTGCCCTGGGCATGCAGTTACAGCTTTTTCATTTTCCTACCCACGCAGAAATGTTGGAGCAACTCCTTGGAGCCCCGCATACCCCAACTTCTCTCCCCTTTGTCCTCAGGGTTTTGTTTTCTTTGATGCCTTTTTCGTATACACTGCAGCTCCTCCTAGCTGCACCTTTCTTCACTGGCTGTGGTGATTGTCAGGGAGGTGAGGGAAATGTCTCTTTGACATGACTGTTTGAATATGCCCTCTGTCAACTGACGCTGGGGGAATGAGCTCTCCTTGTCCCAAAGGATGGCCTCTCTGCTTCTGCCTGGGGGATGGTACTGTGTTTTTCCTTCTTGTCCCCATTTCAGATTTTATTAAAGAAGACATAGAGATGAAGGGGTTCCCTTTTCTCACTTCTCAGGCCAATTCCACAGCCACAGTTGCAAACTGGTAATACTGTTACATGGGTTTAAAAATGGAGAGATCTAAGTCATGATGAGGATGAATGAGCATGGGGTAAAACACAACTGTGACATAAACTGAGCTGTGCACAGATAAGCAAGAAGACTTTCACATCATCTCAGCAGGAAGAAGGCATTTGTGAATAAACAGGGGTATTTTTCTTTTTTAAAATTTTATTTAGGTTATACAAATATAATGTATTTCATATATACAGTTTTAGGAACATAGTGATATCCTCCTTCACCTACCTCCCAACCATCCCCCAACCCTTCTTCCTCTTCCCTCTCACATTCCCACTCTTATTTTTTTCTATAAAGAACTATTTTCAGTTTATTAATGATCATGTAGTTAACCCTACAGTAAGTAAAAGAGTTCAACAAATAATATGAAACAAAAAAAAGCTTCCTCAACAAAAGAGACAAGGGCTGTAAACAATCATCAACTTTCAAAGTGTCCATTTTGCTCCTTCAACATTAGATTTTAGGTACCCTGTTAGTTTCCTTGGATCAGGGAAAACATATGATATCTGTCTTTTGGGAATTGGCTTATTTCACTAAGTATAATGGTTTTTAGTTGCATCCATCTTTTTTGCAAAGGACAGGATTCCTTCTTTTTTTAACAGCTGAGTAGTATACCATAGTGTATATATACCATTATTTCTTGATCCATTCAACAGCTGATGGTCATCTGGGTTGATTCCATGTCTTAGCTATTGTGAATTGTGCTGTAGTGAGTATGGGGATATGGATTACTCTTTCATATGCTGATTTCTTTTGATTTGGGTAAATTCCCAGGAGTGGGATGACTGGATCATGATAGGTTTATATTCAGATTTCTGACATATCTCCATGCTGTCTTCCACAGTGGCTGTACCAGTTTACATTCCCACCAGCAGTGGATTAGGGCACCTTCTTCCCCAGGTCCTCACCAGCATTTGTCGTTTGTGGATTTCTATATGAAAGCCATTGTAACTGGAGTGAGGTGAAACCTCATTGTGGTTTTGATTTGCATTTCCCTGATAGCTGGTGATCCTGAGCATTTTCTCAAGTATCCATTGGCCATTTGAATTTCCTCTCTTGAAAAAATGCCTGTTCAAGTCCTTTGCCTGTTTCTTAACTGGATTGTTTTGTTGATGTTGAATTCCTTGAGCTCTTTATAGACTCTGGATGTTAACCCTTTATCAGTTGCATAGTTTGCAAATATTTTCTCCCATTCTGTAGGTTGCCTCTTCACTTTGCTGTGTGTTCTTTTGTGGTGCAGAAGTTTCTCAGCTTGATGTAATCCCATTTGTCAATTTTGGCTTTGTTTGCCTGTGCTTCTGGGGTCTTTTCCAAGAAGGCTTTGCCTATGCCAATGTCTTGCAGAGTTTCCCCAATGTTCTCTAGTAGTTTGATGGAATCAGGTCATAGAGTTAGGTCCTTGACAAATTTTGAGTGGATTTTTGTGTAAGTTAGAAGGTAGGGGTCTAGTTGCATACTTCTGAACATGGAGATCCAATTTTCCCAGCACCATCTGTTGAAAAGACTATCCTTGTCCCAGAGATTTTAGCTCCTTTGTCAAAGATCAGTTGGCTGTAGCTGTGTGGGTTGATTTCTGGAATTTCTATTTTGTTCCATTGTTCTACATGTCTGTTTTTGTGCCAGTACCAGGATGTTTTTGATTATTACTGCCATGCAGAATATCTTACAATCAGATATTGTGATGCATCTGGCTTTGTTTTTGTTGCATAATATTGTTTTAGCTATTAGGTGTCTCTTGTGTTTCCTATGAATTTTAGCATCATTTTTTTTCTAGATCTGCAAGGAATGTCATTGGTATTTTGATTGAGATCACATTGAATCTGTAAGCTTTTGGAAGTAGGAACATTTTGATGATGTTGATTCTTCCAATCCATGAATATGGAAGATTTTTCCGTTTTCAAATATCTTGTTGTATTTCTTTCTTTAGTGTTTTGTAATTTTCATCATAGTGATCTTTAACATCCTTGGTTAAATTTATTCTAAGGCATTTAATTCTTTTTGGAGTTAATGTGAATGGGACTGATCTTAAAGGTTCTTTCTCAGCCATGGCATTGTCTGAATATACAAAGGCTATTGATTTTTCTGTGTTGATTTTATATCCTGCCACTTTACCAATTGCTTTTATGAGTTCCAATAGTCTCTCAGTGGAGTCTTTTGGATCCCCTTTATATAGAATCATGTCATCTGCAAATAGGGATAGTTTCATTTCCTCCTTCCCAATTTGTATCCCTTTGATTTATTTTCTTCCTAATGGCTCTGGCTAAAACTCACAGGACTATATTAATAGCAATAGTAAGAGTGGGAATCCTTGCTTGGTTCTGGATCTTGGGGGGAATGCTTCTAGCTTTTGCCCATTCAGTAGGATCCTGGCTTTGGGTTTGTTATAAATTGCCTTGATTGTGTTGAGGAACATTCTTTTTATTCATGGTTTGCTTAAGGTTTCCATCATGAAAGGATATTGTATTTATCAAATGCTTCCTTTGTGTCTATCAGGATAACCATATGGTTTTTGTTCTTCAGTTTGTCATAGTGTTATATTACATTTACTGGTGTGAGAATGTTGAACCATCTCTGTATAACAGGGATAAATCCCACTTAATCCGGGTGAATTATATGCTGTTTCTGATTTGCTGTTGGATTCTATTAATTAATATATTGTTGAGGATTTTTGCATATATGTTCATCAGGGATATCAGTCTATAGTTTCTGTCTCTGTTTTATCTTTTTCTGGTTTAGGAATTAAGGTGATGCAGGCTTCATAGGAGGAGTTTGGGAGGATCTCCTCCTTTTCAATTATTTTGAATAGCTTGAGACAAATCAGAATTAGTTCTTTACAAGTCTGCTAGAATTCAGCAGAGAAGTCATCTGGTCCTGGGCTTCTCTTTGTTGGGAGGGTCTTTGTAACTAATTCAATTTCCATCTTGGTTATTAGTCTGTTTAGATTTTCTGTGTCTTCTTGACTCAATGATAGTAGATTGTATGTGTATAGAAATCTATCCATTTCTTCTAAGTTTCCCAATTTGTTAGCATACAGCTCTTTGTAGTAATTCCTGATGATCCTTTTTATTTATGTGGTACATTTTTTTTTTTTGACAGGCAGAGTGGACAGTGAGAGAGACAGAGAGAAAGTTCTTCCTTTGCCATTGGTTCACCCTCCAGTGGCTGCCGCGGCCTGCGCACTGTGGCCGGCGCACCGCGCTGATCCAAAGGCAGGAGCCAGGTGCTTCTCCTGGTCTCCCATGGGGTGCAGGGCCCAAGCACTTGGGCCATCCTCCACTGCACTCCCGGGCCACAACAGAGAGCTGGCCTGGAAGAAGGGCAACCGGGACAGAATCTGGCACCCCGACCGGGACTAGAACTTGGTGTGCTGGCGCCGCTAGGCAGAGGATTAGCCTATTGAGCTGCGGCGCTGGCCAAGTACATATTTTTATATTTCCTTTTTCAACTCTGATTTTACTGATTTGGATCTTTTCCCTCTTTTTTTTTTTTTTTTTTTTTTTTTGGTAAGTTGGGCCAATGGTGTATCAATTTTGTTTATTTTTCCAAAAAACCAAACCAACTCTTCATTTCACTGATCTTTTATAATTTTTGTTTCAATTTTGTTTATTTTTTGTATAATTTTTAAAATTTTTATTAAAGAGAACAGATTTCATGTATTTAATAGGTACAATTCTAAGAAGATAACCATACTTGCCTCCCTTCCTCCCTCTTAAATACACATACTTAAAGGTGTACAGTTTTATAAATCTTGGCGTGTATCTACATCCTAAAACCATCTCCACAATAACAATTATGGTTTCTCTATCACCTCCAAAATGTCCTCCTACTCCTTCCTTCTCCTCCCTCACCCTTCTCCTAGGCAATGAGGGATGGTTATGCTTTCTGTTACTGTAGGTGACTGCATTTTCCAGAATTCTATATAAATGGAATCACAGACTATGTTTTCTTTTTTGTCTGGATTTGTTCATTTTCTTTGACCTCATTATTATGAGATTGAGATTCATCCATGTTGGCACATACATTAAATGGTTCGTTTACTGTTTGGTTTCTTGTGTTTTGTCAGCAATATTTAATTGTGTGGCTGTAACACAGTTTCTTTATCCACTCACCATTGGTGGGCATTTGGTTGTTTCCAATTTGTGGCCACTATAAAAACAGTTACTATGAACATTTGTCTTTGTATCTTTGTATGAACATCTGTGCAACTGACTGAATGTTTGTGTCCTCATCCCCAAATTTATATGTTGGAATACTAACTTTCAAAAAATGATGGTTTGGGGAGATCATTAGGCCATATGGGAAGAACCCTCATGGAAGGAATTACTACCCTTATAAAGAGACCTACAGTGCTTCTGCCTCTCTTAATACCAAGTGGAGACATAATCAACAGATAGCTCTCTCTGAGCCAAAAAGCAGTCCCTCATCAGGCATGGAATTTTCTGATGTATTCCTGCTAATGAGAAATAAATGAACTCATAAATGTGTAAAAATATAGAGAAAGACAGCTTCTAAAATTATTTTCAAAGAAAAACCTTGACTGGACTAGAGTTCAGATATGAATAATTTGAAGCATGGATATAATAAATACTTTTTTTTTGACAGTCAGAGTAGACAGTGAGAGAGAAAGAGACAGAGAAAAAGGTCTTCCTTTTGCCGTTGGTTCACCCTCCAATGGCCACCATGGCTGGTGCACTGCGGCTGGCGCACTGTGCTGATCCGAAGGCAGGAGCCAGGTGCTTCTCCTGGTCTCCCATGGGGTGCAGGGCCCAAGCACTTGGGCCATCCTCCACTGCACTCCCAGGCCACAGCAGAGAGCTGGACAGGAAGAGGAGCTACCGGGACAGAATCCGGCGCTCCGACTAGGACTAGAACCCGGTGTGCCTATTGAGCCACGGCGCTGGCCCGGATATAATAAATACTTAAGCATGCCCAGCCCCAGCCGTCTGGGGAGTGAACCGGCAGAGGGAAGATCTCTCTCCTTCTCTGTACCTCTGCCTTTCAAATAAACAAATAAATCTTAAAAAAAAAAAAGCCTGTCAACCTTCTTCCAAGTATTATAGTGTCCTTTTACATTCCCATCAGTACTGTTTGAGTATCCCAGACCTTCCACATATTCTCCAGCACTAGATGAAGCCAGTCTTTTTCATTTTAGGTGTTCTCCTAGGTATTACCCATGAAATCTGGCCATCATAATGTTCTTGTCATCTTCAGAAAGTATCTCTATTCTAGGTGTGGTGAGGCAAGCCAGCCATGGGCTGTACACCTGCTCATCATGGTGAGCTCAGCAAATACCACCAACTGGAAGCTGAGATCTCAGAAGGCCCTCAATGAGCCCCTGCTCTCAGGACCTGAAAGCTTCAGGGGGTGGTTCACACGATGGATAGGAAAATAGAAACCGGTCAGAAACTGCAGAAGGCAAGAGTGAAATGGCAGAACTCCACTGCCACTCTGAATGCAGGAGTGGAGCAACCCCAAAGCAGGCTTTGAGCACCAGGAGCCAGCCATATGGAGGAACATGCAGGCCACAAAGCATGGGGCTGGTGGTTCAAAGGCCATGCACCCCAAAGGCATGGGGCAGCAAGGGTCCACAATGGCAAAAAGGGCAAAAAGACGAAAGAGCAAAGAGTTCAATTTTGTTTATTTCTTCTCTAATTTCTAATTATTTCTTTCTTCCTGCTAATTTGGGGTTTGGTTTATTGTTTTTCTGGGTTCATGAGATGCATTGATACTCATTTGGTACCTTTTCAATTTCTTCATTTTAGACACCCATTGCTATAAAACTTCCCTCTTAACACTGCTTTTGCTGAATCCCATAATTTAGATATGATGTCTTGTCATTTCATTTATTTCCAGAAATTTTTTGACTTCTCTTATGACCCACTGTTCATTCAGGAGCCTGTTATTCAATCTCCATGTGTTTGCATATGTTTTAGAAATTCTTGAGTTGTTGATTTCCAGTTTCATTCCATTATGGTCAGAGAAGATCATTTTTTGATTTTTTGAATTTGCTGACACTTGCTTTATGGCCTAGTATGTGGTCAATCCTAGTGAAAGTTCCATGCACTGGTGAGAAGAATGTGTATTCTTCAACTGTAGGATGAAAAGTTCTATAGATATCATTTAGGTCCATTTGGTCCATAGTATTGAATAGCTCTGTTGTTTCTTTTTTGATTATCTTTACACTGATGAAAGTTGGGTTTTGAAGTCCCCTCATTACTATCATATTTGAGTCTATGTCTCCCTTTAGATCCATTAATATTTATTTTAAATAGTCAGTCACCCTTAAACTGGGTGTGTATATTTATTATAGTCACATCTTCCTGTTGAATTGATCCCTTACTCATTACATAATGCCCTTCTTCATCTCTTTTAACACTTTTTGTATTAATGTTTGTTTTGCCTGATATTAGTATGGCAACACCCGTCCATGTTTGCTTTCTGTTAGCATGGAATATTATCTTCCATCCTTTCACTTTTAGTCTGCAGATATGTTTGTTAGTGAGATGTTTCCTGTAGGCAGCAAAAAGATGGGTCTTGTTTTTTAATCAATTCAGCAAGTCTGTATCTTCACTGGAGAGTTGAGCCCATTTACATTAAAGGTGACTATTGATAAGTAAAAACTTGCCCTTGCCATTTTCCCATAAATATTCCTATATTTCACTTTGGATTTCTTTTGCACTTTTACTGGGGGATTTTTTGCCTTCACATTCTTTTGTAATGATGGCTATCTTTCTGTGTTTCTGGGTGTAGCACATCCTTAAGCATATTTTGTAAGCCTGGGTGAGTGGTGATAAATTCTTTCAATTTCTTTTATGGAAAGTCTTTATTCACCTTCATTTATAAATGAGAGCTTTGCAGGGTACAGTACTCTGTGTTGACAGTTTTTTCTCTTAAGACTTGAGCTATATTTTGCCATTCTTTTCTAGCCTATAGGGTTTCTGATGAGAAATCAGCTGTGAGTCTAGTTGGAGAACCTCTGAAAGTAATATGGCATTTCTCTCATGCACATTTTAAAATCTTTTCTTTAATGTTTTACTGTGGAAAGTTTGACTACAGTATGTCAGACTGAAGATTTTTTTCTGGTCATATATGTTAGAAGTTCTATATGCTTCCTTTACTTGGATGTCCCTTTCTTTCTCCAAATTGGGAAAGTTTTCTGTAACTATTCACTAAATTGGCCTTCTAGTCCTTTCTCTCTATACCGTCAGGAACTCATAAGGCCTGTTTGTTGAGTTATTTGATATTATCTCATAAATCTCCAATACTGTTTTTAAGTTTTCTTTTTTTTTTCCTTTGGTCTGACTGTAAGATTTCCAAAGATTCTTCCAGTTCTGATATTCTTTCTTTTGCCTTATCAAGTCTGCTGTTAAGGCTTTTCACCACATTTTTATTTGATCTATTGAATTTTTCATTTCTAATATTTCATTTTGATTATTTTTTAGAATCTCAATTTCATGGGAAAAATTTTCATTCATATCATATATGGTTTTCTTTAGTTTGTGGATCTACTTCAGATTGCTTTTCAATAATCCTGATTAATTTTTTGGATTCTGTTTCCAGCATTTCCTCAATCTCTTCTTTACATTCTCATACTGAGATTTTGTTATGTTCCTTTGAGGGGGAAGGTCATGGTGTCTTCGTTATTCTTGTTTCATGAAATTTCTGCATTTATTTTTAGGCATTTGTGGAGTTGACTTTTTTTTTTTCTTTGATGACTTTTATCTTTGAGCTGTTCTGCTGTGGCTTAGTGGAATGTCTGCACTTTCTGTGAATACCAAGAGGTGTGTGTGGTAGGTATGGCAAGGGAGCTCTGGTCAGTACTCCAGGGTATACCCAAGTTGATCTCCTCCTGTTTACAGAAGAGGGGGAATGATAACCTCTGTTGGTATGATCACTCCCTCAAGCTGAGCAATGCCCAGGTGTTAGCCCCCAGTGTATTCAACACTCATCCTTGCCACTGTATGAACTGCACAAACTATCTGCACAGTCTTCACTGTGAGCACATTTCCTGCTGCAATGATTTGCCCCAGGCAACCAAGGAACTCTGAGCATGATTGCCCAGTGACTCAGCTACACCCTGCACCTTCTCATGTAACCACTTAGTCCCCCTCGGGTCAGCACACAAGGCTCCCACAGTCTCTGAGTGCAGAGGTTTCACTCTGCCTTGCCAATCTGTCCAGTCAACAGAGAGGCTGATGTTCCCTGAGCCAGCTCTACCTAGGCGCCTTGATCCTGGGAGGCTGGGGGTGTCTTTCAGTCCTATGTGAGTGCACAGCCCCCTTGCAGCCAGGCTCAAAGTCAGTGGGGACTGCATATTTTTCCCTCTGCTACAATCTCTGGATCACACATGTACACAAGAGCCACTGGCCGAATGTCACTTTCTCCCTACCACTTAAGCAGTACTGCCCAGAAGGTGTCCTGTCTCAGCCAGTTGCTATGCGTGCACACAGAAGCTTCCACAGCCACTGCCAGAAACAAAAATGACACCCGCCCGTTCTCAGCCAGGCAGCGGGCGCTGTCGTGGGGAAGTTGGGGTGAGATAAATGTGCCCCCTCTACTTCCACTGGGTCTGTGGGCAACCATTAGCAAATGGTAGCCCCCAGTCAGACTCATACTATGCTATCCCTCTGGCTATATCACCATGGGTAGCTGCAGCCCTGTCTCACCTCTGTCTCCAAGCCACTGCTCACTCCTGTAGTCATGTGTTATGTTCTTGTTCTTGCATTCCTTTTCCTCTTGTAGGATTTCCTGTGCAGTTTTTTCTCCAATTCCCCCTGAGAGTGCACTTCCTACCCTTTTTTTTTTTTAAGTGTTCTTTTTTTTTTAACTTTTATTTAATGAATATACGTTTCCAAAGTATGAATAATGGATTACTATGGCTTCCCCCCATACCGTCCCTCCCACCCACAACCCTCCCCTTTCCCACTCCCTCTCCCCTTCCATTCACATCAAGATTCATTTTCGATTATCTTAATATACAGAAGATCAGCTTAATATACATTAAGTAAGGATTTCAACAGTTTGCTCCCACACAGAAACATAAAGTGAAAAATAATAGATGATTTTTTTTTAATGATGATGAAATCAGATCAGACCTATTGTCATGTTTAATCCCAGTGAGAGTCAAGTCGGGAGTTGATAGTTTCTTTTCTTTTCTTTTCTTTTTTTTTTTTTAACAGAGGATCAGTTTAGTATGCATTAAGTAAAGATTTCAACAGTTTGCACCCCCATAGAAACACAAAGTGAAATATATTGTTTGAGTACTCGTTATAGCATTAAATCTCAATGCACAGCACATTAAGGACAGAGATCCTACATGAGGAGTAAGTGCACAGTGACTCCTGTTGTTGACTTTACCAATTGACACTCCTGTCTATGGCATCAGTAATCACCCTATGCTCCAGTCATGAGTTTCCAAGGCTATGGAGGCCCTCTGAATTCTCCGATTCTTATCTTGTTTAGACAAGGTCATAGTCAAAGTGGAGGTTCTCTCCTCCCTTCAGAGAAAGGTACCTCCTTCTTTGAAGACCTGTTCTTTCCACTGAGATCTCACTCACAGAGATCTTTTGCCAGAGTGTCTTGGCTTTCCATGCCTGAAATACTCTCATGGGCTTTTCAGCCAGATCCGAATGCCTTTAGGGCTGATTCTGAGGCCAGAGTGCTATTTAGGACATCCGCCATTCTATGAGTCTGCTGAGTATCTCACTTCCCATGTTGGATCACTCTCCCCTTTATTTATTCTATCAGTTAGTATTAGCAGGTACTAGACTTGCTTATGTGCTCCCTTTGACTCTTAGTCCTTTCATTATGATCAATTGTGAACTGAAATTGATCACTTGGACTGGTGAGATGGCATTGGTACATGCCACCTTGATGGGATTAAATTGGAGTCCCCTGGTATGTTTCTAGCTCTACCATTTTTCCTACCCTTTTTTTAAAAAAGAGCTGTTATTCCTAGGCTAGCACAGTTTGTTGTTACAATTGGGGGACTTTTTCTAAATAACCTCCCTCCCATGGTACATTTCCTCATCTTCCACCCAAGCAATGACAGATGACACAGCCATGCGTTGTGTATATGACCAGGGAAGAAAAGGAAAATAGTACCAAGGCCTGTGTGATGAATTCACATAAAATAGGAAAAGTCTTTGTTCAGGTTGATAGCAGATCAGAAGCTGAAGATGAAACCCTGACCAAATATGCTCTTAGAATTTAACATTTCCAAGTTACATGGCCTTGGAATTAGCTTAGGCTTCTTTATGCCTGAGGTTTCAGAAGATTGGAAAACCATGCTGCAGTTGTGCATGTTTAGATTAGAGGGGATTAAAATACTTACCATGTGGTGCAAAAATCCTCATTTCACAGAGCAAATTTCTGTAGCCTAGAAGAATGATGATTGTCTGTAGCCAATGTGGCATAATGGGAAAATCCTAGGCTTTGTAGATACAAGAGTCTGAATTTGATTTCTTGACTTGCCATTTGACTTTGAGCAAGCTACTTAATTTTATTTAGCCTTGGTCTCCGGCTTACAAATCAGGTTATTAATAACTCATTCAAGTTTGTTGTAGAGAGTAAATGAGCTCAAATCTTCAAAATAGTGCCTAGCATGCAGAAGACCCTGAACAAACGGGGACTGCTGTTATTATTATATGCACTTAGAGAAGACAGAATTGGGGAAGAGAATCTGTAGTCATGGTCCAGGATACAACTTTTGTTCTTCCACATGATATAGCTCTTGCATCAAGTTTCTATGAAGAAAACGCAGACTTTATGGAGAGTCTACAAATACTCCCACATCTGGTACTCAATAGAGAAAAGAAGACCCGTGTTAGGACCCTGCTATAGTGGAAGCAGATGATGAGTCTTAGAGGTTAAATGAGTAGTTCAGTAATGTTAATAAGGAGCAGAGCTGGGCTAGAATCCATGCAGACCAGAACTCCTTCTGCCCCAGTCTACCGTAACTTCACTGAAGGCTTTACAGGTCACCATCTCCTCTGGTCCTTAATGAAAGGGCAGTGTTACTGCTCTGCACAGCTATGCCTTTTCATCACCTAAACACAGCTGCTCTGAAATGGTAACATAACGGGTGTGAGTTGAACTTTCCAGTGCAAATGGAGAAAGTGATTTCTGATTTCTCTTTGTTGTCCATTCAAACGCTGTAGACATCCTACTTCTGTAACTGGGATGAGATCTCAGCCGGCTTCTGATATGTCTTCAGGCATTCTTAGATAGTGAAACATCAGCTAGGCTTCAGTTGACCAGCTTTCCCAACATAAAAAGCTGCAAAGCTAGACAATCATATCTGAAACAGCTGTTTTCATGTTGGACAACAGGTGGCGATGGACTGTAATGCTTGACATAAAGGCAATACTTGAGCCCTATGAATGCCCCAGCTTTCTGATGTAGGGCAGGAATTTGAAACCCAAACAAAGCACAACAATCTCACTGAGATGAGGAGGCAGAGTCTGGAGCGTCTTAGAATGGAACTGGGGTGGCAGGATACCTAAAAAGAGAGCTGGGCAGAAGAGGAAGCTTCAGAAATCTGCTAGGCTCCCCTTGGATCTTCGCACAGATACTAAACTGCATGTATAGGGAGAGATTCTGCAAGGCCTGGCAGCCAAAATTATTGGTGGGAACTGTGAGCTGATCTGAGATTTTGGAGAACACAGAGTTTAAGGTGGTACTAGAGTTCTGACCAATCAAAATAGAGACCCTGCTGAAACTGCATTTACCTAAAGCCCTAGAAGGCCACAACTCAGAGGTAGGCCTACTTTGGTCTTAGAGAAAGAGGTAGGAAAATATGCCCTATAACCAGAAGGAGAAGAGTATTCAGTGGAAACAACTCAGCAAGATAACAGAGAGATTGGCATTAGCAGAACATTACTTGAATAGCTATTATAAACATTGTCAATGATTTTTAAAGGGAAAGAGTCAAATTATGAATAAGCAGATTGAGTATTTCAACACAGAAATTCAAAGAACTGATACACACACACATATATGAAGGAAAACTTATTATATGAGTTTAACAGCAGATTGAATACTATAGAATAAAAAAATAACTATCTGAATTGAATCGTAATAAAATAATATGAAAAAAGCAGCTTCAGAGACGTGTAGGGGCAACAGTCTAATTTATATGAAATTGGATGCTTTCAAAGAATTGAGAAGGAAGAACAAGGGAGAAATAATTACCAGGTTTTTTTTCAAGTTTGATCCCTAAGTGTGAGAACAAGAAAATAATGTTTACTCCTAGAAATTATTTTCAACACTGTACTGGAGGTTTAGTAAGGTTGTATGTTTCAAGACTAATGTACAAAAACAATTTCTTTTCTATGGACAAGCCAAAAAAACCCCACAACAGTTGCAAAATCAAACTAGAAGTCAATTCTACTGTCAGTAGAATCAAGAAATATAAAATATATAAGGGATAAATTTAATGAAAGATGTGTAAAGTTGCTACATGCAAAAAAAAACCACTTCAGAACACTGCTGGAAGGAATAAAAGACCCAAGTACATGGAGAAACATGGCATTTATGGATTTTGACACGTAATATTGTTAAGAAATCAATACTTCCATTTTATGTGGTACAGATTTAGAGCAATGATAATTAAAATTCAAGCAGAGGTTTTTTTTCCTTCCTTTTTTACTTAATAGAAACTGGCAAGCTGATTTGTATGGAAATGCAAAGAACTTAGGATATGCAAAACTATTTATTAAATGAAAAACTTATACTATAGATTTCAAGACTTTAAATTACTGTGATATAGACATTGCTATATGAAAGATAAATAGATCAATGAAACAGCAGAGTCTAGATAGAGACATGCATAGACATGGTGGCTTTGACTGTGACTACAAACTCTTAGATATACCCCATGTTCTTGAATCTGGATGGCTTTGTGACTGGGGCTGACTGTCATGGTGAAAACGACATTACATGATCTCTGAGAGGAGGTCATACAGGCATGTACCATATTCTACTGTCTTTGGTCACTCCTCCATGGGAAAAGCCAGTCATTAAGGAAGAAGTTTGACAGCTCTCTGACTGCCACATGGGAGACGTTGTGTGTGGATATCCTGGTTGACAGCCTCAACTGCACTCTTGGCAGCCAGCCAGCATGCCAGTCATGCAAGAGAGCCAAATTTGACATCCAGCCTAATCGAGCTGTCACATTACCTCAGTCCCATGCAACTTCTGATGGCACTCACACAAGAAACCCCAAATAAAAACTGCCCAACATAGTCCTTTTTCAAATTCCTGACTCACGAAATAGCGAGGAAAATAAATAGTTGTTCTCAGTCACTAAATTTTGTTATGCAGCAGAAGTCATTGGATAATTCATTCAATGGGTAAATGAGAGTCTTTTGAATAAATAGTTCTGGAACAACTGGGTATCTGTATGGAAAGAAATGAACCTCAATCTTTACTTTGCACCATACATAAACATTAGCTCAAATTTGAGTATAGACTTAAATGTAAAAGCAAAATCTCTAGAGCTTTTCGATAAACTCATTGAGCTGTATTTACACAGAGGAATATACTTGGCAATGAGAAGAAAAATAGCCCACAGATACATGCAGTATCATAACATACATATATAATATGTACTTCAAATACATTTTTTGGAGTGAAATATGCTATGCATGAAATAATGAATTTTTTTTTTTTTGGTTGGGGTGGATGTGTTTGGTGTACCAGTTAAGATGCCTCTTAAGAAACGTGCATCCCATATTCGAATGCCTACATCTGATTCCTGGTTCCACTTTTGATTTCACTTTGCTGCTAATGAGCACGTTGAGGGCAGCAGGTGCACATAATCAAATCACTGTCACTCCTATGGAGTATCCAGGTTGAATTTCTGGTTCCTGGCTTTGGCCTGGCTATTGTGGGCATTTAGGGGAGTGAAATAGGTTAGATTCAAGATCTCTCCACCTTTCAAATAAAATGAAAACAAATAGTGTGTCTTGTATGAATTCAAATGAATTCATAGAACTAGTAAAATCAATCTATGATGATATTGAACAGTGGCTACCCCGAAGTCCTCTGTCTGGGTCTCCACTGATGATTATTTTTCTTTCAGGTGACACTGTGGCTTCCATAGAAGTACTGCTGGAACTTTCTCATTGTAATTCTCATGAATTGAGTCTCAGTCTCTAGGCATCCAATATCCTACCAGTCTGTGAATTCTCTCTATAGTGGTTCCAACATACTTTCCATAGCACCTTCTGAGCAAAGTCCTCTTTAAGTCAGTTCCAGGTCAGTTTTCTCCACATTTCACCAAATAAGGCACAGATGTCCCTGTGCCCTGAAGGAGAGAGGTTTGTTGACATTGTAAATTTCTACAATGTAAATTTCCATGGGCTTCAACTTCTTCCTTTCTGCCTTTTCAGCTGTGGTCTGACATCAGCCTTGGACCATACATACAGTAGATTATCAAGGTTATCCTCTAATAGCAATTTCTAGAATTTTTTTTTTTACCTTACTCTCTTCTCTCCTTCTATGAGGGGAAGAGAAAATATTATATCACTTCACAACTTTCTGCAGGATTCTGCTCTCCAGTCCCTTTAAATTTAATCCTGTTCCACCCTTAAGATGGTTGCTGAGTAGATTATAGCAAAGCTAATCTCCTATCACGTGCTGGTAAGTTCTGCAGAGGTGGTCTTGCTCTTCATTTTGCAGTATGGGAGCACTTAGTACCTACTGTTTGCTTTCTCCAGCTTCAGTCTGAAGTGAGAATAGTCCGATTTTAACATCCTATTACAGAAAGGGGGCATTTTAATGCCCTGGGAGTTGACCTTTAGCTGACATTCTGGGCTTTCCAAAGCAGAGCACTTTTGCTAAATTATTGGCTGCGGAAAAATCTGTCAGAAGATTCAGTTTATCCACAATTAACTTTAATGTCAAGTGTGACAGCTGATTTTGTGATGCTTTCGGCAGTGAAAATTCTCTTGTCTCACCAGTCTTCCTGCCACCCACAAATAAAAAAACCCTGCCTGTCAGTGTGTGTAAGCTAGCTCTTGCCCCTGTTGAATACTTCTGTGTTCTCACTTTATAACTTTAGTTTGAAATTAAAAAATCG
Source organism: Oryctolagus cuniculus (assembly GCF_964237555.1). Classification (NCBI taxonomy): domain Eukaryota; kingdom Metazoa; phylum Chordata; class Mammalia; order Lagomorpha; family Leporidae; genus Oryctolagus; species Oryctolagus cuniculus. The sequence goes on along the minus strand of NC_091440.1, from coordinate 36,670,550 downwards.
ATGTGTTCAATACTATGAGGGGATCAGCCACAGTTTCATTGCTTTAAAGAATGCTTTGAAAATTATGGCAATTGTTACTGGTTGAGGCAACTATCGCAGTGACAAATCTCTGGTAAAATGGCCTCCTTGATGAAGAATGGATTTTTGAACTGAGAAGTTGCATTTTCTTCTTCTTTTCCCTTTCTTTTAATCGCTCTCTGCTATTTTTGGTTGAAAAATTGGTTCTTTCACAAGAAGACCCTCTGAGTCGCGTTTTGAAGATGGAAATATAAAGTTGCCACTTCTGTTCTCTCTTTTTGACTTGCTCAAAAGCAGAAAAATAAAGATTAAAAATGGAAAGTTAATATATGTCCCATACATGGTGGATAGCATGATTTCTGAACAACACAGTAGGTGAGGTACTGGAGGTAGAGCAACGATGGCAGTGACAGTTGGAGGGCTCACTCAGAGGAGGGAAACTAAAGCCACTCTTGGGCAACTGGAACAAGGCACATTGGTTGTAATGAGAGTTTTCCCTCAACTTAGTTATGTTCTAAGAAACAAGGAGATGGCCAAATGAAGAATAATATTACTAACACAATTTGCATTATTTACAGGCTGTCCCTGTAGGGATTGTGATGGGACTGCAGGAGACATTAGAACTATAAGCCAAACCAGAAAGATAAATATCACACGTTTTCCCTGATTTGTGGAAGCTAATATAGAGACTAAAACAATTGTGAGGATGTCAGATCATTTGATATATAGTCATACATATAGCTTTGCTGAATTAAACCATATACATGAAAATATGCTCTTCTTTCCCTTGGTAATGATTATTGTCAGGAATCCCTCGCTTTGTGAAATTACTCTGCTTTCCAGAAAAAAAATGGCATTTATGTGTATACATGTCTATATATGAAGTAAATGTGGCAAAATGTTAAAAATTGTTAGATCTTTAAGACATCTCAAATCTGTAATATTTATATTAATAAAATTATTTTAAAAGTAAAATAAACCCACAAAAATATCAAAAACAAACCACAGGTGAGCAAGCATTTCACCAGGTGATTCACTTCATGCCTGGGGAAAAGTTGATTCTCCAAGAGCTTGTGAACACTCGGATGGGACACTGGGAAATCCCGCCTCTCTGGAGCTCCGTCCTGGCTCCTTCCCTGCATGCCCCTCTTACATAAAACTGTTCATGAGACATTTACCTGACTCAAAGATGGAGACTTAAAAAACCCACAGGCATGTACAAAGATAGTCCTAGAAAAAAAAAGAGGAAAGGAAAGGAGAATTAACATGTTAATAAGGAACACATCACAGACATATATTGCAGATAAAATTGCAGACAGATATTCTGCCATTTGTTAGAAATTGAGGCAACTACTTTATAGAGCAGAAGCATAAGGTAGCAATATAAGTGCAAAGGGGCAGGTGGTTGGAGAGTGTGTGATGAAATGTGAGCCAGCTGAGTTCAGGAAAAAGTGAAAGCCGGAAATAAAGTAAAAAAAATAAAGAAAGAAAAGTAAAGAGCTAAAACCATTAGAAGACCAGGGAAAAACTATTAGAAGCACAGCAGAGATGAGACACTGATGAAAACACAGTGAGAGACATGCTAAAAACAAGCTCATTGCAAGGCAAGCAGTTAAAAAGGTTAGAGAAAAAGTAACAGGAAAAACCAATATGCATAGCAGATCTCTGAAAGAGAAAACAATGGAGGTAACGATCCAGGAAAATATTTAGAATATTTTATGGCTAAAAGGAAGGGCTATTTCCCATGATAATTTAGTCCAGACCGATAAACACAAACTTCAGGTAAAAGAAAGGTTGCAGTAAAATATAGTAACTAGGTTCAGGCTTCCGCATAGGCAGCAGTGGGGAAACACGTAGGAATCTTGTACTCAGACAATATATTCTTATATTCTTCCTATATCTAGAATATATCTAGAACAGGCTTTTTTTTTTTTTTTTTTTTTTTTTTTTTTTTTTTTTTACAGGCAGAGTGGACAGTGAAAGAGAGAGACAGAGAGAAAGGTCTTCCTTTTCCGTTGGTTCACCCTGCAGTGGCTGCTGTGGCAGGCGCGCTGCGGCCAGCGCACAGTGCTGATCCAAAGCCAGGAGGCAGGTGCTTCTCCTCGTCTCCCATGCGGGTGCAGGGCCCAAGCACCTGGGCCATCCTCCACTGCACTCCCGGGCCACAGCAGAGACCTGGACTGGAAGAGGAGCAACCGGGACAGAATCCGGCACCCCGACCGGGACTAGAACCCGGGGTGCCGACGCCGCAAGGTGGAGGATTAGCCTAGTGAGCCGCGGTGCTGGTCGACACAGGGAAGTTTGACCTCATATACTTTCTTAAAAAAAAAATACACAAAGGTCAAGGATGCACTGTGGCAGATAACTAGGGTGAACAAGGGTAGAGATCTAATGGACAGCATGAGGGCCCTATTAAGGGTGTTACATTATACTCGGATTTTTGATAAGAGTAGATTCATGTGTTTGTGCCATGTACACACAAATGAGTTAACTGTGTAAGACAATAGATGTTATTTTGCTTCACTATAGTAACCATTTTTCTTTCTATCTATCCATCTATCTATCATCTCTATCAACACATCATATGGTACACCTTTAGCAAATATAATAGTTCTTTTTTAAAAAATGGCCTTTATATTAAGCTTAAGCAAATCAGGAGAGTGTTAAGGTACAGAAAAATCATTTGTGGCAGGCAGTGAATCTATGTAAACGTACAAAACTGATGTAGAGAACATGGCAAGAGAAGGCAACACAAATGTTATAAATGTTAACAAATATCGGGAAGGGGAAAGGGAGAGAAGAGTGATTTTTATCATTTGCTGTTTTTCTCATCTCGTTCAGCAGAATGTTAAAAGAGAGTAGATGAAGCTACAAAAATGACGGAGGCTTACAAAGCAGGGGAGGTGGCAGTGGGAGGGGTCTGCCTTCCTACAGAGGAATATGCATATTTTATCGTTGTATCACTGGTGTGTGGTGATAATGACTTGACTGACTTATACTTGGCTTTATTGTATCCTAAAATTTTCTGCTGGATAATGCATGGCCTTATTACCGGCATCTGGTGTAGACAGCTCCCCCAGCTTTGCCCTGGATAGTCCACTGGATAAAGGTACAAGCATATTTACCTGACTAAAGCAAACACTGCAAAGATAATATAGTCAGCTAAATGTGGCTGCAGAGTAGAGGGAGGCAAAGAGAAAATTAAAAGCATGTGATAATGTATCTTTGGTTATTGTATGGTGATCACAGATGCTGCGAAACATATACCATTGTAACTTTGAGTAGGTAATAATTTCACTAAATAAGGCTCCCCCTAGCACAAACCAAAAAGGAATGATTCATAGGTTATGATCATTTTTACACTTCTATTCCTAAAGTTAAATATACTATGCAAAGTAATAAATATGAACGTAGACATCAAGAAAAAAACATTCTTCCAGATTTTCAAAAACACCTCAGGTACTAAATTTTTTTTTTTATTTGACAGAGTTAGACAGTGAGAGAGAGAGACAGAGAGAAAGGTCTTCCTTCCGTTAGTTCACCCCCCAAATGGCTGCTACAGCTGGCGCGCTGTGCCAATCCCAAGCCAGGAGCCAGGTGCTTCCTCCTGGTCTCCCATGGGGTGCAGGGCCCGAGGACTTGGGCCTCCTCCACTGCACTCCCTGGCCACAGCAGAGAGCTGGCCTGGAAGAGGGGCAACCGGGACTAGAACCCGGCGCCCGTATGGGATGCCGGCACTTCAGGTGGAGGATAAACCAAGTGAGCCACGGCACCAGTCCCTCAGATACTAAATTTTTAAAAATCCAAAAACCAAGCACACAGTGAAAGATTATTTTTAAATGACAATTAAAGGATAAGATATTTTCCTTTTCCGAAAATTGGAAGTTTCCTCCCCAACAAGCTGTCATAGGCTCTTCCCTACCTGGCTACTTTTCTCACTTTGTTCCTTTTTTCCTGTATGTTTTGAGTGCAGAAGCCATGAAAAGAAAATAATAATTTCTCTCTCTCTTTTTAAAGATTTATATATTTATTTATTTGAAAAACAGAGCAACAAAGAGACAAAGATCTTCCATACACTGTTTCACTCCCCAGATGGTTGTAACATGGCACAAACACATGAAATCTACTCTTATTAAAAATCCCAGTTACAATGTAGCACCCTTAAGTAGGGCCTTGGCTTCCAGGAGGAAGCCAGGAGCCTACAACTCCATCTTGCTCTCTCACCAGGGGCCCAAGTACTCAGGCCATCGTGGGCCATCATCTGCTGTCTTCCCAGGAGCATTAGCAGGAAGCTAAGCACGAGTGGAGCAGCCTGGACACCAGCTCTCTGATACGGGGTGGAGGCAGCTTAACCTGCTGTGCCACAAGGCCAGCCCTCTCCTTTCTTTTTTGGAAAGGCTTGGGTTAGGGGAGTGTGCTGGCACTGTAACATGGAAACACTGCCTATTATAACCATGTCTGCTTTCACAAATCATTGTTGCTGCTTTGCTTACCTTTTAACTACGTCCAGGAGTCAGTCAAGACTCAGAGCAAATGTCCAATTGCGTCATGGAACTGGGGGGTCAGAGCCTGTTGTGGCCACAGCAGAAGCTCTGGAGAATATCTCTGGGCTTCGTATGCAGCTTTGTCCTTTATTGCCTGTGTGGCCCTATAACTTCTCCAAGTTCAGCCTCCTTGTTTGGAGTCCTGGAATAACACATACCTTGCAAAGGTGTCAGGTGGGTAATAAAAGGCATCATTTATGGAGCATTTCCAATGTGCGTGGCTCTTCCATGACGTCTTACCTTGTGTGCATTCACTGAATTTTCACTACCAACTTGAGTCCCATATATGCACATGCACATGCGCACACACACACTCACACTCAATGAAGCGACATATTCCAAGCCACACAACTAGCTAAAGGAGAAACTGGGATTATCAACCCAGGGATGCTGATTCTAAGGCCTGTTTTCGTAAACTTTTGTCTTATTTATGGTCTAATTCAGAGGATTAGCAGTAACATGTGCTGTGTGTGGGTCTCACAGCCCTCAGCAGGTGTCAGACAACAAAGCTGTTCTGGAAAGAGCCGGTGCTTCTGCTGTTTAAAGTCAGACCATGCAAAGTCCAGCCTAGCTGTTGATTTTCAAGCCAGTATGGAAAGGAGGTGAGGTTTCAAAAAGAGTATAAAACATGTAGATAACGGACATTCTAGAAATGTGGTTCACTGATGGAAACGAAGGGTTTGGAGCAGATGTCTATGGCAAACAGCAGAATCAGGTCCTGAAGACGAGACATCATCTTGAAAAGGGGTTTCCAGAGAGGCAGCTGGAATATACTAGTGAGTGGCTTTGAAGACGGTTTATGTGTAGTTAATAGACGGAAGGGCTCCTGTAGCTTCCCGTTCTGAGATCCAAAGTTTGCACAGTTTCATTTGAGATGAGTGGAATTAACTGCCATTGCTCTCAATAGGAATGTCTCAATACCTCATCAGTGGTCTGAATAGAAAAGTGTCTTTTTTGCTTCCATAAAGAGTACGGTATACACACACACACACACACACACACGCTTCTTCAGTCAGTAGCTCCAAAACTCTGCACATCTATTGAATTGGCCTCTGTCCAAAGTGAAAACTCCAGCAATCTGCCCATGTTGAAGCACTTTTCTCCCTATACACATTCTGCCTTTCAAAGGGAGTTTGTAAAGTTCTGCCAAGATCCCGGGAGCTGACTTCAAATGAAAAGCAAATGCTCAGAAGAAATCAAGTTGCTAAATACATTGCACCTTGCACACATGGCCTATTTTTGGATTTGGAGATGGAGGTCTTTAATCCCTTCTTTTTCCCTCAGCCTCAGAGCCCAGGTGCCTGCTGGCAGCATATCCTTTCTGGCTGTGGGCGGAGAGCAAAGGCCTTTGCTTTCCTGTTGTTCTATTTCTTCAAAGCTTCCCAGGAGGGGAAAAAAAAATAAAGATTCCGTGCTGTAAAAGATGGGTTGTTCTGTTCACCTCATTCGCTGCCACCATCCGTCCTCCAACAAGCAGTCTCTTCCTAGTTACCATTCTCGATTTTTGCAGTCCAAGTAATTCATTCGTGTTGCTCCAGCACCACTGTGCCCCTGTGTGGTAGCAGCAGTTGTTTTGCTGTTTGCCAAGTATGTTTATGCCCAGCCATGCTGCCGTGCTGGGCCTGCAAAATAGATGCACTCAGAGTGTGCGCTTTCTGCCTGGTAGGTGCTCTGCTCCCGGCTCCCACAGACAGTGGCCCTGCTGGTGTGCCTGCCCAGAGCAGCCTCAGCAAGGCCTCGGCGTCCTCTCCCCAGCCGCCCTCCCACGTGGTGGCATCACACTGTGTAGAGAGCACTCCTGGGAACTGATGACCCTCCCTGGTTCCTGCCCCTCTGTTCTTCCCAGGGCAAAGGGTGGACTTCAGGTGGTGACAGTGACTGCCCCATGAGCAGTAATTTCACTGTAACTACCCTTCACACCCTTGCTCTGTGTCCCAGGGCCGATTGGGCGTTTGAATACAATTAGATTCTGAATTTAAAGCCAGACGGCCATGAAATTCTGGTCTAACTGGGTCATGGAAGTGGAGGCAGTCCTGCCACCCCTGCATCTCGGCCCATCTAGGAAGAAGCTGCCTGTATCCCAGTGTTATTTCTGGAGTCTGAATTAGAACAAACTCGAAAGGATAATGCCGTGTGGGTGAAACGGACAGTCTTGATAGGACGAGGCCAGTGGGCACCTGCAGGGCTTGCAAGCTTCTCAATGGTTCTCAGCTGTTCACAACATTGCTTCTTCCAGTGTCCTTGAATCAACTGTAAACTTGGCCTAGGCAGGTGCATGTCCTGTTTTTTTCTATAGCGATCAGTCAGGGTGGGTTGAAAGCAGCACAGGTGGAATTGCCTCCTACAATTAGTGGATTAGCATCCCTCAAAGCCCCAGGTGATACAGATTTCTGAATGCTCAGAGGATCACTACTAACTTTGTCCTGGGGATATTCTGGTTCTCCATATTTGCATATGGAAGTTGAATTTAGCCCAGGCTACCCAGAGTTCTTTATCTATTCAAGAAGAAGGGAAAATCCCAAGAAAAGAGCAGCTTCCCTGGTAAGATCAGGCTTGAGCTGGGTTTGAAGTGAGGTACTCAATAGCAGAGATGAACTCCTATCTACAGCCATGTCTCTGCATCCACCTGTTGAATTTTCAACCTCAAACTCAATACAAAGGATCTGGCTTAGTAGTAAGGGCCTGGTATCAGAAGCAGAATTTCCAGTATGAATAGCACAGGACAAAAGCTACATCAGATGGTAGATGAGAACACAGCCTAAAGCTGGCCAAGAAAATAATTTTTTGAGAATTATCTTCAATTTCATAGAAAGGAGATATTATTAACTAAAATCAAAATTTATTCCATGCTTGGTGAAGTTCATATTTTATAATCATGATTGGCATAATTTACATGTCAAAGATGTGAATTTCGGAGGTGTTTGTCCTAGTGATAAAGATGTTGGCAAAGAAGCTCACAGCCTGTGTTGGAGAGCTTGGATTCAATTCCCAGCTCTGGCTCCCACATTTATCTTCCTGCTAAAGCAGACCTTAGGAGGCAGTAGTGTTGGCTCAAGTGAATGGGTTTCTGCCACGCACTGGAGAGATCTGGATTGAATTCCTGGCTTTACCCTCAGCCCAGTCCCAGCTGCCATGAGCATTTGGGGGATGAGCCAGCACGTGGGCGCTCTCACTCTCCTCTCTCAAAAAAATAAAGAAAAATCTAAACGCATTAAAAAAAGTGGATTGACTAATTTTCAAGTCAACTTTCAGAACACCTGAGTTAAAGAAACACATTTAGGTTTTGTTATAAATTCAGACACCTGGTTGTCAGATTCTAACCAGGCATTGAGTGGTCTAGGCTAGGTAAGATGTTCTCCTTGTAGAATTTATTTTGAAATAGCTTCTTTCTGGCTTAGTATGGCCCTGTTAGCTTAGAAGTGGGCGAGAGAATTTCAGGGAGTGCTGTGAAGCTCATGCGTTGCTTATCTGCAACTGTTTATCACTGATAGCCGGGCAACACTTTTAGGAGATGCTAGGCTAAGGCCTCCATCGACATTGCTAGGACAGAAAGATGGAACTCAGGTGGGCAGGTGGGTGGTCACTGATCCGTCAGGGCGTATGGCCTGTAGGAGGCGGGTTACAACACGTTCTCCCATGGCCTCTTTTGCTCTGGAATTCGGTCTAGGGGGAGTTAATGGCTACCAACTAAAACAGCAAAAACACTTGGTATTGGTTGAGTGTTGACTGTTTTGGGGGTACTGTGTTAAGTATTTTATGTATTTTGTAACATTTTAAATCTGACACTATGAATTTGAGAGCACTGTGTTTATTATGGGAAAACTGAGGAGAGGAAGGATTCACAAACTTGTCCATGGCAAATAGTATGTCTGGGAGGGTGACAGTGACCCCAGCTGCAAAGAGTTTGAACATGATTTGGCTCATGCAGACATAAACCCCATGGTTGTAGTTAGCCAACTTAAGAGAGCTAATCATCCATTTACAGTGTTCAGGAGGTGGGACTCCTTTTTTTTTTAACTTTTATTTAATGAATATAAATTTCCAAAGTACAGCTTATGGATTACAATGGCTCCCCCCCCATAACTTCCCTCCCACCCGCAACCCTCCCCTCTCCCTCTCCCTCCCCCCTTCCATTCACATCAAGATTCATTTTCAATTCTCTTTATGTACAGAAGATCAGTTTAGCATATATTAAGTAAAGATTTCAACAGTTTGCACCCACATAGAAACACAAAGTGAAAAATACTGTTTGAGTACTCGTTATAGCATTAAATCACATTGTACAGCACATTAAGGACAGAGATCCTACATGAGGAGTAAGTGCACAGTGACTCCTATTGTTGACTTAACAATTTGACACTCTTGATTATGGCCTCAGTAATCACCCTAGGCTCTTGTCATGAGTCACCAAGGCTATGGAAGCCTTTTGAGTTCACCAACTCTGATCATATTTAGACAAGGTCGTAGTCAAAGTGGAAGTTCTCTCCATGCTTCAGAGAAAGGTACCTCCTTCTTTGATGACCTGTTCTTTTCACTGGGATCTCACTCGCAGAGATTTTCTTTTTTTTTTTTTTTTTTTTGACAGGAAGAGTGGACAGTGAGAGAGAGAGACGGAGAGAAAGGTCTTCCTTTGCCGTTGGTTCACCCTCCAATGGCTGCTGCAGCCGGCGCACTGCGGCCGGCGCACCACGCTGATCCGATGGCAGGAGCCAGGAGCCAGGTGATTTCCTGGTCTCCCATGGGGTGCAGGGCCCAAGCACCTGGGCCATCCTCCACTGCACTCCCTGGCCACAGCAGAGAGCTGGCCTGGAAGAGGGGCAACCAGGACAGAATCCGGCGCCCCAACCGGGACTAGAACCCAGTGTGCCGGCGCCACTAGGCGGAGGATTAGCCTAGTGAGCTGCGGTGCCGGCCTGCAGAGATCTTTCATGTAGGTTTTTTTTTTTTTTGTGTGTGTTTTTTTTTTTTTTGCCAGAGTGTTTTGGCTTTCCATGCCTGAAATACTCTCATGGGCTTTTCAGCCAGATCCGCATGCCTTAAGGGCTGATTCTGAGGCCAGAGTGCTGTTTAGGACATCTGCCATTCTATGGGTCTGCTGTGTATCTCACTTCCCATGTTGGATCATTCTCTCCCTTTCTTACTCTATCAGCTAGTATTTTCAGACACTATTCTTGTTTATGTGATCCCTTTGGTTCTTAGTCCTATCATTATGATCAATTGTGAACAGAAATTGATCACTGGGACTAGTGAGATGGCATTGGTACATGCCACCTTGATGGGATTGAATTGGAATCCCCTGGTATGTTTCTAACTCTACCGTTTGAGGTAAGTCTGCTTGAGCAAGTCCTGAATTGCACATCTCTTCCCTCTCTTACTCCCACTCTTATATTTAACAGTGATCACTTTTCAGTTAAGTTTCAACACTTGAGAATAACTGTGTATTGATTACAGTATTCAACCAAAAGTATTAAGTACAACAAATAAACAAAAAAAATACTAAGAGGGATAACATATGAAGTTGCTCATCAACAATCAGGGCAAGGGCTGATCAAGTCACTGTTTCTCATAGTTTTCATTTCACTTTAACAGGTTTCCTTTTTGGTTCTCAGTTAGTTGTCACCGATCAGGGAGAACATATGTTATTTGTCCCTCTGGTACTGGCTTATTTCACTCAGCATGATGTGTTCCAGATTCCTCCATTTTGTTGCAAATGACTGGATTTCATTGTTTTTTACTGCGGTATAGTATTCTAAAGAGTACATATCCCATAATTTCTTTATCCAGTCTACCATTGATGGGCATTTAGGTTGGTTCCAGGTCTTGGCTATTGTGAATTGAGCTGCAAAAAACATCAATGTGAAGACAGCTTGTTTGTTTGCCAATTTAAATTCCTTTGGGTAAATTCCAAGGAGTGGGATGACTGGGTTGAACAGTAGGGTTATCTTCAGGTTTCTGAGGAATCTCCAGACTGACTTCCATAGTGGCTTGACCAGTTTGCATTCCCACCAACAGTGGGTTAGTGTCCCTTTTTCCCCACATCCTCGCCAGCATCTGTTGTTGGTAGATTTCTGTATGTGAGCCATTCTAACCTGGGTGAGGTGTGGTTTTGATTTGCATTTCCCTGATTGCTAGTGACCTTGAACATTTTTTCATGTGCCTGTTGGCTATTTGGATTTCCTATTTTGAAAAATGACTATTGAGGTCCTTGGCCCTTCTCTTAAGTGGGTTGTTTGTTTTGTTGTTGTGGAGTTTCTTGATCTCTTTGTAGATTCTGGTTATTAACCCTTTATCTGTTGCATAGTTTGCAAATATATTTTCGCATTCTGTCGGTTGCCTCTTCACTCTCCTGACTGTTTCTTTTGCAGTACAGAAACTTCTCAATTTGATGCAATCCCAATAGTTGATTTTGGCTTTGACTGCCTGTGCCTCCCGGGTCTTTTTTGCAGAAACTCTTTGCCTGTGCCAATATCTTGAATGGTTTCTCCAATGTTCTCTAATAACTTGATTGTTTCAGGTCATTGATTTAGGTGTAAGGTGTAAGGTAGGGTTCTTGCTTCATGCTTCTTCATGTGGAAATCCAGTTTTCCCAGCACCATTTATTGAACAGACTGTCCTTTCTCCAGGAATTGGTTTTAGATCCTTGATCAAATATCAGTTGGCTGTAGATGTTTGGGTTGATTTCTGGTGTTTCAATTCTTTTCCATTGGTCTATCCATCTGTTTCTATACCAGTACCATGCTGTTTTGATTACAACTGCCCTGTAGTATGTCCTGAAATCTGGTATTGTGATGCCTCCGGCTTTGTTTTTGTTGTACAAGATTGCTTTAGCTATTTGAGGTCTCTTGTGCCTCCATATGAATTTCAGCATCATTTTTTCTAGATCTGAGAAGAATGTCTTTGGTATCCTGATTGGGATTGCATTGACTCTATAAATTGCTTTTGGGAGAATGGACATTTTGATGATGTTGATTCTTCCAATCCATGAGCATGGAAGATTTTTCCATTTTTTGGTATCCTCTTTGATTTCTTTCTTTAAGATTTTGTAATTCTCATCGTAGAGATCTTTAACGTCCTTGGTTAAGTTTATTCCAAGGTATTTGATTGTTTTTGTAGCTATTGTGAATGGGATTGATCTTAGCAGTTCTTTCTCAGTCATGGCATTGCTTGTGTATACAAAGGCTGTTGATTTTTGTGCATTGATTTTATATCCTGCCACTTTGCCAAACTCCTCTATGAGTTCCAATAGTCTCTTAGTAGAGTTCTTTGGATCCTCTAAGTAAAGAATCATATCGTCTTCAAAGAGGGATAGTTTAACTTCTTCCATCTCAATTTGTATTCCTTTAATTTCTTTTTCTTGTCTGATGGCTGTGGCTAAAACTTCCAGAACTATGTTAAATAGCAGTGGTGAGAGTGGGCATCCCTGTCTGGTGCCAGATCTCAGTGGAAATGCTTCCAACTTTTCCCCATTCAATAGGATGCTGGCTGTGGGTTTTTCATAAATTGCTTTGATTATATTGAGGAATGTTCTTTCTATACCCAATTTGCTTAAAGTTTTCATCATGAAAGGGTGTTGTATTTTATCGAATGCTTTCTCTGCATCTACTGAGATAATCATATAGTTTTTCTTCTGCAGTCTGTTAATGTGGTGATTCACATTGATTGATTTGCGAATGTTGAACCATCCCTGCGTACCAGGGATAAATCCCACTTGGTCTGGGTAGATGATTTTTCTGATGTGTTGTTGTATTCTATTGGCGAGAATTTTATTGAGGATTTTTGCGTCTATGTTCATCAGTGATATTGGTCTATAATTTTCTTTCAGTGCTGCATCTTTCTCTGGCTTAGGGATTAAGGTGATGCTGGCTTCATAGAAAGAATTTGGGAGGATTCCATCTTTTTCTATTGTTCTGAATAGTTTGAGAAGAAATGGAATTAGTTCTTTAAATGTCTGGTACAATTTAGCAGTGAATCCATCTGGTCCTTGGCTTTTCTTTGTTGGGAGGGCCTTTATTACTGTTTCAATTTCTGTTTCAGTTATGGGTCTATTTAGGTTTTCTATGTCTTCCTGGTTCAATTTAGGTAGATTGCATGTGTCCAGGGATCTATCCATTTCTGATAGGTTTTCTTGTTTGCTGGCATACAAGTCCTTGTAGTAATTTCTGATGATTCTTTTTATTTCTGTGGTGTCTGTTGTTATGTTTCCTTTTTAATCTCTGATTTTATTGATTTGGGTCTTTTCTCTTCTTTTTTTAGTTACTTGGGCCAATGGGGTGTCAATTTTGTTTATTTTTTCAAAAAACCAGCTCCTTGTTTGGCTGATTTTTTGTAATATTTTTTTGGATTCAATCCTGTTAATTTCTTCTCTGATTTTAATTATTTCTCTTCTCCTACTAGATTTGGGTCTGGTTTGCTGCAAATTTTCTAGGTCCTTGAGATGTGCTGAAAGCTCATTTATTTGGTACCTTTCCAATTTCTTGATATAGGCCCCTATTGCTATAAACTTGCCTCTCAATACTGCTTTTGCCATATTCCATAAGTTTTGATATGTTGTGCTGTTATCCTCATTTACTTCCAGAAAGCTTTTGATTTCTCTTTTGGTTTCTTGAATGACCCAGTGTTCATTCAGGAGCATGTTGTTCAGTCTCCATGTGTTTGCATACTTTCTAGGGTTTCCTGAGTTGCTAATTTCCAGCTTCATTCTGCTGTGGTCTGAGAAGCTGCATGGTATGATTCTAATTATTTTAAATTTGCTGAGACTTGCTTTATGGCCTAGTATGTGATCAATCCTAGAGAAGGTTCCATGCAATGCTGAGAAGAATGTAAAGTCTTTAGATGTAGGATTGAAAGTTCTGTAGATATCTGTTAGATCCATTTGGGCAATAGTGTCAATTAAATCTGCTGTTTCCTTGTTGATCTTCTGTCCGGATGATCTATCTATTTCTGAGAGTGGAGTATTGAAGTAGAGTATTGAAGTGGAATCTAAGTCTCCCTTTAAGTCCCTTCACATAGCTTTTAAATGGACCGGTACCCTTTAATTAGGTGCATATACATTTATAATAGTTACATCTTCCTGTTGAATTGAATCCTTAATCATTATATAGTGCCCCTCTTTGTCTCTCTTAACAGTTTTTGTATTAAAGTTTATTTTGTCTGATATTAATATGGCTACACCTGCTTTTTTTGGTTTTTGTTGGCATGGAATATCTTTTTCCAACCTTTCACTTTCAGTCTGCATGCATCTTTGTTAGAGAGATATGTTTCTTGTAGGCAACAAATAGTTGGGTTTTGTTCCTAAAGCCAATCAGCCAATCAGTGTCTTTTAACTGAAGAGTTAAGTCCATTAACGTTTAATGTGACTATTGATATATAGTAACTTTGCTCTGCCATTTTCCCGGAGATATTTTCTAGTGTATGCTTTGAGCTTCCCATGCTCTTTTACTGGTAGGTTTTCTTCCTTTACCTTCTTTCATATTGATGGCCATGTTTCTGAGTTTCTGAGTGTAGCACATCTTAAAGTATCTTTTGCAGGGCTGGAAGAGTGGCGGCAAAGTCTTTCAATTTCTGTTTGCTATGAAAGGTCTTTATTTCACCTTCATTCACAAATGAGAGCTTAGCAGGATATAATATTCTGGGCTGGCAATTTTTCTCTCTTAGCACCTGTGCTATGTCTCGCCATTCCCTCCTAGCCTGTCATGTTTCTGATGAGAAGTCTGCTGTGAGTCTGATTGGAGATCCTCTGAGAGTAATCTGATGTTTCTCTCTTGCACATTTTAGGATCTTTTCTTTATGTTTCACTGTGGTGAGTTTAATTACAACGTGTCATGGCGAGGATCTCTTTTGGTCATGTTTACTGGGGGTTCTATGAGCTTCCTGTACTAGGATGTCTCTGTCCTTCTCCAAACCCAGAATGTTCTCTGCTAGTATCTCACTAAAAAGGCCTTGTAATCCTTTCTATCTCTCCATGCCTTCAGGAACTCCTAGAACCCGAATGTTGGTTTTTTAAATAGTATCCAGTAGATTCCCAACAATATTTTTTAGATGTCTAATTTCCTCTTCTTTTCTTTGGTTTGACTGTATGTTTTCCTGTGCTCTATCTTCTAAGTCCAATATTCTCTCTTGTTTCACTGACTCTGTTTTTTAGACTTTCTAATGTTTTTGTCATTTGATCTTCATTTCATTTTGATTTCTCTTCACTATCACACTTTCCTGTTCTACTAGTTTCTGCGTTTCATTTTGATTCTTCCCTCAAATTTCATTTTCACGAGAGATTTTCAATTCTGTCCAATAAGGATTTCTGTAGTTCAAGGATTTGCTTTTGAAAACTTCTAAATATTCTTATCATAAATTTTTTGAAATCTGTATCTTGCATTTCTTCTATCTCATCATCTTCATAATCTTGGCTTGGGGTGTTTTGTTTATTTGGAGGCATCATAGTGTCATCGTTGATCTTGTTCCCTCGATTTTTGTGTTTGTTGCTTGGCATTGTTAATTCTTCTTCCCTCACTGTGAGTTTTTTATTTTTTATTTTTTTATACTATGACTCTAGATTAAGTGGACTGTCTGTTTTTGATGGAGCCTTAGAGGCTTGAGATGGGTGTGGCCTGAGAGCTCTGCTTGGTTCTTCTGGGTTACGGGTGTACAAAGGTGACACCCTCAGTTATGCGTGGTAAATATCTCTCTATTTATTTATTTATTTTATTTTTTATTCAGGAGGTAAGTAATACCGCATGGCTGAGCAGAATTGCTGATATGTAGCTTCCGATCTCTGGCTTCTACCCAAAGAGTCTGTGCTGGCTCAGTTTCTCCTGGGGACTCCCATTGGGTTGTCTAGGCAACTGAATTGTAGCACCTCACTTCCTTAGCTCTCCCCTTTTGTTATGTATATCATTGGGACTCCTTTAAGGTCTTTGGCTCGTTAGGGGCGTGCCCTGAGGAGGTGGAGCTCAGGTTGGTTATAAAAGCCCGAGATGGGCCCGGTTGTTCTCTCTGCTTCCTGGCTCCTCGTGGGACCCTCTCTCCGCAAGCATGCATTCTGCCATTGCTGACCACTGCCCTCATCAGAAGCCAGACCTGTGGACCATCTCATCTTGAACTCATCTCTCCAGAACCGTGAGCTCAATGAGCCTTTTCTGTTTGCACAGTGAATTATTTTGGTTATTTTGTTGTGATGATGAACAGCGGAGTTTTGCTAACATCAGAAGAGGGGGAGGAAATCCGAGACAAACTGTGGACCTTGGTGACTCTGAGCGTGCCATGACTGTGTCACACACTGGCTTTTCTGGCAGTGTGTGTGTGTGTGTTACTTGGTTGTAGTCTTAATTGCGTTTGGACCAATTGAAGATTCACTGTGGAGGCTGGAAGTGATGTACAAAGGAAAAGAAAAGACTTGTGGGTAATTCCCCATCTAGTTTGAGATCAGTTAAAAGTGACTTGTGCTGCCCACTGGAATGCTTGAATAATAACTCGATAATAATAGCCAGCACTTATGTTACGGAGGAGTGTTCTTCCAAAATGATGCCCTGAAACCGGCACTAGAGCAATCTCCATCTAAGTCCACAGATGGAAAGTGTGTACTTAAAATAAGACTCTTGTAGTCGAGGACGGAGTTTGAGTGGCTCCCAGCTTCACTAGCTCCTTGAGCTGAGCTGCTTGGGTTTTATTCCGCAGTGGTTGCTTCTCCCTGGCACTCTGAAATGTCATTGATTGGGAAGGGGAGGGAGGGAAAACGGGGGACCGTCAAAAGAGAAAGTCTCTTTCAGAAATTACATTATAGTGGCTTGATTTCTCTTTAACCCAGTAAAACAAATCACCGTATACCCAAGAAAGCTGAGGGTAAAAAAAGTTTAACTAGATGAATACAAGTTTATTTGCCCAGATTTCTTTTGGGGAGAACCCTTTGGGAACAAGAAAATTGGTGTCTTGGGATTGAGAGATGCAACCAGCATGTCCAGGGAGAGAAGGCTGGTTCCTTAATCACGAGTGGAAGATGAGAAAGGAAATGTGTGGTGCAGGTGCAAGAGAGCAGGTGGAGAACCGGGAGAAAAGCCTGCCGTCAGTGGGGCAGGTGCAAGAGAGGAGGAGCCAGAGAAGGAAGCTCTGGGGGCAGCGAGGCTGCAGAAGGGCTCAGCGGGCAGAGGGGAGCGGAGCTCCTTGTGCAGCGGGTTGTGGCCTGTGAACCTGCTTTTTTTAGCATCTTCCCTTAGAATCCCCAGCAAAATAATAATTAGTGAAATACACACTTCTCACTCTTTCTCTGGGCGATATGGTAGATTGAGAGGTAATTTGAAGATAACCCTTTCTGTGTTTGGATCAATGTCAAGCACAACAGTTTTTGAGAAAACACATTAAAAACAGGTGGGGGACACAAGGGCAGCTGACATCTTCGTTAGAGGGATAATAACTTGCTTTAGCAGCATTCATATTGTGAGGTTTAGAATATCGAATTTTATATTCAGACTTTAATTTTGCCTCGCTTTGATTCTTGTACTTTTTAAAGTTGCTTTATAGAAAAGGTTAGATTGATTACATGTTGGCAGGTAACACTACTTGTGGGTAATCTCTTGCTCTCTCTAGTGAATTACATATTTGATGTATTTTTCTAAGCACAACCTGGCATGCTGTCAAACCAGTCTCCTATAGTGCTGAGTGAGGAGACGTCACACACTTGGGGCCAAGGGTTGTATTAGTTCTGAGTTGCAGAGATACGATTATAAGAGACAATGAATTGCTCATGGTGAGAAAATAAATGCAAAGGCAGATGGGAAGAAAGTGATGTTAGCCTTGCCTGTAAAAAAGTGGTAAGAGACTTTTGAAGATAATACCCTTAACATTTATACAGCTCTTCATATTTTTAAAGTGCTTCTTAGTAATTAAGTGTCATTAATCGGTTATTAGCTGCAGGTCATTCAATGAATTAGCTGTTGATTTAGATGGAGAGCTGTGCATAATTCTGGAGGCTAGGAACAAACATGATTCATTTCGTACTTCTCAAATTTTTACTTGTGCTTATTAAGGGTTTCTTGGGTATGTGAGTTCTCATGGATTCCAGTATGTGCTTACGATTTAGGAATGCACGTTTACATGCAATACTTATTGAGGAGCTTGATATTTACAACTACAGTTATTGCTAAGACTTTATAGGGAAACTGCAAGTTAAGATGGAAAAAACCATCACTGAGTGCCCTCCCCAACCCAAGGGGACTTGCTGGCTTTCAGTGGCTGGTAAACACAAAACCAAATCTTCATTTCTCTCCAGTTTGAATGTTACCACCTTCAAACATCAAATGATTGTAAGAGAATCTGGATTACCTGCAAGTAGATGCCTCATCTGTTTGTGGATCATAGTTGTGTTTCTCTACGAAAACAGAAGTCATAGATATTTGGAGTAGAGTTTGAAAAAATTAATGGATCCGCTATCTTTATTTAATAATTTTTGTTCTATTTAAAAGGCAGAGAGATACTGATCTTCCATCTACTGGCTTACTCCTGCAATTCTCTAATAGCTGGCAAAACTAAAGCCAGGAGCCAAGAACTGAAGGTAGATCTATGTGGGTGGTACAGAGCCCTGCTGCTGTTATGCCCAGTTCAGTTGTCCCCAAAGACCACCAAGGAGCCGATACCACTGTAAAGCACATGAGAGTTTTATTACAGGTCCGGGCCCGGTCTCTCAATCAACACCGATGCAGCGGGTCTGAATTGAGAGCCCTGACTCTTCAGTTAACAGGGTTTTTATAGGGTTTTCAGAGACATTCTACACATCCTGGTACCATTTAGCAAATCATCTCATCCCATGGGAAATTCAAAGGACATCTCTTAGAATTGATTTGTGCATCCAGTGGCGGGAACGGACCTACTACAGGTGGCTGGATGGCTTTGGGGTTGATGCCTTTTGAATTGATTGGCCGAAGCATAGGGTCCAAGCTGCTGGGGTGTACGTGCCCAACTGCAGGGTCTCAGGAAGCTGTTAATGACCTTATCTGCCCTGAGAAGACACCAGGAACTCCAGGTATTTCTCTGTTATCTGCTAATTGGCTGTTGCTAGGAGAGTTTATTGCAAGGGGAGTTAATTTATTTACTTTTAGGAGCTTCTGGCTTAGGGTTCAGGGCCTGGTCAGGCCCAAGTTATAAGATGAGGCCTAATTTAAAATAGTTACACCTTGATCCAGGCTCAGGTCTCACACTGCCTCCCAGGGTGTGCAAGAGAGCGGAAGTGGATAGGAAGTTGGGCAGGGACTCCAACCCAGGCAATCTGATAGGCAGTAGGAGTATCCCAAGGGGGGGGGTCTTAAGTGTGGCATCAAATGCCTGCCTCCTTGAGTCTTGTTGCTTGAATATATTAAGGTTCTCACTGATTTCCCTGCAAAGACTACCAAACTGCTGGGTATTTCTTCCTGTAGAGCCTTGACATTTCCCTCCATAGAATTATGTGTGATCGCTGTAGCCTTCTAGGGTTCCTTGGCAAAGACTGGATGTTGCCTGGAAACGAGGAGTGGGACTATCTCCTGTCCCTTCCTATACCTCTGTTTTTCCTTTGGGAGAACAGTCTGGTAAAACAGACCAGGTTTCCTGGCTGCAGAGAAGAAGGTGGAGGCTTGCTCAGGTCTTCTGGCCCCTAATGTTTGTTGTTAGTGTTCAGTGGGAAACAGCTTGGGAGTGACTACATTTCCTTCTGTTTCTAGGACTCTGAGGGACTCTAAACTGGCCTTTCCTAGGTCTTTGTGAAAAGAATTTGGTCTTCAAGAACTCAGACAATTTTAGCTCTTTTCCTTAGTTGTTTTTATAGTAGCTACTCCTGTTGGGCTCCACCACAGGTGAAAACACAGAAGGCGTCTTACTGAAACTCCAAGGAGCGTGTTGTTGGCTGAATCTTTCTTGGTGCTAGCAACCTCAGCTCGGTGATGGGCTCTAGGAAAGGCACAACTTAATCTGGCTTTTCTCTAGTTGTTAGGGTGGGAGCTATTCTTGGGCCACTTTGTGCATTTTAAGTAGAAGCAGGGCTAATACCTAAGTCCTCACTGCACTGTAATCTTTGATGCCTCTAGGACCCAGGTAGGAAACAGGGAAAGGCAGGAGTTAAAAATTGAGGGGACAGAGCTCCCCACCAAAGCAGTGTACTCTTGGGCATCTGAGAGAGCTGGTCACTCAGTGTATCGTGTGGTTACCACAGGTCTAAAGATCGTTCATGTTCTAGCCCTTCCCTGTGCAATGAGTTGCAAAACTGAATTCAAAGCCAGTTGAGTTTGGCTCCAAACACTTCGCCCCACCTCTCCCAAGCTCTATGCTTGGTGACCATTGCAGGCATCAATTGCCTCTGAAATCCCTCAAAGACCCACACCACCTTAAGCACAGCAGCCTGGAGACTGTTTCCATAACTGCATAGCCTGGGGCAGGAAGAGAGGAAAACCTTTGCAATTTGTCATAAAGCAATACCTTGCATTAAAATAGCACCCCCACCACCTACTCATTCTCAAATGAAGCCCTGCTCAAATGGGTACAGATTTGAGTCACTTCTATGTGAATAGAGTTCATATTGTCATGGATTTAGAGTGCTTCAGCCATTGAAGAGAGCTCTGAGTAAGCAAAAGAGATACTTGAAAGAGTAGGAGGTGAGGACAGGGAAGGTGAATGGTGGAGGGGAGGGAAGCCAGAAATGGTGACTTGATCAGCCCTTGCCCTGGCTGTTGATGAACAACTTAATACGTTATCCCTCTTAGTATTTTTTTGTTTATTTGTTCTACTTAATACTTTTGGTTGAATACTGTAATCAATACACAGTTATTCTCAAGTGTTGAAACTTAACTGAAAAGTGATTGCTGTTAAATATAAGAGTGGGAATAAGAGAGGGAAGAAATGTGCAATTCGGGACATGCTCAAGCTGACTTACCTCAAACGGTAGAGTTAGAAACATACCAGGGGATTCCAATTCAATCCCATCAAGGTGGCATGTACCAATGCCATCTCACTAGTCCCAGTGATCAATTTCTGTTCACAATTGATCATAATGATAGGACCAAGAACCAAAGGGAGCATATAAACAAGACTAGTGTCTGCAAATACTAGCTGATAGAATAAAAAAGGGAGAGAACAATCCAACATGGGAAGTGAGATACACAGCAGACCCATAGAATGGCAGATGTCCTAAACAGCACTCTGGCCTCAGAATCAGCCCAGAAGGCATGCGGATCTGGCTGAAAAGCCCATGAGAGTATTTCAGGCATGGAAAGCCAAGACACTCTGGCAAAAACACAAACAAAAAACCCTACATGAAAGATCTCCACGAGTGAGATACCAGTGAAAAGAACAGGTCATCAAAGAAGGAGGTGCCTTTCTCTGAAGGGAAGAGAGAACTTCCACTTTGACTACGACCTTGTCTAAATATGATCAGAGTTGGTGAACTCAAAAGGCTTCCATAGCCTTGGCGACTCATGACAAGAGCCTAGGGTGATTACTGATGCCATAAACAAGAGTGTCAATTTGTTAAGTCAACAACAGGAGTCACTGTGCACTTACTCCTCATGTAGGATCTCTGTCCTTAATGTGCTGTACATTGTGATTTAATGCTATAACTAGTACTCAAACAGTATTTTTCACTTTATGTTTCTATGTGGGAGCAAACTGTTGAAATCCTTACTTAATATATCCTAAACTGATCTTTATATAAAGAGAATCGAAAATGAATCTTGATGTGAATGGAAGGGGGAAGGGAGAGGGAAAGGGGAGAGTTGCGGGTGGGAGGGAAGTTATGGGGGGGAAGCCATTGTAATCCATATTCTGTACTTTGGAAATTTATATTCATTAAATAAAAGTTAAAAAGAATTCCAGAAAGAAAAAAAATTAAACACAGACCCAAAAACCCCAATCCCAGACAGCTCTACAAAATATGCAAAATACACACTACACTGCTTGATAGAAGACATTTACATAATTATGGTGACTTTTTAATTTGACTAAAATTGAAGACGAGAAGGATGAGAAGTAGATAAGAGCTAATCCTTATCAGTCATAACTGGAGTCAAGAATTCAGAATATCTAAAATTGACAAATTAAGCTATAGTAATACAGATGAAATATTTGGCTTTAAAGAGGCAACTTAGAAGTAAAAATTGCTTTTGGCCAGTGCATGTGGGGATTAGGGATGGGTGGAATAAAGTATTGTTCATTATAAGTTCAGTACTTTGTAGAATCTTTTCTACCATGTTCATAAATAAGGTTGATGGAATTAAAGGAAAACATGAGAGGCTGGTGAGATTTCTGTGTGGAAGGATTTCATCATTGTATGAAATTGATTTAGTTGAAAGTATATTCATAGGCAAGTATGTGTATACATATATATTGTTTTATGGTATTTGAAGAAAACATAAAAGGCGTTTAACATGAATGATGGTGGGCCAAGGAAGTAGACTTAATTGAGAGGAAAACAGGAGGAAACAGTTGCCTAAACAACTCTCTCCTTTCAAAGTACAGAAAGTAAAAAATTGGTAAACCTTGTTACTGTCTAGAACAGCCTAGAAAGATTTGGAATGTCTAGGAAAGTATTATTTTAAGTGTTTTCATGAAATATTTTCCTCTCAGCACCATGTACAAATCTCTATTTCAGAACTTAAGAGACTTTGATTTCCTGTACCAAGAATATTGCTCTAGTTACAATAAAACTGACTTTGTGTAACAAATATTTGAGGATTCGAGAAAAATCTAAAAGCAATATATTCATGATATTTGAATTCTTTAAAGGAATTTGGATTTTCAGGAAATGTTAGGGTTAGAGATACATTCCTGATTTTATTCCTAACTTCTCATTTTAGAAAAATAGAAAATGAACTTTGACTTCAAGAAATTTTCTCTAACAGTTTCTCTACCATTTAACTTTGTTTTTATGGTCTAGTAGATTCTCCTGGAAATATCCCCAGCATTTTGCTCTAGCAGTTTTCCTAGTGCCTGTATTAAGACTTAACCTGTGAAGTATATTAGCTCTTTGCATGTGAAGAAGTTGTGGTTAAAAGTTAATAATTTTTCTAAGTTCCAAAGGAATTAACTACGACAAATATATCACACTAATATAAGATGACTTGGCGATAGGGGAAGCTGGCTGTTGGGTGTACAGGAACTTTTTACTACTCCACAATTTGAAGTTTAAAACTACTCTGAAATAAAAAGTTAACATTGCTTCTCGGCCTTTGGGCTAAGATGAAGTGTGAAAAGTTAAAAACCTGGAAAACACAGTGGCAAATTATGAATCAAATTGGAGACTTGTGCCACCCACTGCAATGGAGGTCCCCATACAAAAAGGATCAGGATCATGGCTTCATGTGTTTTCCCTGAGAGGTGGTCCTTGAGGGAGAATGTTCTCTCCCTCAAACTTAATTCTTTAGTGTCATCAACCTAAATGAGAAAAGCCAGAAAGACTCTATGCAAGTAATACTGGGTTTATTTGGAAATAGCAGAGGGTTATAATCCAGGGCATGCATCCTGTAGGTATCCTAGGCATATCTAAGGAGGTTAAGGCAGAGGGAAGTTTAGAAAGGCTACAGAGAGAATTAGGTGTAATTTGTTTTGAAATAGAACATTGGTTACAGGGGCTTATCACAGAAGTCTGTGTGGGTTCACAGGTGGAGACAGTCAGTCAGGCAAGTTCTGGTGCACTTGGCTTGCTGTCCTTGGGACTCACATAGCCAGCAGCAGTTGGGAACGTCACTGGCAAAAGTATTGTTGACAGGTATTTGTGCATAAGAGCCCTCCAGGGAGTGTTTGCAGTAGTTCTCACCACAGGCATGTATGCTGGAGGGCAGACTCTGTTTAGTTTGGGTTTGATAGAAGTGTCTCCTTGTTTATAGACAATGTTCATGGTGTGTATTCCCACATTTCCCAAGTGTATGTTCAGTGTGCCATGGAGAGATGACAGCCTCCATGGAGGCTGGAGGTGCTCTGAATGGTAGAGATGAGCTGGCCTTGCCTTAATTTCAGATCCCTGGGGGATGCTCAGCTGAGCTGATTGTTTGGAGAAGATGGGTTAGGAAAGATTTGACATTGCTTTGTTAATTGAAAGAGGTGAATGAATGGCCAATGAAAAGAAAACATACTTCATGCTTAGCATAAGAAAAAAAATGACAGAAATGAGCCTCAAGACAGGAAGGACAGCCAGGTATAGGGTGGGAGCATCGACTGTCTGAGATGGAGAAATTCCATTATTAGTGAGATTGATTGTGGTGAATGCTTAATGTATGTATATATCAAAGTTATCAAGTTGTGAACCTTAGATATGTACAATGAACAGTTGTAACTCAGGAACCTGCAATAAATAGAAGAATCATTGTGCTTGCTTTAAAAACTCTTATGCAGCCTAACTTTGTGCATAACTCATGGCAGTTGCATTGACTGACATAGCATGTGCACAAGAAACATTTATTACTTAGTTGACACATACAGAGCTGGCTCACTTGACCACAATAAGGAAAGTTAGAATAGGCTTTGAAAATGAGGAGCAGTCTGAGAAGGTAGCTGTCATTGATGGAGAACTGAACATGTGCTTGTCACTACGCTCAGGGTCTTGTGTGGGATGAATCATTTATTTTGCAGAATAGTCTGTTGAGTAGATACTGACATCCTTGTCTTCGGGATGACATGTAGGTGATGGAGTCAGGATCTGAAGCTGGACTTGTGATAAGATCTTGAGGGATTATCACCTTAACTTTTAAAGGTTAACATTCTGGTTCCCCATCTTGAAGACAGGAGTACCAAGGACCTGCCCTCTTTGGTCATAGGGCTGTAAAAGAATTAGCTCCTTTATATGGTATTTGAATTGCTCTAGATGGAAACATATTAAATAAATTCAAGGAATCAATAAATGTCTTGTTTGCTGAGCCATAATTAACTCTTATGCAATATTTTCCCTTTTGAATGGCTTAAAAATGGTGTTATAACGACTTCTGACCATTGTTCTCTAGAACTGTTGTTAGACTGATGCCCTGAAACTCAAATCAACTTCTAATCCTTTTGGAATAGTATCTTACTCTATTGCTTTCTGGATTCAACCAAATTTAGTCTTTGCCTGTGAATTTTGTTTGAACCACACCTAATTTACTCTGGTTAATTTCCTGGTTGTTCAGCTCTTCCATTTTTTGCATTGTTTTGTGCTTTATTCTGAGCATTTCCAGTGTTGAACAGTTTTAATTAGGAACTTGGCAGGACCAAAAATGCAATGTAGTCTAGGGTTTTAAGAAGAGGATGGGAGGGAGGGAAAGGCTAAGTGTGGATACTTGATTGCTGTCTTCTTTCTCAGGAACTGTTGTAGGTTGGGTTACGTTTCCCAAAAATGCTGAAGTACTGAATTCATATGAATGTGACCTTACTTGGCAATAGGACCTTTGAGGGTGGAATCAAGGTAAGACGGGGGTCACGTGGGCTGGGAATATAGCTGGTAACCTTAGATGAAGAGGAGAGAGAGACAAATGCATGGGGAGAAGACATGTGACAAAAGAGGTAGAGATGGGATCCGTAAGTCTACAAACCAAAGATACTAAGGCTTAGAAGTAACCTCAGAAACTAAGGAGAAGGTATAGGACAGATTCTCCACCAGAGCCTTCACAAAGGTCTTTGTCCTACGGATGCATTGATTTCAGACATATGATTTCCCAAACTGATAGAAAAAATTTCACTTGAAGCCACAGTGGTCATGATTTTGTTGGAGCAGTTCTTGGAAACTAATACATGGACTAAAACATTGCCTGATTTTACAGTTTTCATCTTAATTGTCAGTGTCAACAGACAGGGCATTCAGTATGTTCCTGGCATTGTACATAGCACAACACTGTATCTCACTTAATTCTTACAGGTGCTCCAATCACCTAGCATTCTCGTTACTGTTATACAGAGCAGGAAACTGAACATGGGTGGGATTTGAATCCACCCAGTAAGTGGCAGACCTTGACATGAGTCTAAAACCCACCTTGCAAACCTCTGCACTGTGCCATCACGCACTGAAACACTGATCATCTTTTTCCATTTCTTTGCTGACTTAACATTCTGAAGATTATAGTCTGTTTAGTACTCTGGATTCAGTAAAAATTGACTGACTTATCTGAATGGCAGTGTTAGATGAATCTTGCATTTGCTGCTTCACTCCCAAAATGTCTGCAACAGCCAGGTCTGGACAAGGCCGAAGGCATGAGCCAGGAACCCCATCTAGGTCTCCTATGTGGGTGGCAGAATCCAAGTCCTTTGGCCATCACCTGCTACATCGCAGATTGTGCATTAATAGGAAGTGGACTGGAACTAGAGCAGCTGGGACTGGAAGGAGGGCTCTGATCTGGGACAATAGCATTGCTACCTGCGACTTAGCTCGCTGCACCTCAGCAGCTGTCATGGCTTCATGTTTTAACAGAACAAAGTCATTGATAGTCTCTCTCCATGCCCCATCACTTTTCTAACAATCCTACCATGCCCTGTCCACATCATAACTTCGCTTTTTAAGACAGATTTTGATCACCAGGGAAGATGAGGATTCAGATGGGCAGAACCTTCCATTGTGCATTTCTGTCGTTGAGGAAGAGTGCAGGCTAGAACAACAGCCCTGCAGCTGTTCACGGCGAGGTGGATCCAGCTGTTAGAACAGAATTACGTGCTTGCTTTTCCCTCAAGTTGTCCTTCGGTTAAAAATCCTGGGCTGAAACTGGGAACATTCACCGAGGATGCCTCGACTTCATGCTCCAGGATGGTATTTTGAAAAGCATTTGAAGTGACCTAAATTCTTGAATGATGGACAGAAGACTTTAGAAAGGAGAGACCCTAGGACCTGTGCTCTACTTCATTTTTGCTTATTTGACATTTTAAATCTTTATTCCTTTAAGTTAAGGAAAATTTCCTGTAGTAAATTTTAAAATTGATCAAGCTGTTTCATATATTGTTTCCTTTGACTTTGAGAAGGCTTGAGATAAAGGAGGGACAGATGTAATTTTTGTCATTTCAGAGATGAGAAAATACACTTGAAGAGATGGTGTGTGTTTGCCTAAGGTTACAGTTAATGGAAGGGATGTTAAACACTGGGTTTTGTGGTTTTTAACTCATCCAGTGAGATTCTCATAGATCAATGGAGCTTAATAATAAAACATTAACATTTATATTGTCTGTTTAATCTTCGAATCCCCACAGCCACATTATAAAGTGGATTTCTAAAATGGCTATTTCACAAACCCATGCACAGAGAGTTAAAGAAGCTTTCGAGGACTGAGTGAATTGCTAAGGTCCCATGGATGGGGGTAGTAGAGAGGATGTGAACTTGTCCCAGAATACGTAGTCTGGCAGTTTTACTGCACTTCCTCCCCTCGGCACACCTGTGTTAATGAGATGATACAGCCACAGACTGGATTACCAAGTGATGATGCACCAAGATGGTCAGTTCCAGCCTAGAATCAAAACCAGTCTTCAGTGACTGAGGTGGATGGAGAGGTGGTGTAATTTGAATTAAAATTTTATCTAATTCTTGGACATTGACATAGTTGGGTTTATAGTCTTTGGGTTCCGATAGCATGTCATATACAAATAATCTATTGGGATCGAGCGTTTTAAGAACTTCGTATTGAACCATTTACTCAGACTTTTCTTTTCTCAGAATTTGTCCATGTACTCTGATAGTCTTGACATGTTAAAACCCCTGAGTGACAAAAGCTGTGTGCTGTTAGTTGCTAGCTGTCAGGATCTGACAATCGAATTGGCAGAACAGTGATGACTCTTGAAGTTAAAACTACCTTCCAATCACAATGAGCTGTAATGGGGAAGCTTGAAAGAAAAGTATCGATTTTTTTGACCCTTCACTTGATAGTTAAATGGAATGATCACTTTTTTTTTTCATAGTAAAATCTTGGAGATCAACACTTACCCTTCCAGAGAACAAGACTGTGTTGAACTTGATCTGAGTGTTGCATAATGGCAAAATTCCTCTCTATGCTTTTTTTTATTAGAGCTTTGATCTATTGGTTGATTGCCCCAGATGGCCACAACAGCCAGAGGTGGGCTGATCTGAAACCAGGAGCTTCTTCCGGGTCTCCCATGTGGGTGCAGAGGCCCAAGGACTTGAGCCATCTTGTATTGCTTTCCCAGGACATAGCAGAGTTGGATCAGAAGAGGAGCAACTTAGACTAAAACTGGCGCCCATATGGGATGTCAATGCTATAGGTAGAAGCTTAGCCTACCAGACCACATTGCTGCCCCTTATTTTAAAGATAATTATTTGAAAGTGAGAGGGAGCAAGGTAGAGTGAGAGGTTGAGAGTGGGCAGCATCTGCTAAGAAGTCTGTCACTGTCTCCAACATGCATGGTTGATTTCAGGCACCAACACCAGCTGCTTTCATGTTGTGACTTGGGTGAGCATGGGTAGAGATTTGGCTACAGAGAAAGCATCACTTCCCCCTCACTGGGCAAAGACAGGTCACACTGTCCCTTTACCTCCCTGGGCTTAATTTTCCTCCAAAAATGAGAGTTGGCTAACACATAAAATTGGCACAGTCACCATTAATTTATTGATATTTCAGTGTAATATTTAATATGAAGATGCTGGGAGATTTCATCAAAATAATTCATTGAATGGGTTAAGGGTAAATCTTGGAGTCAGAGGCTTTGTTTGGACAACCCATTCATCAAGGATTTTCTGCCTAAATAAAAGTGTATTTGAGATCTTTGCTATTATATGTACCATTTAGTGAAATATTCAGAGTAGCTTTTCATTTTTTCAGACAACTAATCATAAATTCATCTATAGTATCAGATAAGCATTAAACTACTCCTGGAGATAGACGCTGAAAAATGTTTTCCTCTCTATTTCAATAAATGAAAGACCCAAGTGAATTCAATATTGGGTAAGTAAGTACTAATTAGTACCACATTTAATTACATAGGTCAAAAGCTTAATGTTGAATTATATTCTATTGAAGATTTCACAATAAAATCCTCAGCTTTTAACATTAAGTGGTTTCTATTGGTTTTCCTAGCAACCTGTTCTCCACCCAGGCTGGATGGATTGAACATGCCTGATACATTGTTCCTTACAGTTGACTTCAACTTTCATCAGATACAGTGTTACAACATCTGTTTAGACTGTAAAACCCATCAGCCATCACTGCATAGTGAGGTTTTTTTTATTTCTGATTTAGTTCAGTCTACTTGTGGATAGAAGGCCAATTTAAAGGAAGAGACACATTTTGCTTTATCAGGGATACTTTATGGTGGACAATAACAAAGCAACTCAATTTGTCTATAGTTCATGATATGAAACCTAAAGCCATATTGTGAAATTTCCTTGGGACCCTTTTTTTGATGTCTGATCCATCCAGGTTTTCTTGTTAAATATATTTTTCTAACATTTCCTTATCTAGAATTAGGTTAAGGTTATATTTAGAGTTTAATTACCATATCTAAGATGAGCATCTTTGGTCTTCCAAGGTTATTCCTGGAGTTCTGTTAATATGAGGGCTTTCGTATTCTCCAGTAAGAATTGGGATGAAAAGCAAATTGGGACTTCTGTCAAAAGCTCTGGACTGTTGGGGCTTGGATGCTGATGTGGAATATGTACAATACTGGGGGTTCTTTGTAGGAGCTACACGTGCTAAACCAAGTACCATGCAAGCAATACTAAATAGTGATGGTAGGTGTTGCCTTCACAGTGGTGTCAATTCAGGTTGATTAGTTGCATGACAGGTGATGGTTTAGCCTTCTAGGCCTCGGTGTCCTCTATAAAATGGAGGTGATTGCGGTGACAAAAAATAGTATCTGCCCCTTAATTATGCTCTACACAACAATCTTAATATTCAGTGCTTGCTTATTTGTAACTTCACCTGAAGTTTGAAGAACTGAGATGTAAAACTTAAATGCTTAAGAAGTCATATTCTTGGGATTCTTATTTTAGCTGAAGGGGCAGAAGATAAAGTAGAAGGACTGATAATATGATAATATCAGAAAATGATTTTTATCCCTCATTGAGACCCTGCTGGAATAGAGAATGGGTTATGCAGTTGAACACAAGACAAGGGCGGGAAGGGAATACAGAGAAACTTCTGGGTGGTAGAATTGGAAGTTATTTTCATTTCTTGGTAATACTTTGTGCTTTGCACAGTTGATGCCATAAATACTACTTTTTTAAACCAAACATTTGCCTTTAAAAACAAATTTAAAACTGTTGTGCCTTGGTGTTTGGCCTCCTGATGACATAGCCCAGGAAGCTCTGAACTGAGTCCTTTAGAGAAATTTTGTGGGGTAAACATGCCATTTCTTCTTTTGAAGAGTCTGAGATACAAGCTATTCTCAAAGTTGGGAATACCGCTTAGAAGTCGGACAAACTGGGACTTGAGTCTAAGTCGAATTAATAACAAGCTGAGAATTGGGAATGTTCATTTCTTGGTTTTCTTTCTTGATATGTACAATGAGGGTGAGGAGGTCTGCTTTGCAAGGTTGTCAGGGTGAAATGAAAGAGTTGCCGTTTGGTGCATTTAACAAAGTCTGATGCTATCAGTGTGTTCCTAGAATGGTGACTGCTGCCAACCGAAAGGTGAGTCCACCTTCCCCTGTACTGGTGAGGAAGCTGAAGCACCTGGAAATGACATGGCTTTCCTGACATCTTCTGGGGAGCCTTCCCGACAGACAGGTGTTTCCGAAACCTCAGTCACTGAGTACAGCCTTCATAATCTGTCCATCACCATATAGCACACTGCTGTTACTTTAAATTCTTTACATTTAATCTTTTTTATTAATAATTTGGAAAGCATACACTATTTGAAACATAATTTCAGTATCAAAAGGCAATTATAAAAGTAACAGCATTTTGACTGTGTTTTGGCAAACTACTGTTAGAAGGAAGGTAAAATCGTGAAAAATAATAGCTTGAGGGAGATGTTTTAAGAGATGACAGTGCTTCATGACATCATAAAGAACTGGTGTCTTGGTTGTAAGGTAACAGGTGGATGTCAAGTTCTGGTAAGGGACTGAACATTCACACCGTTGAGTGTCAGAAATTAGAATGAAGATAACGTACAAAGAATGGTCACAGGCGTGAGTGCTGAATCATAGTAGGAGCCATTTCTGTTTTGGATAGGTCTCAAACCATGACTTACGCTCCTTGGGGTTTTCTGGAAGGGTCTGGCTTGTTTAAGAACCTGTCCTGTTACTGATAATGATTGTCAGCTGTCATTCCTACTTTCCTGTCACCTCTTACTTCTCAGGTGGTTTTGTCTCCGCTCTTGCTTTTACACTTTTTGCTAATGCATTGGGCATGAACTTTGTGGCAAGGAGGCAATCCATTTTCAGTGACAGGTTGTAATGAACTGAGAAGGTTGTGTTAACAAATGCACTTCTGGTGGGAGTGATGGGAGTCCAACATATACATTAGTCACATAGCCAAAAAATAGCCTTTTGCGTGCTGCTTTGGGGAGTCAGTAATGTGACCACATGCTGAACAGATGGTGGTAAGACGTTGCAAAAGAGCATCCCACCAGAGGTCAAGCCACCAGGGTTCTCTTTAGCAATGTGTGAGTAATTGCTCTCCTCATCAGTATTGTAGGAAGGTAATTAGTCAAGTACACACATCAGAATAGAACTCTTGCTAGCAATCAAAAAGAAATCAAGAAAATCCCTTCCTTTGACTAAGACACTTTGAGGGATACCCTTTCCCTCATATTAAAAACTTTTTTCCTTTTTGTATCTTTTCACTTACTTTCTCTTCCTCAATTTTTTGTTTTTCTGCCTGACAATCACCCTTTAATTTTTCTGGTACCATACCTTGAGTTGCTATTAATTGCATCTTACTATCTATTGAACCAGCTGCAGAGGAAGAATTGTCAGTTTTAAAAAAGACTTAAGGCTTGCAGGCATTGTAATTAAAGCCCACGAAATACATGAGAAAATAGGTATTAATTAAAACAGGTTAGCTCTTAATTCTATAATATTACTACCCTGTGTAACTATTGACAGTAGAGTTACAGACAGTGAGACAGAAAGGTGGTTCTTCCATTGGTTCACCCCAAATGGCTGCTATGGCCAGCACTGTGCTGATCCAAAGGCAGGAGCCAGGTGCTTCTTCCAATCTCCCATGCGAGTGTAGGGGCCCAAGCACTAGGGCCAACATCCACTGCCCTCCCTGGCCACAGCAGAGAGCTGGACTGCCCTGTATAATTTTAAAAGGTACATAGGAAATAAAGGGAAAAATGTACAAAGGACACATAAGGGGATCTAGCCTAAGGTTTTTTTTTTCTTTTTTTTAAATTTGATCAAATTTATTTTTTAATTTTTTATTTAGTAAATATAAATTTCCAAAGTACAGTTTATGGATTACTTTGGCTTTCCACCCCATAATTTCCCTCCCACTTGCACCCCTCCCATCTCCTGCTCCCTCTCCCATTCCATTCACATCAAGATTCATTTTCGATGATCTTTATATACAGAAGATCGATTTAGTATATATTAAGTAAAGATTTCATCAGTTTGCACCCACACAGAAACACAAAGTGAAAAATACTGTTGGAGTACTAGTTATAGCATTACTTCACATTGGACAGCACATTAAGGACAGATCCCACATGAGGAGTAAGTACACAGTGACTCCTGTTGTTGACTTAACAAATTGACACTCTTGTTTATGGCGTCAGTAATCACCCTAGGCTCTTGTCATGAGTTGCCAAGGCTATGGAAGCCTTTTGAGTTCGCTGACTTCAATCTTATTCCAACAGGGTCTTAGTCAAGGTGGAAGTTCTCTCCTCCCTTCAGAGAAAGGTACCTCCTTCTTTGATGGCCCCATTCTTTCTATTGGGATCTCACTTGCAGAGACCTTTCATTTAGGTCATTTTCCCCCCCAGAGTGTCTTGGCTTTCCATGCCTAAAATACTCTCATGAGCTCTTCAGCCAGATCAGAATGCCTTCAGGGCTGATTCTGAGGCCAGAGTGCTGTTTAGGACATCTGCCATTCTGAGTCTGCTGTGTATCTCGCTTCCCATGTTGGATCGTTCTCTCCTTTTTTGATTCTATCAGTTAGTATTAGCAGACACTAGTCTTGTTTGTGTGATTCCTTTGACTCTTAGACCTATCAGTGTGATCAACTGTGAACAGTAATTGATCATTTGGACTAGTGAGATGGCATTGGTACATGTCACCTTGATGGGATTGAATTGGAATCCCCTGGCACATTTCTAACTCCACCATTTGGGGCAAATCAGCTTGAGCATGTCCCAAATTGTACATCTCCTCCCTCTCAAGGTTTTTCAAGAACTCTTCAAGGGCTGGTGCTGTGGCACAATCAGGTAAGTCACTGCTTGCAATGCTGGCATTCCATATTAGTGCCATTCAGAGTCCCATCTGCTCTGTTTCTGATCCAGCTCCCTGCTAATGTGCTTAGGAAAGTGGCAGAGAATGGTCCAAGTGCTTGGCCCCTTGCCACCCGGGGGGGAGAGAGCAGGATGGAATTTGATGCTCCTGGCTTTTATCTGTTCCAGCCCTAGTGTTGTGGCCATCTGGGGAGTTAATGAGCAAATAGAAGCACTCTCTGTCTTTATGTCTCACACTCTGTTGGTAATGCTGCCTTTGAAACAAATCAAAGAATTCATAAAATTGTAGGTAACAGTGAAGCAAAGCATTTCCATATAAGATGCAGGAGATAATAAAAGAACCAGGTGTACATTTAGACTCTCAATAAGTTCTTGCTAAAGCAACTCCATGAATGCAAGGTGTTTGATAGTATGAGGACAAGCTGTTTGATACATAGGAAGCCTACAATCTTGTGAAATGCTTGGCAGTAAAGGTACTGGTGAAGCAACTCAAGTGATCTTTGCTGTAGTCTTCTCCTACTCAGTGGGTAATTTCCCCCCTGCTGTAACACTACCACAACATCGTCATGGAAAGCTGTCCATTTTTCAATAGGATGCTCTCTGCGTTGACGCCCACCATAACTGTGAGCATTGCTGAAGCAGACATTTTCTGTAATTTATCTGAAGATTGTATATTGAGCTTATGAACCCTCTGTAAACTTAGTCATTTTGACTTGTCTTTGAACACAATCATCTGCCATTCTGTTCTGTATCACTCCCCACGTTTTTTTCAGCAGGGATCAAGTTTGTGTCTTCTGGCTTGTGAATGTTTTTTAAACAAGCAAGGTGGTGCTCTATTTCTATTCAACTGTCTAAGCGTATGGTCAGTGTCTTCTGTGTCTGGAAGATAATAGTGCACACGTGGATCTGAGTTTTCCTACATACTTTCCTAAAACCTTAAGATCAACAAGGTTGTACAAATAAAACTCTTACCCATACTTTGCATATTACAAGGAAATAAAATACCATGAAAGTTATGACCTGTGACCAAGCAAACACCAAATCACAATGGATTTCTAGAGTTTGAGCTGTGACTACTGCCAGTGTGCAGAGGGCACAGAGTTCACAGAGACTATAAATGTTGAGAGAAATGGAGCTTGTGGGTGAACAAGAAACCACCATGGAAAACTGAAGTCCAACACTAGTCCTGAAATGAGAACTTGCAGGTCTGGGACTTGGCAGCTCACAGCATTGGGGGCAGGGGCAGGGCTTGAAAATGCTTGAGACAGTAATAGCCAGGGAGAATCACTGAACAAGGACAGATGAGCAGAGAAAGTATGAGGTGCACTCTTGGAGATAGGAGGAAGAAGGGGGAAGGAGAGGAGAAAGGAAAAACTGGAGAATATATTCATCAATCTTCGTCATTTCTGAATTGTCAGCACCAATGATGCCTTCCACTTGGATGGCCCCAGAGAAAATTCATGACTATCTGCACTGCTGTGAAAGACTTCGACATAATAAAGTGGATAAATGATTCTAAACCTAATATCAAACTTTACTGGGGTGGAGGCAAGAGGCATTTCTACTAATAAGACAAAGAGGCATCCGGTATCTCCACTAACATTTACTGCTTTCAGAAGGATATTGTCGATGTAATTACAAAACAAATCAGTTAAGCCACAATGATTGAAGAAAAAAATTACCTGTATTTGTACATGATATAAGTATACCTGGAAAATCCTAAAGGGTAAGCTTAGAGTCCAGTGTAGTAAGTAGTACCATATAAATTGAGCATGCAAAGCTATTACCATACTGCACACAAACGATGACTACAAATTTTCAATGGAGAGAAAATAGTGACTCAATACATGTAATAAATGTTCACAACTCCCTTTAGTTCGCTGCTATAATAGAATGGTAAAGACTGAATAAAAATATATAATCAGTAGGAGTTTATTTGTCATGGTTCTAGAGGCTGGGAATTCTGAGAGCATGGGTGCATATGGTGAGGGGACTCCCTGTGCCTGACAACATAAAGGAAGGGCAAATGAGCACACATGACAGGGCGGTAGTCTGACCAGGACCCACTCCCATAATGACATTAATTCAGAACCCTGATGACCTAATCAACTCTTAAAGGACTCCCCTCTTATACTGTGTCATTGAGGGGACATTCAAACCGTAGTGCAACCTCCATGGAACACTTAATGAAAGATTCAGAAATAGGACTGCATACATGGAAAGGCACCTGTTTTGGTTAAGATATTTCAGTATCCTTAATATGTCAATTCTCTGACCTGTGAGTTAATATAATCCCAATAAAAATAGCAACAAAGCTTGAGAAAAGCTAGATATGTTGATACTAAAGCTCATGTGATTTATTTTGAGTAAACTTGACTAGGTGAAGGGATGCCCAGAGAGCTGGTAATGCATACTTACGGGTGTGTCCATGAGGGTGTTTCCAGAGGAAACAAACATTGGAATCAACAATAAGAAATACCTGGCTGCACCAGTATAGGCAGGCGTTACCCAATCAGTTGAGGGCTGAAATAGAAGTAAAGGTGAAGGAATGACATTCACATTTTCTTTAGCTTTCACATTCTCTCCTACCCTTGGAGACTAGAGCTCCTGCATCTTGGACTTCAAACCACCGGACCTACATCAGCCCCACACCCCCACTCGTTACTGGCTTCTCCAGTTCTGAGGCCTTGACCTCAAACTGAAATACCCCACCAGTATTCCTGGTTTTCCAGCTCACAGATGGACTATCTGGGGATGTTAATGTGTTCATAATCTCATGGGCTAATTTCCATGATAAGTCTAATACACTGTCAGGGTCAATGTTTCTGGAGAATTCTGGCTAATGTAGTCTATTTGGAAGCTAATATGCAAGAATAGTAAGACGTTACAAGTCAAGATCAGTGATGGAGTTAGCTTACAGTACAGGCATGTAGATGCAGAGCAATGGAATGCAAATTCTAATCACTGGTGTGAAGATGAGCTTTTAAAATGGTGTTAAAGCAAATGGATAACTTCTTTCTCAACAATATATTTAGATAAATTCCTCATGCCATAAAGAATACAGTCAATGTAGAGAAAGTAGTGAAGCTGAAAAGATGAATTTGTAATAACCACTTCATTAAGAGGTTGAGACAAGGATTATTGAGTGTAAAAACTACACAGATAAAAGCTTGACAAGAAGCACAATATTTGTAGTCTCAGCTGCCTGCTCAGAGATGCTTATGTTGCAGTTGCAGACACTGAAGACTCCCTGACTTGGTGGTGTAAATGAACACCCCTGACTAAGGGCAGATGGACATCCTGGGACTCCAGATTTTTCTGGCAAGAATGCAACATAACCTATATGATACTAAAACCAGGAATGCTTTCTTTACTTAGAAAGAAAAACATAGAAGACCCAATTCAGGGGCCAGCACTGTGGCGCAGTAGATTAATCCTCTGCCTGTGGTGCCGGCATCCCATATGTGTGCCAGTTCGTGTCCCGGCTGCTTTACTTCCGGTCCCGCTCTCTGCTCTGGGCAAGGAAAGCAGTAGAAGATGCCCCAAGTACTTGGGCCCCGCACTCACGAGGGAGACCCGGAAGAAGCTCCTGGCTCTTGGCTTTGGATTTGGTCAGCTCCGGCCATTGGGGCTATTTGGGGCATGAAAGACCTTTTTCTTTGTCTCTCCTCACTATCTGTAACTCTACATCTCAAATCTTTAAAAAAAAATTGAGAAACCCCCTATAAAACACTATGCTCTAAAATCTCACCATTGTGCAAAGACAGTGAAACTCTGGAAATCTTCTGGATTGAAAGAGGCTAAAGAGAAAGGACAACAGATTGACTGTGTGGACTAGATGCTGTACAGGAGGAAAATGGTATTCTAAAGTGGGGCCTGTGTTGTGGCGCAATGGGTTAAGCTGCTCTTATGACACAGGCATCCAGTATTGAGTGCCAAAGACACTGCTACACTTCTGTTCCAGCTCCTTGTTGAAGATGGCCCAAATCCTTGAGTCCGTGCCATTCAGATGGGAGACCAGGAAGTAGTTCCTGGCTTCAGCCTGGATCAGACTTGGCTGTTGTAGCCATCTGGGGAATGTACTAGTGGATGGAAAAAGATCTCTTGTCTCCCCTCACCATTTTTCATTCTGCTTTTCAGTAAGCAAATACATATTTAAAAAGTTCTTTAGGGTTATTTAACCATTGAATAAAGAAGTTAAAATGGTTGTATCTAATCCACACTTATCAATGTTCAGTTTCCTGAATTTGATAAGTTTATTTCATAAGATCAGTTCCTTTTTAAGAGAACACCTATTGAAGGAGGACAAAAAAGAACTTGATTCATGCAGCATTTTCAATGTCTTCAAAAAAATAAAACTGTACAATGATCTGTAGTTGTATTCATCTATCTTAACTATTCACCTAGTTAGAATGATAAAGCAGATTTAGCAAAATGTAACATTTTAGTGCATCTAGATAAAAGGTCATAGGAGTTGTGTTTACTGTTCTTGTATCTTTATATTAAATCATTTCAAAGCAAAGTACAAGTGCACGGAGGAAAATAAATTGCATGGCTACGTTCTTGAACTCAACACAAGGGAGAAGGGAAAAGGAACAAGGAAGACGCCTCCAAGTACATGCTGAGGTTTCAGGAGGGGGGAGAGGTGAATGTGTCCTTTGAAATAGAAATCTTGAAGCACCCAATTCCTACTAAAAAGACTGAAAATGAGGAGAAAATGTGACTTTTTTTAAGGACAAGAGAGGGAAGTGCATCATTAGAACTCAGAGTTAGGCTGTAGGTTGCAGAATTATAATAGACTTAGAAGCCCAGAGATGGCCTCAGGTGTGGGACTCAGGTGTGTGAATGGGTTCATATGGCAGAACCCCCCAAAATCTCAGGAATTGGAGTGATGACACACGATTGAGAGGGGAGGTTTTGTATGTGTGTGTGTGCGTGGGGGTGGGGGTCGGGGTCAGGACTAGAGTGGCTGAATACAGGAAGATTGGCTGAAAGTCTGTTGCTGTGGATTTGGTCTGTGATGAGGAGCGTGGTGGGGGCAAGAGGCACGGAAGTCACCACACAGACCCCGGGGAGTCGGGTGAAAGCAGGCCAGAGGTAAGCAGCCCAGACTAGTTTATTTCAGTTGGTACAGCAGCTTATATAGCCAAGCCAGCCAGTCCGGTCAAGGGGCGGTTTATGCCCTAACCAATCACAGCCTGTTGCCAGGCAGTATCTGCAGCCATCCAATCACAGCATGTTGCCAGGCAGACTCCATTGCTGGGTTTCAAAGCCATTCCTGAGTAACTCATGCTCGTTTGCCAGCAGCCATTTTGGCATGGCCTTCTCATTCCACCACGTTAATGGTGGTGGTGGTGGGGGAGATGGGGTTGGGACTAGAGCTGCTGAATACAGAAAGATTGGCTGAAAGTCTGCACAAGAAGCGCTTAAAAACAGATTCTCTATTTCACTTTTCAAATTT
Organism: Oryctolagus cuniculus; assembly: GCF_964237555.1. Lineage (NCBI taxonomy): Eukaryota > Metazoa > Chordata > Mammalia > Lagomorpha > Leporidae > Oryctolagus > Oryctolagus cuniculus. The sequence goes on along the minus strand of NC_091440.1, from coordinate 36,632,232 downwards.
AAGCAAGCAAAAGACTATGGTTGCTTGCTTTAAAGGTTGAGTGAGTGGAACACAAGGCTTTGGGACTCCACACATATCTGAATTTTAAGTAGACACATGAAACAAAAGGTACATTGAAAGTCTATGTACTGAATGGTTATCTTATTAAACTCAGTGTACTTGACTGAAAAATCAGGAAGCCAAACTTATGCACCTGAAGTAGAACACTGGGAGTTTTTTCCCTGGGGGAAGTGATCGGCCCAAGAAGACTCATATTCAGATACTGAACATGAACTGTCTCCAGGAAAAGCTTTGGCAGCGCAGTGGTTGTGAAATGGAGGATGACAGTTGATAAATACCCTGATTGTTCGCACAGTTTTGGGGGCTTTATAGAGCTTGTAACTCAAAAGATGAGGCAGCGTATTTCAGCAGTAAAGTGATCCACGAAGCTGAAGAAACCTCAGAAAAATACCTTCAGACACAAAGAACTGTTCCCATGAAATAGCCCCTGGCTGCACAAAAGGGCAGAGTTGGAAAAGGGCTTTTGGAAACTAAACAAATAAAAATTCAAAACATCAAGTCAAAATTTCTACCATTGTAGAATAAGAGTGGGAAGTAAGAGATAGAAAATTGAGGTTGATTAAGAAGTCAAAGAGGAGGTCAAATATCTAGATAAGAGTTTCAGGAAGATAGGAAATAAAAAATGAGGAAATCATTAAAGTTTTCCCTTGGAGCTACATGACAGGAGTTTCTAGATTGAGAAAAATCACCTGAGTGCTCCAGAAAATCAATGCTCCTGAGCCCCACAAAAGAAATAATATATATACACTACCATGAGATTTCAGAGAACCTGAAATAAAGGGAGGATTGTGAGTGCTTGAAAATGTAAGGTGATTACATTCAAAGACTGTAATTGGAAGTCATTAGATTTGTGAACCACATCCCAGGATTATAGAAAGGCAATGAAACCAGATTTAAGGTCTTAGTATTTTATGATAAGTTAAAAACAGTTTTAGGAATCAAAATGAGGAAAAAACATGCGATCTTCTTAATATGCCTGGTGTTATACTGGCTGTTACTTGTAAGAGGCATATGGCTTGAAGACAAGAATTGTGACCTACACAACTCCAGATTCCCCACAATGCCAAACTATATACTTGTTTGGGCATGTATTAGTACCCGTGATGTTCTGTTGTGTGTGCAGTGGGAAGCACAGTTCTAAGGTGCAACTTTTGGTCACAGGGGGAAAGTTCCTTCCTCATTCTATGTGGTAGACCATGGGGACCCTGTGCAGGAGCTCTGTGTATTTTGTGCACATTCCTTGCAGAAAATTTCCATGAAAATGGATAGTGAAAACACCAATGGGAACTGGATGTCGAAGTCCATGCTTGTCCAACTTTGTATTTTGGTGGTGCCCTTGCACGTGGTACCTGCCAAGTTTGTTTTCTGGGGCTTCTGGAAGGAAAGTATATTTACAGTCATAAAGCAAACAGACTTAAGGGACAAATCATTGACACGAATTATTCAATGCCATCCTTCCTTTCACTCTGTACAAACATGCAATGATTAGTTTCCCATATCTTTGACACCTCTAGTTAACATAAGAGAAAGCAATAAGCTATCTATATAAAAAATGAAGATTTTTATTACATATGACATCAATTGACTATTTTTAGTAAGTTGATAGATTACAGATGACATGCAGTCATTAGAAAAGATTTTAGTGAAGAAAGATTAATATATAAACACCAGTAGTGCACTCTATACAAGAACTAACTTGTTAGAAGTATAAAAATATTCTGACTCACAGTGGAAAATGTTTGGAGATTCATACTAGCTCCAAACACCTAAGGTTCTTTGTTGGGCGACTATCTCATGCTGCGTGGCTTGGTGTATTGCAGTAGCATCTGTGGTCATGGCAAATCATGATTCTGCTTCTGAGGAGGTCTAAACAAGTCTCTGGAGTTGAGACATAACTTCTGGGGGGTTTCCAACTTGACCAATCAGTTGCTCCCTACTCATTTAAATTGCAGAAGACTTTGAAAGGGAATCCTCAAATCCTTCTGTACTTTGTAAATATCCTGGAAGATTATTGGGTACTATGAAGCCTCCATAGATCTCAGAACTTGACTTCAGTTTTCCATGTGTGACCCAGAGTAGATATTCAACAGAACCTGACTTTGAGGACAGCTTGAGCTTGAACTTCTGGCCTCCAGAATGGTGAGATGATTTCTATTGCTTATAAAATGTCCATTCTATGGAAAATTAGTATGGATTATTGTAGTTGAAATGCAGACACTCCGCACATGAGCAGTTGCTCAATTTCTTTAGTAATATGCAAATTAAAGTAATATTGAGATACTACTTTTTATCTGTCATACACTCAGAGTGAGGAGAGCATAATCTTTTGATATACTGTGCAATGGAACAAATGGGCATTAAATGTTGGTAAGACTATAAATAGTTAAAACGTGCTCACTGTTCTAGAATTATAATTCATTCTGAAGGGAAACAATATAAGTGTGTATCAATAGGGAATCATTTAAATTTTGGAACATAGGTGGATATATATAGTATATATGTGGTAAAAAATGCTATGCAAAAATTATACAAATGAAGTAGCTCTATATATTCCTGTCTGGAGAATTGCTCTCAGTGTCTTTTTGAATTAAAAATGATGAGCATTATAAGTAAAAGTTAATTTAAATGCATTCATGTAACATTTATTTATAAATAAGAACAAAGAATACTATGTAGTATATTACTCAGATTTTGTAGTCTGTGCTTCAGATGATAAGACAAACAAATGGCCAAGTGTTAAAGTGCCACTACTGGAGGAGTAACTTTTTTTTCACATTACTAAAGACATTAGGCTTTATCAGAGATAACAGTTTTAGTCTTGATTCAACTCTGGGGAGTGGCTGGGAAATGCTGTCTTCTTGTACTTTGTGGTCAGTGTGTTGCTGATCCTGGTTGGACCTGGAACTGCTGAATCCGAAGATCTCTTCCACTGTCCCAAGTTGCATTAATTGTGAGGCATTCAGAAGACAGGCTGATGCAGCCTGAGAGGCCTTGAATGTGGAGATGACATTGAAGGGTGGATGTGTTGAGCAGGCAGCATTGGAGGAACTCATCATCCTCTTTGCTTTCAGGTCCAGAATACAGATGCTGATGGGATAGCTTTCAGGTCCTGGAAGCAATTTAAAATTCTGATAGGAATGGAAAACTGCAATGATAATTTAAGTGCACACACCATGACAGCTGTGACAGATGGCAAGTCAAGTAGCTGGGTAACAAAAGTGAGAAAGACACAACCCTTAATCCAGAAAAGCTTTTTAAAATTTTATTTTTTAAAGATTATTTACTTGAAATGTAGAGTTAGAGCAAAAGAAATACAGATCATCCATTGATTCATTCTTCAAATGGCCACGATGGCTGGGGCTGGGCCAGGCTGAAGCCAGGAGCTCGGAACTCTGGCCTGGTATTCCATGTGGGTTACAGGAGCACAAACACGTGGGTCATCTTCTGCTTTCATGGGCATGTTAGCAGGCAATTAGATTGGAAGTGGAGCATCCAGACCCAAACTGGCACCTGCATGGGATATGAACATCACAAGCTTAACCTGCTGTGCCATGATGCCACCCCCAACTCAGTTTCACTTCATTTGAAAAGATGTGGCCATTCCAAATGGTGTCTTGACCACTGTGACAAACGTCCTCCCAACTCGCTCACTCCCCACCCAGAAAAGTTTGTTGATTGAAGATGTAAAAGATTTTACCCGGTGTCTCTGCAAACACCATCATCCTGCACCTCTGTTTGCAATCTGTCTCCAGTAGGCTGGTCTGCCGATCAAGCCGAGACTGGAGCAAAGCATGGGCTATTAGTTAACAAATTGCTCAGCTGGGTGAATCACTGTGTTCACATTGCCTGTCTTGGTCTCCTTGAAAGACCTCCCTGTGGGCCTGGGCAAATGGCATGCAGGCTGTATGCTTTCCGACTGCAGAGACTGACCCTTTGCTTAGCTCCTCTGCGATCTAAAATGTTCATTTGTCTTTTCAAAACCTAATCTTCTTAATACCCAGTAATGAACTAAAATGTCACTTTAAATGCAGTAATCATTAAGCCTGAAGACTAATACTGCTTTTTGAAGAAAAAGAATTTCTTAAATCTAAAAAAAAATCTCCCTTGGAAGAAAATACTTAAAATCATATGAATCCTTAATATTTACACACTTTAAAAGGATTCAGGATTACTGTCATGTTTCTATAGTAATAGTGATAAAAACCCATTGTTGGAATGATTTGCTTAATTTCCATCCATAATTCAGCTGCTGAACTAGACTTCCATACTTGTATTCGTCTTCCCTACATGCTCTACTCCCAGTCTGTTTCCACCCCTGTTTCTATCCTGTTGCTGCAAAAGGCATTCAATATTTTCCCACTAATTAGCAAGAATTTATAATTAGAAACCTCTTTGGCTCCTTCCCTTATGTGTCTATATATCCTTTCATTGACTACGTCATACCTTGCCGTTGACTTCCCCCAAGTCTATCATCCTCTCTGTGATGAAGTCCAGTTTGCAGCCGGCTGTGTGGTTGTGCAAATACAGACCCTACTGCCCAGTGTCTCTATAGAGCTATGTGCCTTAGGTATGGCGAATAAAATTAAAGTGGAGGCAATGGGAAGGAGCTTTTAAGAAGCTTCTTAGGAGACACCTGGGTGCCCTTGGCCCTTTCCTATTTTGTCCCTTCCTCCTGCTTCCCTGATTGGAACCCCAGCAATCATTTTCAGTCAAGAGGCAACCTACCAAGTAATAGTGGAACAGCAAGAGAATGGTTGGTTGTCAATGTGGAGCTAAAATTGGAGCCCTGCACTGATTAACTTTGCATTGTTTTCTGTTTTGTTTTTTTTTTTTTTTTTTAATTTATTTGAAAGGCAGAATTGCAGGGAAGGGAGTGAGATCTCTTCTATCAACTGGTTCACTCTCCATGAGTCCACAACAGCTAGGCCACAGCTAGGAGCTTGGAACCTCCATCTGGGTCTGCCATGAGGGTCTTAGGGGCCCAAGCGTTTTGGCCATCTTTTGGCTGCTTTCCCAGGCATACTCGGAGGGAGCTAAATTAGAAGTGCAGCAGATGGGACTCGAACTGGTATTCATATGGGATGCTGCTGTTGAAGGCAGCCGCTTAACCCGCTTTGCCACAGTGCTGGCCCCTCTGCAGTTCTTTTCATAAGAGATAAAAATTTGTCCTAAAAATCCTCAGAATATAGTTTGCTAGGAAGAATAAGTTCGAGTATTCTATAGCAAAATGGTCTGAGGATGGTTCAGAGTAACTGTTAAATGTATTATGAAACTCAAAGAGAAGAACTGAAAGTCCCCCAAAATAAAGAAATGACAAGGAGTTGGAAATACTGTTGATTGATCAGTACACAATGTATACATACATAAAAACATCACACTGTACCCCATAAACACATGTTAATGAAAAATGTGTGAATGAGAAATTGCAAATAGTTGCTTTGGTTGTTCCGTGAACCACATCTAGTCCTGATAATACTCTTTGCTGTGCTTCTGTCCAATTCTTGCTGCTGGTTTTTAAAGTCACAGGAAACTTTAATAAAATGTAGGCAGTATGATGAAGGAGTAGAAGCTTGGGAGTATTTATTCTTTGTATCTTTATCTCTCTTTGCCTTGATTCATTCATTGTTAAATGAGGACCTCATAAGTACATTGTCAGATAAATGAGATGAAGCATATAAAAAATTGTATGCATAATATCTTAGAGTAAGTGCTCCATAAGGGGAGCTCCCTTAGTTTCATTTTGAGTTTTAACCTAAGGAAAGATCTTAAAAACAAAAGCCACTGATCATGATAAACAGATTCAATGATTTAACAAATACTAACCTGTGGTTCATACTCCTATCAGCTTAATCATTTATATATTTATACTGAATTTGTATAGTTGCTGCATGTTTACATTTAAACTCAAGGTGCCCAAAGTTCCAGACCATAATAAGTCAGACTAGCAGAGACCATGCTGTAGGTACCATTGAGTAGCAGATTCCTCTCGTTTTCTGCCATAGTCTTTTATAGCATCTTCTTGGGCAAGGTCTTCTATGGTATTTATCACACCTGAAGGTTTATTCTACTTTCGGTTCTAGCTTTTCTTTATGCACACATAAGCCTATGAAATAGAATCAACTTAAGCCAATTTCATCACCTGCCTTTCTCTTAGATGAAAACTGATTCAGCCAAACACATAGGCCAAATACCACTTCCCCTTCACCTTTCAAGGATCTTTTACAAAGTGCAAAAATTAATACATTTATCTCAATTGATTTCATGATCTGGCAAAAATTTGCAACATTCTTGAATATCTTAAGAAGTCAGAGTCATAGAAAAGGGGGGAGAGAAAGATGTCCTGTCAGCTGGTTCACCCCGAAACGGCCATAATGACCTGGGGAATGGTTCAGGCTAAAGCTGGGAGCCCAGAACTCAAGCTGGGCCTCCCATATGAGTGGCGGGGATCCAAGTACTCAGGATGTCTGTTGTTGGTTTCCCAGGTGCATTAGCAGGGAACTGGATCAGAAGCAGAACAACCAGGACTCCAACTGGCACTCATGGGATGATGGTGTTGCAAGTGGTGGCTTAGCCCACTGAGCCACAATGCCAGCCTGAATAATTTTATTAATAGCACTTTTTAAACTTAAATTCAGTTATGTCACAACTGTAACTGTTAACACTTAGTCTATAATTGTGATCCAACAACTGGAGTATTCATTAGTTCAAGTGATCTCCTTTTTTGCTTTTTCTGTCTACATGCTAAATACTCAGGCACATTGCTGTGAAGAGCTTAAGCGATTCTCTTTGGTTTCACATAGTTTATTTCACCTCAGCTGTCTCTATTATACTTTGTATTCTTCCAGACAAATGCCATTGACTAACTCCCTGAGAACTGCAGTCAATAGTGATATTTTACTCTTCTGTCTTCGCTGAGCCAAAAATGAAAAAAAAAAAGCCAATTTTCTAGATTATTATATTTTGCCTCACAATTTTTTGCTTTCTTTTCCATGGTTATCAAGGTTAATAGAAGTGAACAGAGATCCTCCCAGGCTCACCTATGTTGAATACTGTTTTTTTCCCAAGGCAATGAAAAGTGTAGTGGAGTAAGAGGTCAGAAAGACAAGACCCCCAAATGCCAGCAGAAGAAAAATTTACGAGAAACAAAATTTGAGATGTCAGAGAAATAAGTTGAAGTGTGAATTGACCTGAAGTTTAAGTCTTATTGGATTAATGAACAAACAAATCAGAAACAAGCAAAACTGAAGGAAGTTGGAGTCTGTCTTGGGAAATCATCTTGACTTCTAGCCCAAGTTCACGGCTTCCTGGTAGGAGTTGGCAGGACCACTGGACAGTGCATGGTGGCATATTGGGGATGGGAGAAGTAGAAATGCAGTAGGATGAATTTGGTCTGTATCTTTAAATGGCCTAGGAATATTTTTTAACACTGGGTGGGTGGTATGACATTATTAGAAGGAGAAGCAGATGGTGTCACTAATTTGAATGGTCTCCCAAGTAGCGCTTGTTGGCTCTGCTCCTTGCGTTCTGGATTATATTCTGTTAGTCTATCATAGCCAGCAGCCTCCTCAGGTGAAGGTGAAGTGAGGTGGGACTCAGTCCGTGGCCGCCCTCACCTCTCACTGACAATCCAAATAATCTGAATGATGTGCACCTGGCTGCAGCCTCACATTCCTGCACTCTTCCCTTGGTCCGAAACTTCCTTGATTATGTTCCATAACATTGCCCGCTGGTGAGCAGCACTCTGAATTTTAGTTTGACAAAAATGTTTGTTTTGTGTTCATTTGTTCTTTTCATTGTTGAGAAGCTTTATGTTCATACTTTGTGGTTTCTAGTCTTGTTTAGAAGTCACTTATCAGGAATGAATAGTTGATCCTTTTAAGGTAAAATCTCAATTTTTCCCCTGTAGCTGCTTTTAAGATTTACTTTTTATTTCCTGCACTTATTTTGTATTGATACTGTTTGTATGGTTTCTTCAAACTGTGCTTGATATTTTTCTATCCAATTTTTTCTTTCCCTCCTGTGACTTCAATACATAAATATTAGAATTTTGTCCTGTAACTTCTATGTTGCATCATTTTTCTTTTTTCTTATTGTTTCACATTATTTATCCAATTTCCACTTCCCTCTTTTCCCTCCATTTCTATCTAGTGTGCCATGAAGTGTATCACTATTACTGCTTTTTTTTTAAAGATTTATTCTATTTATTTGAAGGAGTTATAAAAAGAGGTATAGACAGAGAGAGAGGTCTTCCACCTGCTGGTTCACTCCCCCAGATGGCCGCAACGGCTGGAGCTGAGCTGATCTGAAGCCAGGAGCCAGGAGCTTCCTCTGAGTCTTCCACATGGGTGCTTGGGCCCAAGCACTTGGGCCATCTTCTACTGCTTTCCCAGGCCATAGCAGAGAGCTGGAGCAGAAGAGGAGCAGCTGGGACTAGTACAGCAACCATGGGGGATGCTGCCGCCTCAGGCCACAGCACCGGTCCTTATTACTGCTTTTTAATATGATAACATTTCCATTTTGACTTTTATTACTTCTTTACTACCAAAAATCCTTAGTCTTTTACCTTTGTAATTATATTTGAAGTGTGTATCTGATAGCTCCACTGTGTCAGTCTTCTGGGAATCTTTTCCTGTTGTCTGTCCATGTTCCTCTTAGTTAATAGTCAGCTGTGTTGTTGATTCATGTATTTGGCTATATTTGATGGAATACTGTATATTGCATCTAAAATGAGTAACTTTGAAATCTAAGACAGTGTTGTCATCCTCTAGAAATACCTTGTGTTTTGGGGAGGCTTTAGAAATCCTTTACCAACCTTAACTTCAGCCCCTCTTCTGGGATTTGCACATAGCCTTGTGGGTATTCTTCATGGAACATGGAGAAAATACTGGTTTTCCTTGGCCTATGCCTGACCTTCTCAAGCAATGCTTCTCTTACCAGAGACACAGGAAACAGTCATACAGGACACCACTAAGTCAACTTACTGGTAAAATTGGAGGCTCTTTTTCTTAGGCATCAGTAATGATGTTAGTGCTGATACATCAAAATGGCAAAGAACATTCTAGACAATGACACAATCATGGCAGATTTAGGAGGCAGAGCTGACATGAGCAATCCACCAAGATGACCAGCAGCTTCCTGAGACATGACATCCAGGATTGCAGGAACAGCAGGATGAGATCCAATAGGGGAAAGACCAAAGAGGGGTAGTTATGTCCCCAAGGCTCTGGAGTTCAGCTTCTCTGTGGGTAGCTCTGCTGCTGCTTTTTATAAATCAATTACATTTGCAAAAACATTGCAATTCCATAAGCATTACTTCGCTCCTTTGCAAGAACTGGAACAACGTTAGGACCCTTGTGTTACCAGTAAAGAATATATTCAAAGCACTTCGTTTATTTTCTGGCGCGTATTAAGCATTTATGTAATTAAAAAACCATTAAATTATTACTGTAATTACTTTAGAGATTTCCATAAAATTTGATCTTCTAAGAGGCAAACAGGAATATCAATAATTCTTTAATTATGGTAGCATATTAAAATTTGACAAAGATATAAGACAAAGTTTGATAAAACTATTTGTAGAAATACTGTTACACATAGGCATTTCTTTGTTTTTTGCTTTTTTTTTTAAAGTTGTGGGATTGCTAGATCATATGGCAAGTCTATTTCTAGTTTTTAAAGAAATCTCCATACTGTTGACCACAGTGGCTGCACTGATTCCCACCAGCAGTGTATAAGCGTTCCCTTTTCTCCACATCCTCACCAACATATGGTACTGTCTGTCTTTTGGATAATTGTTACTATAACAGGAGTGAGGTGATACTCCATTGTGATTTTGATTTGCATTTTCCTTGTGGTTGGTCATGTTGAATGTTTTTCATATGTTGTCCATTTCTATCTTTTGAGGTCCTTACCCATTTCTTAAGTGGATTGTTTTTTACTGTTGTTGTTAATACGTTCTGGATATTAATCCTTTGTTGGATAAGTAGATTACAAGTATTTTTTTCCATTTTGTGAACTCTCTCTTCACTCTGTTCATTGCTTTCTTTGATGTACAGAAGTTTCTGAGATTGATACAATGCCATGTGTTTGGTTTTAGTTTTGTTGCTTGTTTTGGGTGGGGGAGGGTCTTATTCAAGAAGCCATCACCTATACCAATGTGTTGAAGTATTTCCCTTAACATCTCTTCTAATAACTTCACAGTGTCAGGATTTAGGCCTGTGATCCATCTTGAGTTGATTGTGTGTGGGATCTAATTTCATTCTTCTGTATGTGTACACACATGTACTTCTACCATCACCATTTATTGAGGAGATAATCCTTTCTCCAATGCGTACTCTGGGCATCCTTGTCCTGGGAAGATAATGTTTGCCAGCAGCTGGGTAGATGCAGGGTTGGCTGGAGGTGTGGCTGACTGTGACACCGTGTTGGTTCTCTTTCCTCTCAGAGTCTCTGTCCTGTCACTTCTCTGCTGAAAGTTTCTGTCAGTCCCCCGGGAATGTGGTCCTTACCTTGTTTCTCTGTGAATTTGCTGCAGCTGAGGTTCGTGTGCCTCTCGTTATTCAGCCATCTTGGATTCTCTCAAGCATGCTTATTTAAGTATCTCGGGTGTAGGAGGAGGGAGAGGGAAGGAAATAGGATAGGAGCCACTTTGGATGATGAGAATAATACTTCCACATTTACTATACAATACACAAGAACAGAATATGAGAGCAGCTAGTGAAATCTAGAATCAAATGCAGAGTTGCAGTCTTTGACTTTATTGCAGATAATTATTGTCCTGAGGGGGAGATTACGATGATGGAAGAATTTTGGTCACAGCCTTCAAATTCTTTGTTTCAAAAGAATGATAGATTTAAGAAATAAATTCTGATAGAGACATAACTTGAAAAAGCATATGAAAGAATGAGTTCTCCCCCTCTCAGAAGGTAGAGAAGTAATTTTCCAGAAATTTGTTTCTTCCCTTGATGGAAACTATTAAGTGTAGTAATTTTTAATTTTTCCAAAACTGAGAAAATACTGATGCACAAGCATTTTCACTAGGCCAAGTCGGACTCTGAATACAGAACGAGACAAAGCATTTCTTTGAAGGAACACATAGAACACAAGTCCTTTTATACCCACAGTGCATTGCTAGGGAGCCGCACTTGTCTGAAGCTGTGAACATAACCAGACGAGGAATGGCATTTTCATGCTTGGGAACACAATATGACTTTGTATCAATTTGGGTGTTTGCATGTTATCTTTCCTCTGCTTTGAAAGTTTTTGCAAAAAGCAATACCATTCTGATCTGACCACATATTAAAGGTATAAGAATATCTATCTGGGGAAAGTTTTTATGACTTCCATCCTGTGACATGGAGTACAATGTTTGATAATAGAAGCCACCATATAGATACGTGGTCATTTTGCTGTAAAAGACCATCTGTCTACTTCTGTTCCACATGGTTTCAGAAGCATAAAATGTATCAGATCCCTTTATACGCCTGAAGACCAGATGCATTATGATATGACTGACAAGTAGGGTGAAATTCACCCCAGTCCCCATCCAGCAAGTAGACATTAGGTAATAGGCAAGGGAATTGGCTGTCAGAAGTCTGAAACACCATAACATTTTAGACTTTCAGCATTAAAATTCAGCTTGAGGCTGAAATTTTTAGATTAGTGACTTTATGAGAGCCCTTAGCAAAGTGTGACTCTGTAGAATAGGCAACATGCAACTGTTTGGTATATTATACTAGCTCTGGCTACCTCTTTAAAAATGCTATATTCCTGAGAGCTAGAATGGGCTCAGATTGTTTTCTTGTGAAATCAGGCACATGGTGTTAAACATAATGCAATGGACAAGGAATTCAAGAGTGAACCATTTAATCCTGTTGTTGGACACTGCATCTTCCATATCCTTTGGCAATTCACTTAACCTCTATAGGTGGCAGGCAAAGCATCCCAGAGGACTGCCTTCCAAGGCAGAAGAATTTTATAAGGCTTGACAGGCTCTTGGGTGCAAAGAAAATTAATAATAATAATAATGATGTGTCTTCAGAGATGAGCCTCTCATTTTGCTGAAATACTTGAATATGCTGTCCAATCAGAAAAAAAAATGAGAAATGAGCCTCTCTGATTCTCATTTTTGGCTGGAAGTCTTGGCTGGCTGGTGGGACAATCTGTTATTGCTGGCAGTTGCTTTGGGGGTGAGTTCATGCCAGCCGTTCAAATGCTCACTAAGACCTGTATTCTTATGGCATCGTGGCTTTCTGCTTCCTGTGATCAGTTTGTCATTCTTTCCAGCACAAGCAAAAAAGACTCCCTGTCTGCTCTTTGGCCTTGCTGGAGCTTTGGGCCCACAGCTCAAATTTGCTGTACTTCCTCAAGCTCATTAGTCAGTTTACAGCCATCTGTCTTTGTCCCTTTAACCCACTCGATTGGATACCATAGAGTTGTTTCCTGGATCTGTTCTGGTAAGTTCTGTGTCACTGCTGTTTTGTGCTTGGAAGTACATGCTGTTCTAATGACAGCTCCCTCCGAAGGGATCTAGGTGGAGAATAACTCTGGGAGAGAGTGAAGCTCTGTGGTTAAGTTTGGTGCAGAGCAGAATTGGATAAGGGCAATCTTTGATTATACTGTAGAAAGAATGAGATAATGCATAAGCATAACTGCTTATTGGCCAGTGAATAACATGAGGACCAAGGAAAATCTAAGTGAAAATCAAATGGGGACTGAAACAATTTTCTGATCTTGGAGAAAAACAGTAGCACAAAGGAGAGTGACAAACGCACCATTAGCAATAGAATTGTATTTGTTCTCTCGGCTTTTCTCTAACTTACCCTCTGCATGCTGCATCATGGGTGTTCTTAAATGCTACAAACACTGCTTGGATAGAATAGAAAAAATAATGGAATCCTGAGAGGCTTCATATAACTAGGGATGCACAGTTAGCAATCCTCAAGAGAAGAAAGGGCAGTGTACTGTGTACAGAGCAGAGCTGTAGTGAGACTTTCTGAGTGCTCTCCAGGATTCTATGGAAGAATTTAGGAAATGCGGGGAGTTGCATCCCTTAATATCTTTTTAAATAAAGACTTATTGATTTGAAAGGCAGAGTTAGGCAGAAGCAGGGAGAGAGTCTTCCATCAGCTGGTTCATTCCCCAGGCGGCTGAAACGGCTGGAGCTGCACTGATCTGAAGCCAGGAGCTTATTCCGCGTCTCCCACATGGGTGCAGGGAACCAAGGACTTGGGCCATCTTCTTTCCCAGGCCATAACAGAGAGCTGGATAGGAAGTGGAGCAGTTGGGACTTGAACCTGCACCCACATGGGATGCCGGCACTGCAGGTGGTAGCTTTACCTGCTGTACCACAGAGCTCTCCCGCCCCCACCTGCTTAAGATATCACATCCTTCCTCAAAAGGACAAGGTCGGTGCTGTGACATAGCAGGTAAAGCTGCTGCCTGCAGCACTGGCATCCAATATGGGCTCAGGTTCAAGTCCCGGTTGTTCCAGTTGTGATCCAGCTCCTTGCTAATGGCCTGGGATAAGCTGAGGAAGATGACCCAAGTCCTTGGGCCCCTTCCACCCATGTGGGAGACCTGGAAGAAGCTCCTGGCTTCAGCCTGGCCCAGCTCCAGGCTGTTGGAACCATCTGGGGAGTAAACCAGCAGATGAGATTTCTCCAACTCTGACTTTGAAATAAATCTTTTTTTTTTTTTTTAAAGTGATAGTTGTATGTAAACTAATAGATCTATCTTCTCTCCCATTTATCCAATTTTAAAAATATTTTTGGATTAATGGATGTTTTCTACGGATTTTAATACAGTGTTGTTTTGTTTCTCTAAGATCATCTAATATTTCCCATGCCACAGCCCTGGAATCAGCCACTTTTTTAAGGGAGCCTGATTGCCTTCACTGTAGAATGGTGTTTAGAAACCAAGATCTGGGAGCTAGGTGTGAACATTGATGTAGGGATATCCTGGCTTCAAGGCTCTTCCAGTGGTTGCAACTAGGACGTACATTGCTGTACACCAACTTACACTTCTGCATTGATTTCTGTATCTATCCAAAAATTGTAATTTGGACGTCTCATACTTGTCATGCCAACCCAATGCCACAAAGTCCTTCCTTTTCTGTGTTTTAAACTCATCCTCTGACACTGAGAAACCTGTCTGGGTATTAACAAACAGTTGCTCATTTGTTCAGTCCTAGTGTACATAGGGTAGTCTCTGAATTGCAAATCCATGCCTCTGTCTCTGAGAATCAGGTTTCCTGGCTAGATTGCAGTTCTTGTGTGCAGGTGTCGCTCCCCGTCTTCGTGGGGGAACGACACAAGACCCTGCGCTGTTCTTTCGTCTGCTCGGCCCTCCCCGGGTTTGCTGCTGGTTCTTCCCGGGTTGGCTACTATCCCTTCCACCTCCGTGGAAGGGCAGTTCCCCCTGGCCACATTCCCCACTTCCGCAGGGGAGCGGCACACCGCCGGCCGGCTCTTCTCGGGGGCTGCACGGGTGTTCCTTCAGCTAGATGTTCCCCTTAGATGTTCCCCATAGATGTTCCTGGTGCATGCCGTCTCTCTCCTCCTTTATAGTCCTCCTCCGCCAATCCCAACTCGGCTGCCCACACGCCGAGCACGCTGCTCTCCTCCAATCAGGAGCAAGTCCTACAGTTTATTAGTTGAACTGGAGGCAGCTGTGCGGAAGCTGTTTACTTCTCTCCCAGCGCCATATTGTGGGAGAGCAGATGCATAGAATAAGTCTTAATTCCAGTAACTTAGTCCAGTCCGGATTGCTCCCCACAGCAGGTCTTTTTGCCTCTAAAATATAGGCTTTTAAATTAGTATATTCATTTCCTCTCAAGTTCAGTTTTCCAGATGACCTGTATCAGCTATAGTGAGATAATTAAGCTTTGGTGGCATAGGTTATCAGTGGAAAATAGCAATGTGTGAACTGTTTGCAGATATCAAAGATACTTGTAATTTGTATGAAAAAAAGTTCACCTAAGCTTTCTTCATAATTGGAAGTATATAAACTTTTGTATAACTTCATGTTCCTTTCCCAGTATTAGCTAAAAATCAGTATTTCTGTGAAGTCTCAGAGCTATATACTAAAGACGGATGGGAAACCTATACCATTGCCAGACATTTTAGATTTCAGTTATAGGATTAATGAATCAAAATGATCCCAAATTTCGTGGCAACTATCAAATGGAGTAGAACTGAATTCCTTGGGAGGGTTTGCAAGGTGTCCGGCGCGTAACAAATCTTCCCAGGCAGACGAATCAATTAATTCACAAGCTTTTACTGGGATTCCGCTCCCCAGTGAGGTTCACCAGTCCCAACAGAGCAGGGGCCAGGGAAGTCGCGCGTCAGAGATTGGGAGAGCTCCTTTTATAGATTCAGGGCATGGGGATTAAAGGTTGAGGCGGGTCTGATCCTCACTGGTTGACCTTCAGGCACCCGTGGGGACCCTGACAAGGACTTTTCTTCCCCAGAAGTACAGGTAGGGATTTCTCTATTCCTGGAAGTATAGGCCTTCCTTCCATGCGGATCCCAAAGCTACCAGGGTTTCAAAATAGTGGATATTAATCTACATTACATTTCCAAATATCTATATTATATCTCTTTGTATTACTTATTTATAGTGTATAACCTCTAAGACTGATTTTTTTTTCCAAGTGACATATTTTCAAATCCAGGGAATATACAGGTAATTATTAAAAATCTGTCAAAATAAAATATGAACATGATGACCTTTATATCCATTGAGGGTGCAAAGTTTAAATAACGGCAATCAAATGTCATTCACTCATTCTATACATACAAGCTCTAATGTATGCTAGGTGCTCATGTTGTGTCCGAATTTCCCAATCAATGCGCAAGGCACAGTCGCAGATGCAAAAGCAGAGGTTTATTTGTTACCAGCCGGCTGGGACGCCCTACCCGCACACAGCCATTTAGCAGTGCACAGGCAAAAGGCCCTCTTGTTGGCATAAGAGGTTTTTATAGCCTCACACTTACAAGGGTGCAGGTCATCTGCTATGTAGGTTACCTTCTTACTCTCTATATGGCAAGGTATTGGGACCTAACATGTTCATTGGTTCATTTAAACATAAAGACTATATACCTTATGTGGCGGGAAGGCCACGCAAAGGAGATGGCATGGGGAAGAACTGGTGGGAAGCATCTGGCCATAAATCCCAGGGGAGCAGGAGGTCATAAATTCCCGGGGAGCATAGCAGGGTAGCAAGCAGCCAGAGTCCAGAAGACTCCAACTCCTACATACAGAAAACAGTTGTAATTAAAATAGGCCAAACCTCTTTGTTCAGGTTCATAATCCAGAGGGAGAAAGATGGGAAATGAACAGAATGATATGTTGTACAGTATTGGAAGATGATATGTGATTGAGAGAGAAGTGGGGAAGGTGGTAGGGAGAGTAGGGCCTGGGGTGAGTTATACATGTAATTAGGGTAGTCGGAGAAGAGATCATTGAAAAAGTGACAGGCAAAGTCCTTGAAGGAAGGTAGGGAAGAAGCTATGGGGAATCTGGGGGGAACAATGAGCATGGACAGCCCAAGATGTGTGTGTCAAGGAGCAGCACTGAGCTCTGGGTGGAAGGTGCAGCGGGTCAGAGGTGGGTTCAATGGAGGAGGCTGCGCTGGCTGAGGTGAAGTGCCAGGGCCACCTGTGGGCAGCAGACAGGAGTGGAGAATCTGAAGCTTGTATAGGGCTATAGCTCTTACATTGCTATCGATGGACATTGTTCCACTGTCTGGCCAGCTCCGGGTAGAACAAACCATCCAGAAGGCTGGAGTGGGTAACTTGTTTTCACAATCAGCTGTGGGCTCAGGAAGAGCTCCCTTGCTACTCTCGGTAAATGTGGAGATTCTGAAGGAAGGAGGGCGGGCCTGTTTGTTCTGGCTAAAGATACCATTTTGGGGGAGTAAGAAAATATTTTACATCCCAAGTTCCATCCATCGGGACCATCGTGAATACCTGTTAACCCATCTGACTCCTCACATCATGGGGTATAGATGTCCCAAGCGGTGTCTGAGTGCTCCACCCCCAGAGATTTTTTAAATGCTTGAATCTAAATCCTATCCCTCTACATTGCACACTTGGTCCCCATTTTCATCATGGATCAAGCATACCACTTCTAGGCTATAAAATCAAATTTCCTACTCACTATTGGATCACATTCAGTATGCCATTGTTTATTGCATTTAAAATAAAGAATAAAACCCCAGAACACTTTCACTCAGTTCCTCCTTGCCATCAATTCATTTCTTAGCTCTGCCTTGCAGCAACATTTATAAAAAAATATTGTCTACTCATTAACTTAAGATGCTGTCTTCCATTCTTTATTTCTCTCAATCAGGGTTTTCTCTGGATCCTACCACTGAAATTGCTCTGGTCAAGGTTTTCAGGTCACTTCATGAAACCCACTGTGGAATCCTCAGGCTTGCATTACTTGACCTTTCAGTAGCATTCATTAACCATTGATCATTTATTCCGTTCTTCACTTGGATTCACTGAGTTTTCTCTTTGTCTGATTGGTGGCTACTGCTCAGCCTCCTTGGCTGGTTCTTGCGCATTTCTTAAGTCTAGCGTGCCCGGAGGCTTATGTTACAATTTTCTTGACTGATCCCCCCTTTCCTGGATCTCGCCCTTATTGTTGTGTTCTGGATTGCCCAGATAGAAAGAACCAGCGAGACTCAAGGTAATGCAAAGAACAGAGACTTTATTTGTGGGTCCAGCATGCTGGGGCCTGACCTCCCGTTCAGCGCAGTGCCGGGAGACCAAGGCCCCTTTTCTTTGTTCCCGGGGTTTTTATAGTTACCCGGGCAAACCAGTATTACGTTCGCATTCCTTTCCCCATATGGCCATACATTGAGCACACTCCCCCCCCCCCCCCCCCCATTAGTTGCACCCCCAGCCCTGCCAGAAAAAGGACTGCCTGACTGCCTGGTGTCAGGTTTCATTTTCTACCAGGCGCGTGCATCCCGGGGGCCTGCCCTTGGCCCATTGTTGCTCCGCCTCCCCCCCCCCCCCCCCCCCCCCCCCCCGCGCATGCGCGCAGGGGCTTGAACAAGGACTGCCCAGTGTCAGGTTTCATCTTCTATCCTGGGCCTAGCCTGCCCTGCCCTTTGTCTTGTGAGAAGCCTGTCATGGAGTGACTCTGGTCTCTCACATTATGGACTTACATTATCAGTATATGTCAACAGTTCCCAAAGTTACATTTCTGTCAAAGACCCTCTCACACCACATTTCCATTCATTAGAACATCATTTTGATTTCACAGAATATATTTGGTACATTCATCTGCCCACACATCACTGCTTCTGGTACTGTTATTACCCAGCCTGATACTTTTTTCTTTTGAATTAGCAAATGATTATTGTATCTATAAAGTGCAGCATAATGTTTCAACACAGGTATACACAGTATGCTGATCGAATCAGGGTAATGAGCATCTCTATATCCCTGTGATTTACGTTAGAAGCATGAACTCCTCTTCTCTCGTTCTTCATAAAATACGTAACGGATCCCCATGAACTGTGGGCACCTCACGGCGCTGGAGAACACCAGAGCTTACTCCTCCCACCTCACTGCATTTTGCTACTGACTAGCGTATCTCAAGCGCTCTCCCTGGCCAAACCCTTTCCATTCTCTAGTAATCCATGTTCTACTTGCAGATTCTTTTTAAACTTCAACATGTGAGATACAACCTGTGATTTTTGTCTGTCTTTGTAGTCTGAGAAGCAACAGAGGAACCAGAATCATGAAAATTTAAATATTCGTGATTTCATTTTATTTTTAAGATTCATTTATTTGAAAGTCAGAGTTAAGAAGGAGAGGCAGAGAGGGAGGTCTTCCATCCGCTGTTTTATTCCCCAGTTGGCTGCAATGGCCGGAGCTGTGCCAATCTGGAGCCAGGAGCTTCTTCCGGGTCTCCTATGCTGGTGCAGGGGCCCAAGGACTTGGGACATCTTCTACTGCTTTCCCAGGCCACAGCAGAGAGCTGGATGAGAAGTGGAGCAGCTGGGACTAGAACTGATGCCCATGGGATGCTGGCACTGCAGGCAGTGGCTTTACCCACTAGGCCACAGTACCGGCCCTAATATTCGTGATTTTAAACCAATGGTCCTATTGTGATTTTTTGTTTTTAAAAGAAAAGGCTATGTTTACAAACATGGTCATCATAGTATTATAATAGTGATATCCAGCCCTTTTTTTTAAGATTTATTTTATTTATTTGAAAGACAGAGTTAGAGAGGTAGAGACAGAGAGGTCTTGCATCCGCTGGTTCACTCCCCAGATGACCGCAATGGCTAGAGCTGCGCCGATCTGAAGCCAGGAGCCTCCTCCAGGTCCCCCACGTGCGTGCAGGGGCCCAAGGACTTGGGCCATCTTCTCCTTTCCCAGACCAGAGCGGAGAGCTGGGTTGGAAGAGGAACAGCCAGGACTCGAACTGGCGCCCACATGGGATGCTGGCGCTTCAGGCCAGGGCTTTAACCTGCTGCGCCACAGCACCAGCCCCATCAAACAGCTTATTAATTTTTAATGTTAATGTTTGGAGGGTTCTTAGCATCTGTGCAGATGAGAATTGTGAATGTCAGCTCAAATAAACCAGGTAACACGGTAAGTTTTTAATATTTTCTTCAATGAAAGAAATACATAGGAAAGTGAAGGCTTTATTTAGGGGAGAAAAATCTAGAAGTTTAAGCTGGATCCCTGCCAGGCAGCGAGCAGGCCGGCAACCGTGGGGAGCGAAGTGTCTGATGAGGGGCATCCACAGGTAGCTTAGCACGGGCAGGAAAGCAGAGGCAGGGTGGTGGACAAAAGGCCGCATGTCTGAAGGCGCTGGACCACAAGGGAAGGTCCCACCATGCTCCAAGCCTTTTATTCACTTCCAAAGGAGAGTGATTGGCAGGTGGGTGTACAGGTGAGGTCAGGTAGGAGCCTGAGATCATGAAAAGGGCAGGGTGAAGGTGTGGTCTTCAGTTCACAAATCTAATGAGATTAATCCTATCCGCCTGCCTATCTCAGTAGTACAACAACAATAAGCATTATAATATTAAATGAAATCATGTATTTACTATGCTTAGAAAAATATGCTAATGAGTAGAATATTTATGTAAGTAGAAAAGTCAAAATCAGATTTTTAAAAATCAGCAATAAAGGGCTGGCGCTGTGGCTCACTCGGTTAATCCTCTGCCTGTGGTGCTGGTATCCCATATGGGCGCTGGGTTCTAGTCCCGGTTGTTGCTTTTCCAGTCCAGCTCTCTGCTGTGGCCCGGGAGGACAGTGGAGGATGGCCCAAGTGCTTGGGTTCTACACCCACATGGGAGACCAGGAGGAAGCACCTGGCTCCTGGCTTTGGATCGGTGTAGATCTGGCTGTAGTGGCCATTTAGGGGGTGAACTAACGGAAGGAAGACCTTTCTCTCTCTCTCACTGTCTAGCTCTGTCAAAAAAAAAAAAAAAATTACTCCAAACAAAAAAGGAGCTATCTATTTTTAAAATAAAAGTATTAACGATTTGAAGTATTTTTATATTTGTAGAAGCAAATCATGATAGAAATATAATTAGCTATCTCTATTCTAGAAAATATCACTTTATAACACCCTTTATAATATTTTTCTTAAGACATTTGCTTTTGTCAAATGTTGAAAATGTTACTAATTTCTTACCTGGATTTACAAAGACTTTCAATGGTTTTTCATGAATAAGCTCCCACATGCATCTACCTTAAAAATTTCACCTCAACAGCTTTATACTTGAATGTAGGATCAAGAGACTTGATCCTAGTTACTCTGCGTCCATCAGCTTCCTGCTAACATGCCTGGAGAGGCAGTAGATGGTGGCCCAAGTACTTGAGTCCCTGTCACCCATGTGTGGGAGACGCAGTAGAGTCCTAGGGTGCTGGCTTCTCTCTAGCCCAACCTCAGCTGTTGAAGGCATTTGGGTAGAGAACTAGAATATGCAAGACAGATGGATGGGTCTCTGTCCCTTTCTCTGTCTCTTTGATGCAAACAAAGTTATTTAAAAAAAAGAGGACTTCAAAGCTTAGCGTTGCCTCTTAGTCACTGCATGATTTCAGCTGAGCCAGGCTTCTTAAATCTCTTTTGCCTCCTGCATTTGCAAAGTAGAGATATCAATCTCTTTTCTCTCTACCTGACAGGGGTTTGTGAAGATCAAATGTGATAATATATCTGAAAAAGCCTTGAACTGTAATCACTACAGAAATGTGAGGGATTATACTAATTTAGGTTGATATTGTTTCTGCTTCATCCTGAAGCTTATCCTTTGGTCTTTATCATCATTTTCTCATCACCAAAATGATGCTTCCCATTGAATGCCAGTCAGTTACCTTTAAAGAACGAAACAATAATAGAAATACATCTTTCAAAATAAGAGCAAAATTATAGGATCATAATACATCATATGGCTGTGTCAGATCAGTGAGAGATTAGAAATAACGGGGAGAATTCACAGTATAATCTTCTTTGCATTCTAAATACAGTCTTGAAAAAATAACAAATAGCAAAAGTTAAAGGAAACTTTAAAAACTGAACAGCCTGTGACTGCCTTTTTTTAAAATCCCATTTTTCAATAGATTTTTATAAGTAGGAGAAATAAAAAGTTAACATAAGATTAGTCTATATGGCAAGTGGAAATATTGGAAGGTGTTCTGTATACAGAGTTTCAGATGCCAACACTTAAACATTTTTCGATCTTATTAGAAAAAACTAGAAGGAGGAGGAGAGACAGGCAGAGAACTTCCATCTACTGGTTCACTCCTCAAATGGCTGCAAGGGCCAGGGATGGGCCAGGCCAAAGTCAGAAGCGAAAGCCTTTCTCTGGGTCTCCCATGTGGGTGCAGGAGCCCAAGTACTTGGGCCATCCTCTGCTGCTTTCCCAGATACATTAGCCCAGAACTGGATTGGAAGTGTAGCAGCTGGGATGTGAACTGGCACCCGTAAGGGATACTTGCACTACTGATGGTGGCTTAATCCACTGTGCCACAACACTGGCTCCACCAGCACTTTCTTGAAGAGGAAGTTTCATGGAGGCAAGAATCCAGGTAGGACTGAAGAACTGGGAAAATACCAGTTTTCAAATTGGAGGAATGGGAGTCACTAATATATATATATATATATATATATATATATATATAATATGTATATATATTGAATAGTTTTTCAGTATGTGTTCCATAATCAGAATGCAAGACAAATGAGAACTTGTATTGGTCTGCAAATCTTTGCATTGTATCCAAAGCTGCATATATGTTATGGCAATAAACTTCATCGGTAAAGAGTACATTGTAAATTGAGATGCCAATTATTACTTTGGAAAGGACAACAGAAATTGGCTAAAGTTTATAGTGACTGCTGTAAAAGCTACATGATAAAAGCCGTGCAATTATATAGTTTAGTTAAAAATCTGATGCCAGACTCAGTCAACAGAAATCAGCTGTGAAATCTTTGCTCGTGAACCTGGGAATTGGGTTCGGTCTCGAGCCAAACAGAACTGAATATGAGAAAAGGGTTGGGGGAGGCTTCCTTCGGCAGTGTTCTTCACTTGGGACTCCAGAGCTGACTCCTTCCTAATCATGGGTGCCCAGCGCTCTCTGCAGTGGCTTCTGGGTAGAAGCAGACTGCATGTGTCTGCCAAGAAGATTAGGTGAATTAATCTGTTTGAATCTTAGTTTTGTCATTTACAAAATGAAAAACTAGAAGGTATCTGAAGTCCCACGTCTCAAAAAAATTATTTCTAGCCCTGTTGTCATCAGTCATATACACGAATTTTAGAAGAGCCAACTAATGTGTTTTATTAGAGGTCAGTAATTTGATTTTTCTCTTGGACTATTTCTTGGATTTTGATAATTTAACTTTTTTTAAAGCAATTTTTATTTAGTTGACAGGAAGAGTGAGGGACAAATAGCACTCTGGCCTCAGAATGAGCCCTTAAGGCATTCGGATATGGCTGAAGAGCCCATGAGAGTATTTTAGGCATGGAAAGCCAAGACACTCGGGAGGGAGGGGGAGAGGACCTAAATGAAAGATCTCTGGGAGTGAGATCCCAGTGGAAAGGACGAGGCCATCAAAGAAGGAGGTACCTTTCTCTGAAGGGAGGAGAGAACTTCTACTTTGACTATGACCTTGTCTAAATAAGATCAGAGTCAACAAACTCCAAAGGCTTCCATAGCCTTGGCAACTCATGACTAGGGCCTAGGGAGATTACTGATGCCATAAACAAGAGTGTCAATTTGTTAAGTCAACAACAGGAGTCACTGTGTACTTACTTCTCATGTGGGATCTGTCCTTAATGTGTTGTCCAATGTGAAGTAATGCTATAACTAGTACCGAAACAGTATTTTACACTTTGTGTTTCTGTGTGGGTGCAAACTGATGAAATCTTTACTAAATACATACTGAATCGATCTTCTGTATGTAAAGATAATTGAAAATCAATCTTTTTTTTCTTTTCTTTTTTTTTTAACTTTTATTTAATGAATATAAATTTCCGAAGTACGACTTATGGATTACAATGGCTTCCCCCCCATACCGTCCCTCCCACCCGCAACCCTCCCCTTTCCCACTCCCTCTCCCCTTCCATTCACATCAAGATTCATTTTCGATTATCTTAATATACAGAAGATCAGCTTAGTATACATTAAGTAAGGATTTCAACAGTTTGCTCCCACACAGAAACATAAAGTGAAAAATAATAGATGATTTTTTTTAATGATGATGAAATCAGATCAGACCTATTGTCATGTTTAATCCCAGTGAGGGTCAAGTTGGGAATTGATAATTTCTTTCTTTCTTTCTTTTTTTTTTTTACAGAAGATCAGTTTAGTATGCATTAAGTAAAGATTTCAACAGTTTGCACCCCCATAGAAACACAAAGTGAAATATATTGTTTGAGTACTCGTTATAGCATTAAATCTCAATGCACAGCACATTAAGGACAGAGATCCTACATGAGGAGTAAGTGCACAGTGACTCCTGTTGTTGACTTTACCAATTGACACTCCTGTCTGTGGCATCAGTAATCTCCCTATGCTCCAGTCATGAGTTTCCAAGGCTATGGAAGCCCTCTGAGTTCTCTGACTCTTATCTTGTTTAGACAAGGTCATAGTCAAAGTGGAGGTTCTCTCCTCCCTTCAGAGAAAGGTACCTCCTTCTTTGATGACCTGTTCTTTCCACTGGGATCTCACTCACAGAGATCTTTTTGCCAGAGTGTCTTGGCTTTCCATGCCTGAAATACTCTCATGGGCTTTTCAGCCAGATCTGAATGGCTTTAGGGCTGTTTCTGAGGCCAGAGTGCTATTTAGGACATCTGCCATTCTATGAGTCTGCTGAGTATCTCGCTTCCCATGTTGGATCACTCTCCCCTTTTTTTATTCTATCGGTTAGCGTTAGCAGGTACTAGACTTGTTTATGTGCTCCCTTTGACTCTTAGTCCTTTCATTATGATCAATTGTGAACTGAAATTGATCACTTGGAATAGTGAGATGGCATTGGTACATGCCACCTTGATGGGATTAAATTGGAATCCCCTGGTATGTTTCTAACTCTACCATTTGGAGCAAGTCAGCTTGAGCATGTCCCAAATTATACATCTCTTCCCTCTCTTATTCCTACTCTTATGTTTAACAGGGATCACATTTCAGTTAAATTTCAACACTTAAGAATAACTGTGTATTAATTACAGAATTAAACCAGTCATATTAAGTAGAACAGACAAAAAAACTACTAAGAGGGATAACGTATTAAGTTGTTCATTAACAGTCAGGGCTATGCTGATCAAGTCACCGTTTCTCATAGTGTCCATTTCACTTCAGGAGGTTTCCTTTTTGGTGTTCAGTCAGTTGTCACTGATCAGGGAGAACATATGGTATTTGTCCCTTTGGGACTGGCTTACTTCACTCAGCATGATGTGTTCCAGATTCCTCCATTTTGTTGCAAATGACTGGATTTCATTGTTTCTTACTGCGGTATAGTATTCTAAAAAATACATATCCCATAATTTCTTTATCCAGTCTACCGTTGATGGGCATTTAGGTTGGTTCCAGGTCTTGGCTATTGTGAATTGTGCTGCAATAAACATTAGGGTGCAGACCGCTTTTTTGTTTGCCAATTTAAACTCCTTTGGGTAAATTCCAAGGAGTGGGATGGCTGGGTGGAACGGTAGGGTTATCTTCAGGTTTCTGAGGAATCTCCAGACTGACTTCCATAGTGGCTTGACCAGTTTGCATTCCCACCAACAGTGGGTTAGTGTCCCTTTTTCCCCACATCCTCGCCAGCATCTGTTGTTGGTAGATTTCTGAATGTGAGCCATTCTAACCAGGGTGAGGTGAAACCTCATTGTGGTTTTGATTTGCATTTCCCTGATTGCTAGTGACCTTGAACAGAAAATGAATCTTGATGTGAATGGAATGGGAGAGGGAGCGGGAGATGGGAGGGGTGCCAGTGGGAGGGAAATTTTGGGGTGGGGGAAGCCAATGTAATCCATAAACTGTACTTTTGAAATTTGTATTTACTAAATAAAAAAAGGGGGGAAAAGGCTTGATTTTCCACTCACTGTGTAACTCCCCAAATGTCCCCAACAGCTGGGTCTGGGCCAGGCTGAAGCCAGGAGCCCAGGCCTCCATCCAGGTCTCCCACTTCTTTGGCAAGGGCCCAAGTGCATGAACTGTCACCTGCTGCCTTCCAGGCAGCACATGAGCAGGAAGCTGGATCGGAAGCAGAGGCAGGACTCGCATACCAGCACTCTGATGCAGGATGTAGCAGTGCCAGTGAAGAATGTGAGCCTGGATCAAGGTGCAGCTATTGTAGACTAGGCCCCCATCTTGTAACCCGGGCCTGACCGGGCCCTGAACCCTGAGCCAAGAGCTCCTAAAGAATGAGAAATTAACTCCCCAATTGGCAGATAGCAGGGAAATTCCTTGAGTTCCAGATGTTTTCTTCAGGCAGTTAAGGTAATAACATCCCAAAACCCTGCAGTTTGGCACGTGCAGCCTAGCGGCTCGGACCCTATATTTTAGCCAATCATTTTAAAAAGCATCAACCCCAAAAAGCCATCCAAACACCTTTCCTACGTCCATTCCCGCCGCTCGATGCACTAAACAATTTTAAGAGATGTTCTTTGAATTTCCCGTGGAATGGGAAGATGTGCTGAATGGTGCTATAATGTACAGAAAGTCTCTGAAAACCCTATATAAACCCCACAAAGAAAACGGGAGGGGTCCTCGTCAGAAGACCGCTGCGACAGTTGGAGGTGTGGACCCTCGCCTGGGCTAGAACAATAAACCTCTTTGCTTTTGCATCACCAAGTCTCTCGTTGGGTTAACTGAGTCTCATCTGAGTCTGGTCTAACACGAGGCGTCAACTTAACCACTGTACTATAACACCTGCTCCCTAGCTTTCATTTATCTTCTCTTGGGTTGGAATATCTGTGCCCTTTAGTCTGTGTCGTCTTTTCCTGGGATTTAGTCTCCAGTAGGACTCCTTTTTTGGGGAAAAAAAGTTCATAGAGGCAAAAACTGAGTCTCTGCATATCTGAGAGTGGCTTTATTCTACCATTACTCTTAACTGATGGATTGGTTTCAGAATGTGAGGATGAAACACACTTCTCCCTCAGAATTCAGAAGGTTTCTCTATGGTCTTTTAGCTGTCTGTGGTGCCATTCTGATCTTTACATCCTTGACATTTTTTCACTAGAAAGCTTTTAAGATCTCTATCTCCAGAGTCTGAGAAATGTGCAGTGGGGCATATTTTTTGAGGGTTGTTTAGTTTTTATTGTGTGTGTGCAGTCTAGATGCTTATGGTCTTCAGTGCAACTCTACTATAGATCTTCCAGTGTTCTCCTGTTCTCTCTGGGTTCTCTTTCCTGCAACACCTGTCAAGTAGGTGGTAGACTTCAGAGTCTAATTTGCTTATCTCTTGTCTTCGATGCTCCACCTCTGTGTCTTAATTTTATTCTGTGGGATGTTCTTAATTTCATCTCCTAATCATGCCATTGAATTTTTTTTTTTTTTTTTTTTTTTTGTTATTTCAACCATCTGCTAGTTCATACCAAAAGGCTCTGTTTTGTTCTTTGAAAGTTCTCATTCAGGCTACCCCTGTTCTTCACGGATGCACTGTGTCTTTTTATGTGTGTGTAGAAGGGAGGTGGAACAAGATGGCTTACTGCTAATAAGATCTCCCAGCAGTAGTCTCCCCGCGGAGACAACATTTTAGCCGCTATTCACGCACCAGACTGCCTTTATGAGAACTGGGGAAGCCAGGTGAGAGACCATGGTACCTGGTTTTAGTGTAGCAATAAGACAAGGTACATAGAAGATTGCATAAAGGAAGTTGCCTGAGGTACTCTTCCCCCAGCTCCAGGCAGGAAAGCAAGGAGAGAGCACTGCCTGCTTGGAGAAGAGGAGGCAATGAAATCCAGGCCTACCAGGCCTACAGAGGTGAAACCCCTTGCTGGGTGGGGCACCAAGAACCCTACCCCAGGGTCAGTACCCACGGACTGAACCTCTGGAACTGCGTTAGCAGGCAGCCAAGGAACTACTGGACCATGCCAATTGCAGCCTCTGGCAGCACAGAGCAAGGGGACACTGGGGAGTAGGCAGGAAAGGGAGTGCAGGACTGACCGTTACCTCCTGAAGCTCTTCATCTTCGGTGTGCACGACTTTTTCTTTGGATTTTCCTTGGGAGTTTCTTGTAGCTCTCAGTTTGTCAGAGTAGAAAGCTGCATATTTTTCCTTTCACATGAAAGCACAAACCAAAAGTAGCGAATTGTAGATGATAAAATAGAACAAGCAAACTTCCCTCCCACATTGCCGTGAGCATCACCACAGAAGCTGGTTTTTCTCTCGTGTCATTGCCCATATGGATGTTCCTGGTTGTTGCACATCTTGCCTCCATGTTGTAATCCAGAGATACTGGGGCTTTTAATTTTTTTTTTATTTTTTTGACAGGCAGAGTGGACAGTGAGAGAGAGAGAGACAGAGAGAAAGGTCTTCTTTTGCCGTTGGTTCACCCTCCAATGGCCGCTGCGGCCAGCGCGCTGCGGCCAGCGCACCGTGCTGATCTGATGGCAGGAGCCAGGAGCCAGGTGCTTTTCCTGGTCTCCCATGGGGTGCAGAGCCCAAGCACCTGGGCCATCCTCCACTGCACTCCCTAGCCACAGCAGAGAGCTGGCCTGGAAGAGGGGCAACCGGGACAGAATCCAGCGCCCCGACCGGGACTAGAACCTGGTGTGCCGGCGCCGCAAGGCGGAGGATTAGCCTAGTGAGCCGCGGCGCCGGCCTCTGGGGCTTTTAATTTTACAGTCTGTTGCTCACTGAGGGCTTCCTTGGTTGTTTTTTTTTTTTTTTTTTTTTTTTTTTTTTTTTTTTCATGAAATAAACCATTGGAGTGCACACCTGTTTCTTCAAAGCCTTGGCCTGCAAGCCAGGGGTATTGTTTGTTTTCCTGTGTCATGAATAAGAACAGCTCACGTGGTCTTTTAGAAGTTCAATGTTGGCTGCAGAAGGAACACAATGTTTTACCTGCTACTGAACAGTGTCTATCAGAGACTTGCCCTCTGGCTACCAGATGTCCATTTGTACTCCTTGCATAGAACAGATTCACTTCCTCCTCCAGGGGATGCCCTAAAGTCTCAATTCCTCTGTCCATTTCAAAGTCTAGTACCTCTGGATAATGTCAGATAGCTCCATCCGATCCAGATGAGGCTGCTTAAGATCTGGCAAGTTACAGTCTAAATGACGAGTGACCTCTTCTGCTGGTAGCCCTCTGTGCTCACAGGCACACAACCCACAGTGGTTTAGAGAAGGGGGAGCTGATAGGCACACGAAGCACTGGTCTGAAGGGATCCTGAGAGGTAGAGTTTGGCCAAGAGAGGAAGGTCCTTTTCCATGCTGGAGCTTAGCTGTGGGAGGAACATTTCTGTTCATGATTCTCCACATCACCTGAGGCATTTTTTCTCCATTCTCATCCATGGCC
Organism: Oryctolagus cuniculus; assembly: GCF_964237555.1. Classification (NCBI taxonomy): domain Eukaryota; kingdom Metazoa; phylum Chordata; class Mammalia; order Lagomorpha; family Leporidae; genus Oryctolagus; species Oryctolagus cuniculus. The sequence continues at coordinate 36,603,183 of NC_091440.1, read as the reverse complement.
ACAGCTGAGGTGAGAATTAGAAGAGGAGAATGTGTGCTCAGGTTTCCCGGCCGCTTCCTGTGCACTTGAGTTTGAAGTGGAGGAGTCCTCCAGAGATGTTTGCAAGCTCTGAGTGCCGGCCTTTTTGAGGATACACTTGTGGTTTCTTTGATCATTTGCTTTTTTGGTGCCATGCGCTTTGCTCAGTTACTATTCTCGAATAGAAGGCATTCATTCTCTATATTCTAACACTCAAGCTGTTTGCAAGAATCATTTTGATGGAGAAGGCAACACTCAGTCCTTTCTTTTCCCAAAGGCTAACTTCAATTGAATTGATCTCTTTTGAAGTTTTACTTGATAGGCACAGTTACAGAGAAAGGGAGAGACACAGGTATCCCATTTGCTGGTTCATTCCACAAATGGTTGCAATGACCAGAGCTGGTCTAATCCAAAGCCAGGAGCCAGGAACTTTATCTGGGTCTCCCACGTAGCTGCAGAGGCCCAAGCGCTTAGTCCATCTTCCACTGCTTTACCAGACCTTCGGCAGAGAGCTGGATTGGAAGAGGAGCAGCCAGGACATGCACCAGCACCCATATGGAATGCCAGCATGGCAGGTGGAGGCTTACCCTACTAAGCCACAGTGCTGGTTTCCAACTTAAATCCTAACAGGTTTTTGTTACTCAAATTCCTATAAGTTTGATTTCTGGCCTACTGGAGATCTGAAAACAGATTTTAAACGTTTTTTTTTTCTCCTCAAACTAGCCAATACTTGCCTGACCTAATCTCTTTCTTACAATATCTGAATCCAGTGATTACCATGTAAAAACACTGGTACTTGGTCAACCATTTCTAAGGTCAGATTCTGGGTTGACTAACGTTACCTGCTGTGATACGTGTTCCTCCAATAGTAAAAGTGCATTGCTTGTTTATGTGTAGTTCCTGCAGGTGGGGAACTTTGCTCCATGAGGTATTTCGGGGTCCCCAGCTGCTTACACCTGTGTGTCCCCTTCCCTAGAGTCTGCCAACAGAAAGGCAGGTGCGCGTGGAGAAAGCTCTTACACTTGTTACAAGTTTGGGCATGGAGTAATACAAATATTTCCTCTTTTTAAAAAGATTTATTTATTTGAGAGTTGGAGTTACAGAGAGGGAGGGGCAAAGAAAAAGGTCTTCAGTCTGCTGGTTTACTCCCCAGTGGCTGCAATGGCTGGAGCTGGGCCATTCCGAAGCCAGGAGCTAGGAGCTTCCTATGGGTCTTCCACATGGATGCAGGGTTGCAAGCACTAGGACCATCTTCTACTGCTTTCCCATGCCATAGTAGAGAGCTGGATCCAAAGAAGAGCAGCTGGGATATGTACCGGCGCCAATATAGGATGCTGGCACCACAGGCGGAGGCTTAGCCTGCTATGCCACAGTGCCAGCCCCAACGAACACAATTCTAATTTGTTAGTAAGAAATGGAGACACAGCCTCGCACGCACAGATGCACATGTTCCTGGAAAATGTGGACTGTGGCTCTGTAGCACTTTGCCTGCAAGTCTATAATGTGGTCAGCTGTCCATCTCTAATGCAGTGGTGAGGAAGCAGAGACAAGTGATTGGCCATGGTGAGCTGTTTCTCTACTATTTGATTTCAATTGTAATAGTGAACAAGTGTGTGTTACAGAGTTCTGTCTTTGAAAGTCTTCACAATTTACAGGCAGCAAGAAAGATACTTTTCTTCCTCTCTGTCTTTTAATCATTTGTGTTGTCTCTAAGTGGAACAAGTTTGTGGCTCCTACTTGTTACAGAAGAATTAATTTGTTTTAATGTCGAAAAACTCGGGCTCATGCCTCTCCATTTCTTTGGGAGTGGGTTCTTTAATATGTGGGCTGACCGCTTAGCACAGTTTATTGATCTGTGACTGGGCTGTTGATACAAACAGGGCTAGACATCTTCTGTTTAAAGACCAAAATATGAAGAGTGAGACCTAGAGACTATGATTGATTAGCACTGAGCCACTTTAATGGTCACTTTTTAGCAATAAACATGCCCTTGAAGTCCTTCGCTGAGATTTCCTTCACACAGCCACCTTAATTCCTTTCTTCCCTGAATCTTAATTCAGTAGCTTCTGCAACTTCTTGAGAGAAAGAGCAAGTGAGCTTGCGCAATACTCTTGGAACAGATTCTCACTTCCACTTAATCTAGCCAGAATCAGTGTCTGTTGACTACAACCCAAAACTCTTAATTAGTACCCCGGGGAAAGCAGATTTATTGTGGAATCTTCAATATCTGTTGAATGCCCTTTGGCATTTTGGAGATTTTCTTTTCATTAATTCTTACGCTAATGGCCTCCATTGAATGACTCATCTCATGGCCTGTATGTCTTTTCTAAGTCTAAGAAGTGATTTCTTAAAACTAGATAAATGTCATTAGCTACTCTAACCACTCTGTTGGGGATAAGCCAGATTCTTGGAACACAAGCTGCTCTATGGAGTCACTGCTCCTTCAGGCAGATGAAGTGGCTTGCAGATGCAATTTCCCGCCCCCCCCCCACCCCCCCAGGAACTGATTTCCAACTGACAGGAAGAACAAAAGTTGCCTTCAACATGGGAGAACTGGCCTTTAGCACTTTAGCAGCAGTGTTGATTCATAGGTTTGTCTGCACATCAATAGTCTAATTTAATTTGCCCTGTGGAGTAGAACTGGCATAGTTTAGTGTGATGCAGAGTGTAGACAGGACTGGGCATTTCTTTCTCAGAAATTCAGAGAAGGGTAATGTTGTTATTTGGGGGTTGCTTTCTGTTGAACAGAAATTGATATTCTCATTGATATTCTGCCTGTCTTTGTCTCAGTCGCACAGTGGTCATACGAAAATATGGTACAACAATTTTCTAGAATTGTCATAGAAGCTGGAGAGATACACATCAAAGTTTAGAACAGTGTTACAATAAGGCCGTGATAAATAATTTCAATGACATGTTTTCCATGCTTCCAGTTATTGCTCTGAGAATCTAAAAAGAGGGGTCACCAAGTTAGAGGAAGTGACTTAGTTTCACCCTTATATTTATCTAGTATTCTTATGTTCTTTCCAATTAGACAAGACGCTTTGTGGTGATAAGGGCAAATGTTTTCCATGGATGAGTCCTCTTTATCACTGAAGAGGCAACTTGTATGTAGCAGATCTAAGGGACATCTTTTGGCCCTGCCCAGCTCCACTTCTCCATGAGAGGAATTGATGAGGTGTATCCCTCTGTTACTCCAGACCAGTTCCAGTTTCTGGTCTATAGCAGATATTCAAAGTCTGTTGAATGAATGTGTGGTCCCAGCTTAAGACTTTGATCAGGCTATGTAATTGGATATGGGGGTCACTGTAATCAAAACCGTGACCCCATGCTGTTGATCTTGAACTTGATTGCTTCTAAGAGCTAGGTGCATGTGTTCAGCGAGGCAAAACTTGGGATGGGCTAGTCGTTTAAATTATCTCTTGATGCTTGCCTGAGTTAGTTGTCTCACCATGGGGAGTTCATTTAGCATATGACTGTCAAAGAATGTGGACTGAGACAAGGTAAACAGCTGGCTTAAGATTCTGGCCTAAACTGGGGCCACTAAACCATCTTTCACTGAGGCGCTTTATATTAGGCTGTGACTCAGATTGTGACACCATTGTATTTTTTGCATTGATCACTGTGTGTGTGTGTGTGGGGGGGGGTCTACATCTGTTAGAAACCATGAAGTAGAGAGTAAAGATTTTGTGGGGGACAAGATCCAAGCATTTTTGAATACTGAGTACAATATCATATATCTTTTTTCCTAAGAAATTTTTCAAAAATACTTCTGACTTTAATGTATTTGTATAATGACAAGTTTAGGGTAGGAATTATTCACACATCACTGTGAATCAGTTTGGAGGGTTATCTAGGGTATATGTGGACCTAAGCAAAAATTATTTTAGAGCCAGATTTTGTTTAACATATTTTGGAGAATATCCAAGTTTGAATGAAAAGCTAAATGGTGAACTAAATTAGTGCTAAAATTGAACAGTTTCCATGTCAATTGGCATCAAAATAATGCTTCAGGCTTTTTCGTTCTTAATTCTCCCACGGTCACACAAAGCTTAGTGAGATGGTTCTCCTCCAACTTACTGCTTTCAATATAGTTGGTCTTGAAAACCTTGGGTGGCTTTGTATTTTCACCAGATTTCAACCATTATGGAATTTGCCTTGATGATGGTTGCATCTCTGTTTTTTGTGTTAACAATATGGGAAAACATTTCTGTTAGACTGCTACTTTCTGCATTTACTTTAGCTTACAGAAATAGAGGAGAAAAGGTAAAATAAGGAAACACAGCAGGAGATTCATCTTTAGTATCTCCCATCCCCTTCCTTTCCGTTGTCCCCGTCTCAACTGGACTCTGAGCTCCAGTAGTGAACAGGCTTGAAGCACATCAAGCAAGGACAGAAGGACTTCAAAAGCAGGTCTGAGGGGCTCAGAAATGAACTTGGTGATGTAAGCGGAAGACAGATTGAGAAGGAAAGAGGTTTTGAAGGAAATTGTCGATCTCCCTGCTTTGATAGGAGAAAAAAAATATTAGACAATATTTAACTTTGCCTATTAAAATAAAAACTTTGAAAACATCAATAGAGTAGGATTCTATTCTAATTTCCCCTGTATCTGTATTTGGTGTGTGTGTTTTTGACAGGCAGAGTGGACAGAGAGAGAGAGAGACAGAGAGAAAGGTCTTCCTTTGCCGTTGGTTCACCCTCCAATGGCCGCCGCGGCCGGTGCATCGCGTTGATACGAAGGCAGGAGCCAGGTGCTTCTCCTGGCCTCCCATGGGGTGCAGGGCCCAAGCACTTGGGCCATCCTCTACTGCCTTCCCGGGCCACAGCAGAGCTGGCCTGGAAGAGGGGCAACTGGGACAGAATCCGGCGCCCCGACTGGGACTAGCACCCGGTGTGCCGGCGCCGCAAGGCGGAGGATTAGCCTAGTGAGCCGTGGCGCCGGCCCTGTATTTGTTTTTACAATGACATTAGTTCTGATGATTATTTTTGACCATTTTTTTTTAGAAATTTTTTTTTGTATTTTGAGTTTTGAACCCTTTGGTTACCAAACGAAGAACAGAGGAACAGTAACTTTTTATTTTTGACAGGCAGAGTAGACAGTGAGAGAGAGACAAAGGTCTTCCTTCACTGTTGGTTCACCCTCCAATGGCCGCCACGGCTGCAGTGCTGCAGCTGGCACACCGTGCTGATCCGAAGCTGGGAGCCAGGTGCCTCTCCTGGTCTCCCATGCAGGGGCAGGGCCCAAGCACTTGGGCCATCCTCTACTGCACTCCCGGGCCACAGCAGAGAGCTGGCCTGGAAGAGGGGCAACCAGCACAGAATCCAGTGTGCTGGCGCCGCAGGTGGAGGATTAGCCTATTGAGCCATGGCACCGGCTGAACAGTAACTTTTTTAAAGTTTATTTATTTGAAAGTCAGAGTTACAGAGAGTAGAGGAGGTAGAGAGGGAGGGAGGTCTTCCATCTGATGGTTCACTTTCCAATTGGCTGCAATGGTGGGAGCTGTGCCAATCTGAAGCCAGGAGCCAGGAGTTTCTTCTGGGTCTCCCATGTGGGTGCAGAGCTCAAGTTGGACCATCTGGTACTGCTTTCCCAGGCCATAGCAGAGAGCTGGATTGGAAGTGGAGTAGCCGAGATTTGAACGGGCACCCATATGGGATGCTGGCACTATAGGAGGAGGCTTTAATTGCTATACCACAGCACTGGCCCCAGTAACGTTTTTTAAATATATAACATATTTCCACATGCACAGGAAATTGGAGATAAATGTATATCTGAAATCTTAGGAGGTGTGCATTTTAGAAGACCATATAGAGTAAGCCTAACTCTTAGCTGACGTATAAGCAAAATGACATTTCAAAAACCACTCAATCTGTTTTGAAAAAGGACAGTTAATTTTGCCCAATAATAAAACACCAAAATGACATACTTATCTGAGTATATTTGTGTGTGTCAGAGAATGAAATATATACTTAAATGGAGACTTAATGTTTTTTGCTTGTTCTCAATTTAAATGCTTACTAGATAAAAATAAAATGAATTCATACAAATGATGAGGACCTGAAAAAATTTTATAGAATGCCTTTTCTTTCATCAAGTTCCTGAGTTAATTAAATTTAGCACGGTAAACTTTTGGGTTAAACTACATATAGTGTTAAGCTATAAGTAGAAACTAAGACAAAAATCCAACTCTAATTATGCACATTCTCAAATTAAGATCACTGCCTTATTTGCATAATATAACTTTGCATTTCATTCATTAAATGCTTGAGTAGCCTGTATACTGGATATACTGCCCAAAATATAGTTGAAATATAATACATAATAAGACTTCATTTTGGTTAAAATATTGATTTAATAGTTTGGAATATTGTAATCAGTAACAGGTAGTAAAGTGTTATATGTATACCCTTTACCTTCTGCCCATCAAAGCCTAAAATAGTCTGTATCAACCTTTTGATTGAATTGCTTTGATTGAATGTAAAAATACATTTTCACTACGCCAGGTAACTATTTGGCACTTAATAGATTAAAATAGTATTTTAAAGCATCTACTAAGTGCATAATAAAGCTAGACTCTAGATACAATCAAAATTCTAGAAAATATTTAGTGAATGAAATGGCTTCAAATGCATATTTGTATCAATGAAATTACAGTGATACACCATAGTCTAAAATATTGATGCAGTTTTGTACATGAATCCTTTCAGGTTGGCCTAGCCTGAGTAGCTATTGCCCATGATTATACATTGAAGGATTCTGTGGACAGCCTTCCCTGTGAATGTCTTCATCCTTGTTTTACTAAAGTTCCACAGTCCACCGTTAGTACCTAGTACTTTGAGTTACGGGCTTAACTTCACAAATATGTACTTGATACCTGTTATCTGCCAGCTAATGGTAAATAGTTAAGGTCACTTATCAATAATTAAAGCACTCAAATTACAAAGCCCAAGAAAACTATCAACCTCTGAGAGTTCTGCTGTTGAGTTTACCTGAAAGCAAGTGGTGCGCGGCAGAGGTTGTCTCTTGGAAATCCAGAGGAAGATGAGATAGTTGTGTCAGAAAGATAGACAGCTTTGTAGGTTACCAAAGAGAATGTTTCAAAGTATCTGATTTCATTTAATATAGTGTCTTCACATGAGTCCAATAATCTGCAAATTGAAGAATCCATTAAAAACTGCTTTCCTACTTTGCCAATTCTGATACGGTACATCAACAATATTACCTAATTTCTAAAAGAGTTGAAACAGAGCAAAATTGCTTGATTATTTAAAACAAATAATGATCAAGTAGCTCAATAAGATAACAACCGAATGAAAGTTGTCTCTTAATCACTAATGTCATTTGCAGTTATAGACTATTTTGAAGGTAAGATTATACATGTTGACTGAATTTGACATTGAATTTATCATTGATTCTAAGAGCAGGATCATTTTTACTTCATTTCCATTTATTTTTCCAAACTGCTTCATAACTTTGTCTTATAGTCATCAGTCCTCTATATTAAAAATATTGAAGGCCATGCATTTTTCAATAGCAGTGCAGTTATATTAGATATTCCCACTTTAGTTATTTACATTGTAAAAAATTCATCAATTTATCTAAATTTTCTAGGCTAAATTGAAGTATCTAAAATGAGAGTCCAAAAAACCCTGCCTTGTATGGAAGCCTTGATTTCATAGTAACGTACTCTGTCCTTTCCATAAAATCAAAATAAACCTGAATATACAAATGTGAGACTACTATGGATAAGTTAGTCACATTTTAGTAACTAATGTGCATTTTTATTATCTCTTTAAATATGCATTTATATAATGCTACTAGTTTTGAAGAAGTTGTTATGGCCTAACAAATCAATGATACATGATTTTAAAAATCCTTGGACACATGCATATTAACATGATGGACTAGGATTAGATATCTGTCTTACTGCCAGTTCTATGCTTCACAGTATAGAAATCGTATGAGTTCATTGGCTCCTGCACATAGCTGTAGGAACATTTGTGACTATAGTAGATTTTTTCATTAGTCAGAAGCCAACTAACAAACTTCCATTTAGGTGCATGTTGTACATAATTTTTATAAGAGCTCAGTCAATAAGTATATCACACATTGATATGTGCTGGACGTGGTGATAGAGATTGAAGATGCAGATACAGGCATTGACTCTACCTTAGCCCAGCTCTCATTTAGTTGGCAAGTTTGGGAGGTGAACTCGTACCACAGTTTCCTTTCCCTAAAATTTACGTAGTAGTAAGGGATACATTCAGTGACTATATTGAAATGATAGTCTTTTTTTTTCTTTTTTCTTTTATTTTTTTTTATTTTTTTAGATTCATTGATTTGAAAGAGTTAGAGGGGAGGGAAGAGAAAGCGAATGAATGAGAATTTTCCATGTGCTGGTTCACACACCAGGAGGCTGCAATGGCCAGGGCTGGGCCAGACTGAAGCCAGGAGATAGGAGCTTCTTCCACGTCTCCCATTTCTCCCATGTGGGTGGAAGGGGCTCAAGCACATGGGTCATCATGAGCTGCTTTTCCAGGCATATTAGCAGGCAGGTGCATTGGAAGTGGAATGGTCGGATATGGAATGGCACCCGTGTGGGATGGTGGCATTGAGGGCTGCGGCTTTACCTGCTATGCCACGACGCCGGGCCGAAATGCTAAACTTAATTACTTCCAACCTCACAAAAAATTGACCTTTTTCCAGGACACTGTGTGCACTTCGATTTGCCACACTGCTTTGTAAAAAACTGGCAGCCACAGCCGTGATCTGCCGTCATTGTGGGAGAAGTGTAAAACTGTGTGTTCTGTTTCAGTGGTTGGTAGAACTATTGCTCACCTCATTTTCTTTATCTGTTTGCTTTCTCATACGCTCAGAGTTGAAAGCACTGCCTAATGGCTGGTGGTGTTAGATCAATTCACCTGAATTCATTTCAGCAGGGTATAGTTGGAATTCTCATAAATTGAGTTTGTGTCAACTCCCCAAGGATGTGTGGTGAGCCTCACTCTGCCTTTAGTTCTTTATCAGTGGTTCCTTAGGCAGTCCTGGTGGAAAAGAAGGTAAAATTAGCAAGTTGGTCTGTAAAAACATTACCGTCATCATAATATCTGTTTCCTTTAGCCACTTTTCTTTACAAATGTCCAAGTTTTTGTGGAATTCTATCCATTAAAATAGTGTCATAGAAATTCTTTCTATAGTCCTACCCTTTTCTTAAAATTAAATATCTAGATAGATCTGTATAACTAAATACATTTAAATATATTCAAATTTGAATATATTTACATTCTGAAGATAAAATATGAGAGCCAACAGAGTTTTAACTGACTTCTTCGTAAACCTACCCCTCTTCTCATTCCCAAATGCTGTGCTTTTGGCTTTTTCCCTATCTCTATGTCCATTCTGAAAATCTAGTTCTTACAGCAGTTAACTTCCAGTATAGATAGTTATTGGCAATTTCATGTTAAATGCATGCAGCTGCAATAATTTGCAATTCAACCTGTGTTAAATATGTGTAGTTCAGTTCACCTAAACAAAGACCGTGATCGGTGACAACTGACTGAACACCAAAAAGGAAACCTGTTGAAGTGAAATGGACACTAAGGGAAACGTTGACTTGATCAGTATAGCCCTGACTGTTAATGAACAACTTAATACATTATCCCTCTTAGTAGTTTTTTTTATCTGTTCTGCTTAATATGACTGGTTTAATTCTGTAATTATCACACAGTTATTCTTAAGTGTTGAAAATTAACTGAAATGTGATCCCTGTTAAACATAAGAGTGGGAATAAGAGAGGGAAGAGATATATAATTTGGGACATGCTCAAGCTGACTTGCCCCAAATGGTAGAGTTAGAAACATACCAGGGGATTCCAATTCAATCCCATCAAGGTGGCACGTACCAATGCCATCTCACTAGTCCAAGTGATCAATTTCAGTTCACAATTGATCATAATGAAAGGACTAAGAGTCAAAGGGAGCACATAAACAAGTCTAGTACCTGCTAACACTAACCGATAGAATAAATAAAGGGGAGAGTGATCCAACATGGGAAGTGAGATACTCAGCAGACTCATAGAATGGCAGATGTCCTAAATAGCACTCTGGCCTCAGAATCAGCCCTAAAGGCATTCGGATCTGGCTGAAAAGCCCATGAGAGAATTTCAGGCATGGAAAGCCAAGACACTCTGGCAAAAGATCTCTGCGAGTGAGATCCCAGTGGAAAGAACAGGTCATCAAAGAAGGAGGTACCTTTCTCTGAAGGGAGGAGAGAACCTCCACTTTGACTATGACCTTGTCTAAACAAGATAAGAGTCAGAGAACTCAGAGGGCTTCCATAGCCTTGGAAACTCATGACTGGAGCATAGGGAGATTACTGATGCCACAGACAGGAGTGTCAATTGGTAAAGTCAACAACAGGAGTCACTGTGCACTTACTCCTCATGTAGGATCTCTGTCCTTAATGTGCTGTGCATTGAGATTTAATGCTATAACGAGTACTCAAACAGTATATTTCACTTTGTGTTTCTATGGGGGTGCAAACTGTTGAAATCTTTACTTAATGCATACTAAACTGATCCTCTGTAAAAAAAAAAAAAAAGAAATTATCAATTCCCAACTTGACCCTCACTGGGATTAAACATGACAATAGGTCTGCTCTGATTTCATCATCATTTAAAAAAAAATCATCTATTATTTTTCACTTTATGTTTCTGTGTGGAAGCAAACTGTTGAAATCCTTACTTAATGTATACTAAGCTGATCCTCTGTATATTAAGATAATCGAAAATGAATCTTGATGTGAATGGAAGGGGAGAGGGAGTGGGAAAGGGGAGGGTTGTGGGTGGGAGGGACGGTATGGGGGGGAAGCTATTGTAATCCATAAGTCGTACTTTGGAAATTTATATTCATTAAATAAAAGTTAAAAAAAACAAACAAACAAAAAAACAAAACAAAAAAAAAACAAAGACCGTGTCATGTCGGTCCCTGAGCCTTTCTGTCTCCATCAGGGAATGTCTTGGGGAGAAAGACACATTAAGCAGACCCAGGAACTCTCAGACCCCTCTCACCACTGCAGAAATTGAAATTCTATCCCTGCAAATGTTTGACTGAAAGTGACAGTTGGAAAATTTTTAGGATTGAGGAATGAGGCACTGTTTTAGAGAGATCATTTGGAAGTTTTAAAGAATAAACCCGAGGACCACTCTTGGAATCTGAAGTCCCGGATGGAGGCTACATTAGCATAATGGAACTCTCAGGAATGTTCAGGACTGAAGGAGAGCAAATTTGTAGGGGGTGGATCTCAGTTTCTTAGCTGAGTCCAGGTTGGACTTCTGCTGCTGTGTGTTTCTGATGAAAAAATTCTCACAAGCCTCCTACTTAAGATTTTTCTTTCTCATTGCATTCTGCATTATTTTAACCTCTATTTTTTCTTAATACTTTCGTATTCTAATCTGGGGATGAGACATTGGCAGGTGGCAGCGGTGATACTTTCTGATCTTCTGTCACTCTGTAAGCTGTTATTCAAGATTATTTTATTCACCTGCCATTCATTCTCTCATCTAAATTTCAATGTGTTTCTATGTTTTGGAGCACCATCTTTTTTGGGAGGAAGCATTTATGCAGAATATTTTCTGAGACTCAATATATGCAGTATCTGTTGAATTGAAAAATTTTGAGGTTGTTTTCTGTGCTCCTCACTGCCGGAAGGACATGAGGAGTGAGGAAAGTTGGGTGAGAGCAAAAGAATAAACCCACAAACAATTCTAGTCCAGGACCTAAGTGAAGATGACGATGACATTTAGTTCTCATGTCTCTTTCCATTTAGAAGCGTTCCTTAGTCATTTTTTGACCTTGACATTTTTAACAAGTACAAATGATTTTGTAGAATGCATCTGATGGGATTTTCTTGATTCCTCTTGATTAGATTTAGGTTGTGCACTTTTGGAGGAGGGGGGGGGCCCATCCAGAAGGGATGCTGTTGCTCTGAGTATGTCAGCAGGCACAGGATGTTGATTTGTCTCTCTCCAGGTGATATTAATGTTCATCTCCAGCCATTTCTGCACACTGTGTAATTTTGCAGTATTCTGTAGAGAATTATGCGAACTATGTAAATTTTCTGTTTGTTATCCAACTTTTATCCATTGATTTTTAGCACCCAAACTGGCAAAATTAGAATAAGGTTCATCAATTAGATAATATTATCATGATCATTTCTTGATTTTGCTAAGTGTGCTGTCACCTGTCTCAGAATGTCCTTGTCTTTTTAAAATAATAAACACTTAGAATGAAATTAAAGGGTAAAGGTACCTTTCTCTGAAGGGAGGAGAGAACTTCCACTTTGACTACGACCTTGTCTAAATATGATCAGAGTCAGCGAACCCAAAAGGCTTCCATAGCCTTGGCAGCTCATGACAAGAGCCTAGGGTGATTACTGATGCCATAAACAAGAGTGTCAAATTGTTAAGTCAACAACAGGAGTCACTGTGCACTTACTCCTCATGTAGCATCTCTGTCCTTAATGTGCTGTACATTGTGATGTAATGCTATAACTAGTGCTGAAACAGTATTTTTCACTTTGTGTTTCTGTGTGGGTGCAAACTGTTGAAATCTTTTATATATATTAAACTGCTCTTCTGTATATAAAGATAATTGAAAATGAATCTTGATGTAAATGGAACGGGAGAGGGAGCAGGAGATGGGATGGTTGCGGGTGGGAGGGAAGTTACGGGGTGGGGGGAAGCCATTGTAATCCATAAGCTGTACTTTGGAAATTTATATTCATTAAATAAAAGTTAAAGATTTAAAGAAGCAAACAATTCCAGTGATGGAGGATAATGAAGATCCACTTAGCTAGGTGGTAGGAAAGGCCTATCTCCAGAGGTACTAGAGAAGCCAAGTTCCAGATGAGACTGAAGAATTCAGTCCAACAGGGAAGAATTCAAGCAGCACACACAGAGATGCTGTAACAAAAGAAATCGTGGTGAGTTCAAGAAAGTGACAAGGATGGATGCTGTGGGACCACTGATGGAGCCGCTGTGTGACACACCCACCTCCTATATCAGAGTGCCTGGGGTTAAGTCTTTGCTTCTGATCCAGCTTCCTGCTAATGTGCATGGGAGGCAACAAATGATAACCCAAGTACTGCCTCACATGGGAAACCTACATGGAGTTTCTGTCTTCTGGTTTGGCCTGGCCAAGCTGTGGATGTTGCTGGCGTTTGGGGAATGAACGAGTGGATGGAATCGCTCTCGCTCTTGCTGTGCCTTTCAAAGAAGCAAATCAGTAACACTTTGAAAGAAATTGATACACTTGGTACTGCTCAGTGAGGGAGAGTGGTGCTGTGACATACCAGGTAGGCAAGATCAAGAAGGACATGCAAGGCAGTAAGAAGAATCTTGGATTTTATCCGTAGTGCAACAAAAAGTGAATGAAGTAGAGGGATGTCAGTCTTAGTTACATTTTTGACGTGAATTTTGAAGTATAGCAGGTGAAGATGCTGCCTACAACACTCACTGGCATTCCAAGAGTGCCTGTTGTTGACCTGGTTGTTCTGCTTTCTGTCTTAGCTCCCTTCTAGTGGACCTGGGGAAAGCAATGGAGAATGGCCCAAATACTGGAAGATGGAATGGCATAAAGTTGTTCTAGAGTTAGAAGACACTGGTTTAGGTTTGGGGCCGGCGCCGCACCTCACTAGGCTAATCCTCCGCCTTGCGGCGCCGGCACACCGGGTTCTAGTCCCGGTCGGGGTGCCGGATTCTGTCCAGGTTGCCCCTCTTCCAGGCCAGCTCTCTGCTGTGGCCAGGGAGTGCAGTGGAGGATGGCCCAAGTACTTGAGCCCTGCACCCCATGGGAGACCAGGAGAAGCACCTGGCTCCTGCCTTCGGATCAGCGCAGTGCTTCGACCGCAGCGGCCATTGGAGGGTGAACCAACGGCAAAGGAAGACCTTTCTCTCTGTCTCTCTGTCCACTCTGCCTGTCAAAAAAAAAAAAAAAAAGTTTGTGAGGCTGTCACTGTGGCATAGTGGGTAAAGCTGCTGCCTGCATGTCGGCATCCCATGGAGCCTCAGCTGCTCCACTTGTGATCCAGCTCTCTGCTATGGCCTGCGAAAGCAGTAGAAAATGGACCAAGTCCTTGGGCCCCTGCACCCACATGGGTGACCAGAAGATGCTCCTGGCTTCGGATCAGTGCAGTTCTGGCCATTGCAGCCAACTGGGGAGTGAGCCAGTGGATGGAAGACCTCTCTGTGTCTTTGCCTTTCCTTCTCTCTCTCAGTCTGTAACTCTTTCAAATCTTTTTTTTTTTTTTTTTTTTTTAAAAAAAGATCTTTGTAATTGAAGATGGAGAGAACTGAACAGAAGCAAGACAAATTTGGGGAGGGGGGTAGTAGCATGAGAACGTTATTAATGGATGTCTGGCTTTAGGGAGAGGAGGGAACAAAATTCACTATCAGATTTCTGATTTGGCAGTGGCAGAAAGTAGAGCCAATTTAAAATGTGCCTGGGGCTCCCACCACCTGCCAGCAGGGTTGAGGTTGGGGGATATCCAAAGTTTTATTTTAGGTGAGTTACATGAGATGCCTGTTGGAGAGCCAAATGGAGAAGTAGGCACTGGGATGCATGAATTTGGAGTTCAGGATTGTGTAGGCATGGAGTCAATGGCAACAGAGATGGTGTCTGAAGACACTGGAATGAAGGAATGGAGAAAGAATGAGAACCAAGGCATTTAGAGGTAGAAGAGGAAGAATCTGCAGAGAGATCTCAAAGGACTGGACATAGAGGTATGGATAGCAGAAAATGCTCTTGCTTATAATGAAACCAAGAAATAAGAGTGAACAATAAGAGGGGAAAGGTATTTTGAAAATTAAGGATAATTTGAGGGAAAATTAAAAATAGGCTAGACCAAGTGGGAATCATTGGTGATCTTGTTGAGAACAAGGTACACTTGATCGTAGCAAAAGGCCAAGAAGCAATGGCAAGAACAAGATGGAGTACTTTGTAGACAGTTCATTTAGATTTGAGTGAAGCCTATTAGGTGAAGAAGTGTAAACACAAGTAGACTAATATTTCCAAGAAAAGAGAAATGATTAGAACAGTGTGTGTGTGCCAAGAAAAGAGGAAATTTATCAGAACAGCGTGTGTGTGTGTGTGTGTGTGTGTGAGTGAGAAGAGGAGATCTGTGTTTCCATACTGACAGGGTGTACTGGGTGAAAAGGCTGGAATGGGGACAATGAAGAGGTAGAAGAGTGAGGAATCTGAAGCCTTCGCTTATTTCTGCTGGTAGAAGTGAGCTGCTACTAACAAGAGCAGAATGCCCCTGGTTTGCAACAGATCACTTTCTCTACATTAAGAAAGATCTCTTAAAAATGCAAAATATTCGTGTAATTGGGATTTCAGCTTGGAAACAGCTTCCTGTTGGGTAATACTCTTTGATCTGCACCTTAAATACCTTTTAACTCTCTCCTGTTTTTTATTCACAGTAAACTGTAGCTATGTTAACACTTTCATAGAGCTGTGTATGTCTGTAGTGTGTAAAACAATGACCACTATCTCCTAAATGATGTGTTCACCTGGAACCTGTGCATATGGTCTTGTTTAGCAAAATGAGTCTTTGTAGATTATAATTAGGTTGAAGATTTCACGATGAAATCATCTTCAGTTAGAGTGGACCTTAAATTCAATGACAGGTGCGCTACAAAGAAAGTGATGGGAGAGAACAGGAGACAAAGGTAGAAATTGGAGTGATCCATCTACAAGAGGAGAACTCTGAGGATCTCTAGCAGGCACCGGAAGCTAGGAGGGAGGCATGAGCAAGTTTGTCCTCAAGTCTCCAGAGGGAACCAAGCCATTGAAACCTTGAAGCCTGATTTTTGACTACCAGAATTATATTATTTGAGATGCAGGTAGACATATGCAAAGAGAGCTGACATCCATTAGTGACCTCCCCAAATGCCTCTAATAGCAAGAGTTGGGATGAAGCCTTAACCAAGAGATGGAAACTCAGTCCAGATCTCCAGCGTGGGTGACAGGAACCCAATTACCTGAGCCATTGCTGCTGCCTCCCAAAGTCTTCATTAGCAAGAATCTGTAGTCAGGAGCCGGAGGCAGGTATAGAACTGAACTACTCACATGTGGGTTGTGGGCATCTTAACCATTGAGCCAAATGCTCGACCCACCTGTTGGTAGTGATTTGTTACGACAACCCTAAGAAACTAATGCAGTGTTATTGCATTGTTTTTCCCCTTAGGAGGGAGCTGAAAATGATTTCTCCTTATCTGGTGCTCAGTAAAATGGTCATCTGTCTGATACCAGCCATTACTCCTCTGAGAAGCTCACCCACTCCCCAGACAGTTCCCTTTTACCTTGTACTTGCATGGTTCCTATCGATCCCTGTTGTAAGCTCACAAATTTCGTTGTAATTGCTCTTCTGTTGCCTCACCTCTGGACTTTGTTACATTGCAGCATGCATATGTCCCTCACTGATGTCTGTATCCTGTAGAACCCAGTGAAGTGCTTAGCACACAAAAATTAAATACTTGTTTCACAGAGATAACATTTTAAAAAGTAGCAGACTATGACGAAAATGAGCCAAGTATATGGAGATATTTCAAAGAGTTGATGGAAAATGAATTAATAAGTTTAATTTGGTGCAAAATTTTTTGAAATTCGTAGTTTTTCATGATTTGTATTTCCATGAACATTTTGAGGCCCCTTGTATGCATGTGTTTACATATATTGTTGCGTCAAAATAAGCTTTTAGTAGTGTTTTCCATGAGCTCTTATTTTTAAAGGTTTTAATTTATTTGAGAGGCAGAATTACAGAGAAAGGTAGGGAGAGACAGAGATAGGTCTTCCATAGCTCATCTGAAGCCAGGAGCTTCTTCCATGTCTCCCATGAGGATTCAGGAGCTCAAGCACTTAGCTGTGTTCCACTGCTTCACCAGGCCATAAACAGAGCTAGATTGGGACACGAACCGGAGCAGGCAGAGGCTTGGCCTACTACACCACAGCACCAGACCCCTTCTATGAACTTATTGAAGTACCCTCATATTATTGGCCAGAGGAAAGAAATTGTTCACAGACTCTTAAGAATGAATGCCTATGGTCCATTACAGAATGATTTTTTTAAGGGTAAACTGTATGGAAAGTAATGGATAAAATAAAGAAGAAAATATCATTTGAGTCAGCGTATGAAGGGATGGATCTGCCATGCTAAAGCAATAGGACTTTATCCTTTAGGCCTGAGTTAGAGTTCTTAGAGATAATGTGTGAAGCCTTTGACTTTCTTCGTAATTATAGTGCTGAGAATCCATAGCCTAAGCTCTGTAATAAAGAGCATCTGAGAGGGTGGAAGAGTTGTGGAAAGTGTGGCAACCCAGAAAGTGCTGTTTAAAGGCAGGACTGTTTGTAGTTACTGCCTGTTTGCAGATGAGAATTTAAGAAGTGCTGCCAGATACATTTTATTCTAAAACACATGGCTTAAACACTTTGATCATCATTTCAGTTTTGTAAAGAAGAGGTCTATGGAGACAGAACAAAGTACTCCTGCAAACTGGATAGCTAAGGGACACATACTTTTGACTTAATTTTTTAAGAAATTAGAGTAATAAATGTCTGAAAAAATTACTGATGAAATTATAATGTGAATGACACTTTATCTTACGTGAGTCATAGAAGAAGACGACTTTAAGGTCTTGTTTTGTGTCAGTGTTAAAGCTGATGGCTGAGTTTCATGGTGTTACAGAACAGGAGTGCTCTGGCTTCTAGTATAAAGTGTCAGTTAATAGAATGTGGTAACTTTTTAAAAAGTCCCAATTCAAGATAGGCTTATTGAGCACATACTAAGTTCCAGGCACTCATTGAGACACATGGGGTAGAACAGTGACAACTACAGGAAACATCTCAACACTAGCTCTCTTCTAGATTGATAGACTCATCATTTATATTTATGGCAGCATACACGCACAGGCTTTTAAGTAGCACTGGTCCCTTTAAGTACTTTTGTTTTGAAAAATAATTACATTGTGATGGCCGTTCATTAGCCTTCTGTAATGGTGTCCTTGGCCCCTGTGCCGAATTCATTAGCATGTGTTAATTAGAATTCCAGAAATACACTCAAAATGCTATAACCTTAATTTGATAAGTACAATTAATGGCTGCATATTTAAACATTAGGTACTACATAAAATTATGAATAGGCTCTATGAGGTGGCCTATAACTATATGTGCCTGTTGGATTTTTTTTTTACTTAATTTGGTTAAACATTAATATCAAATTTACTTATTAAATCTTCAAATTAAAAAGGAGCTTTTTTCTTAAACATTGTTGTTCAGTAGGGCAAAACGAATTGAAACAAAGATTAAATGAAATGATTGCTGGAGCGTAACAGGACAAAAGCATGTGGGACAGTAACAATGGGTAATTTCCGCTGTTTACAGAGACTACTTGGATTCAGATGAATTTCTTTAAATTTGTTTAGAAAAGGAAAACAGATGAAGAATAAGACTGCTAGGCTGACAGGTATACAGAGTAGGTCACATCACAGATGTGAAGTGTCACTGTGAGTAAGTAAACTGATGGCAGAATTTGTTTGGATAGCTTAGATAAGAAGTTGTATACATGAGGAGAACTCTTCCCCCGGAGTTCTGTGGTATCAGTCTGGCACTGGGCAGAAGAGGAACACTGGAGCCAAGGTTACAGGCTGGGACCTAAAGTGTGGTGGCAACAGGGAAGAAAAGGAGCAAGACAGAAAAGCAAGGAACTTAGCGCAAAAAAGTGGGAGGGTGAGCAGATTTTCCAAAAGGGCTCACAGTAATGAGACACTCCGGACCCTTTGCACCACTAGCCCTGTATCCCAGAAGTAACTAGCCTCAACTCTGCTGTTGTTTTTTTTTTTTTAACTTTTATTTAATGAATATAAATTTCCAAAGTACGAATTATGGATTACAATGGCTTCCCCCCCATACCGTCCCTCCCACCCACAACCCTCCCCTTTCCCATTCCCTCTCCCCTTCCATTCACATCAAGATTCATTTTCGATTATCTTAATATACAGAAGATCAGCTTAGTATACCTTAAGTAAGGATTTCAACAGTTTGCTCCCACACAGAAACATAAAGTGAAAAATAATAGATGATTTTTTTTAAATGATGATGAAATCAGATCAGACCTATTGTCATGTTTAATCCCAGTGAGAGTCAAGTTGGGAGTTGATAGTTTCTTTTTTTTTTTTTTTTTTTTTTTACAGAGGATCAGTTTAGTATGCATTAAGTAAAGATTTCAGTCGTTTGCACCCCCATAGAAACACAAAGTGAAATATATTGTTTGAGTACTCGTTATAGCATTAAATCTCAATGCACAGCACATTAAGGACAGAGATCCTACATGAGGAGTAAGTGCACAGTGACTCCTGTTGTTGACTTTACCAATTGACACTCCTGTCTATGGCATCAGTAATCTCCCTATGCTCCAGTCATGAGTTTCCAAGGCTATGGAAGCCCTCTGAGTTCTCCGATTCTTATCTTGTTTAGACAAGGTCATAGTCAAAGTGGAGGTTCTCTCCTCCCTTCAGAGAAAGGTACCTCCTTCTTTGAAGACCTGTTCTTTCCACTGAGATCTCACTCACAGCAACTCTGCTGTTTTTGCTGATGCTGTCACCATGACCACTATTTTTGGATTTATCAGTCTTAGAAAATCTAATTTCATGTTACAAGTGAGGAATTTCATTTCTTACCCAACCTCCCCACTTTTCTTCCCAATATATGTATTAAATAAAAATAGATGTTGGGTTAAATTAGTAGTAGATGGAATTACAGCTGGCTCAATTTATTATTTGGCCAAATGGTAATAATCAGTTTTGTTTTTATTTTCCTTTATGCTTTAGCATTGAATCATATGTAAATGAGAAGTACAAATACCAGTGTTCTCTGCTCTTAATGTATTTCCTAAATGCTTAATAAATCTGATAGAGTCAATCGGAATTATCAGTTGTGTTGTTTTCTTAGAACTATCCTTTCAGTTCTTCCTTTCAGTCTAGGTTGGCCAATAACTTGATCAGCTGGCAACTTGTTATTGTTCATTGTTTGCGGCATGCCAGGTCTTTTTATTTTTTAGATTTTATCCTTGGGATTTTCTTTCTTTCTTTCTTTCTTTTTTTTTTTTTTTTTTTTTGGAGCACATCCTCTCATAGCTTCCTAAAAATGTGTGACCATGAATGGAAACTTGCAGTTTATAGGTTCAATGTTTAATTTACCCATTTATTCACCAATTGAAATATTCTTCTACACTAGCCCTGTGCTTTGCATTGAATCATGTCTGAGAAAAGTGATCTTAAGATGTAAATCACACAACAGACCCATAGAATGGCAGATGAGCACTCTGGCCTCAGAATCAGCCCTTAAGGCACATGGATCTGGCTGAAAAGCCTATGAGAGTATTTCAGTCATGGAAAGCCAAAACACTCTGGCAAAAAACAAAAAACAAAAACAAACAAACAAAAAAACCTAAATGAAAGATCTCCGCAAGTGAGATCCCAGTAGAAAGAACGGGGCCATCAAAGAAGGAGGTACCTTTCTCTGAAGGGAGGAGAGAACTTCCACTTTGACTATGACCTTGTCTAAATATGATCAGAGTTGGTGAACTCAAAAGGCTTCCATAGCCTTGGCAACTCATGACTAGAGCCTAGGGAGATTACTGACACCATAAACAAGAGTGTCAAATTGTTAAGTCAACAACAGGAGTCACTGTGTACTTAATTCTCATGTGGGATCTGTCCTTAGTGTGTTGTCCAATGTGAAGTAATGCTATGACTAGTACTGAAACAGTATTTTACACTTTGTGTTTCTGTGTGGGTGCAAACTGATGAAATCTTTACAGAAGATCAATTCAGTATATATTAAGTATATAAAGATCATGGAAAATGAATCTTGATGTGAATGGAATGGGAGAGGGAGCAGGAGATGGGAGGGGTGTGAGTGGGAGGGAATAAAAAAATATTATTTATTTGACAGAATTACAGTTGGGAGGGAAGGAGGGAGGGAGGAAGAGAGAGAATCTTTTATCTGCTGGTTTATTCCCCAAATGACAGTAATGGCTGGAGCTGGGCCATATGGAAGCCAGGAGGTAGGAACCACATCTAGGGCTCCCGTTAGGCTGGCAGATATCCAGGAACGTGAGCAGTCACCAGCTACCTCTCAGGGGGCACATAAGCAGGAAATGGAATTAGACTAGGAACTAGAAGCAGGAACTTGGGTAGGGGATGCAGGCATCCAGGAGTGTAAATCAGTGTACCGAATGCCTGCTCCTAGCCTTGCTATCTTAACACAAGTTCAGTTTTCTTCCCTCTTCCCACTTTGACTCTTTTCCCTCTTCCTCCTTTCCTTCTCTGTCAACCCTTTTTCCCTCCTCCAGAACAGTCTTGCCTATTCCTGACCCACCGTACTTTTACGTAAATTTTAGAGTTTTCTACTAATATTATGGGGTTCAATAGAGTAATTTGGGAAAAACTAACTTCTTTATTAAAGCAAATCTATATCCATGAATATGGGATATTCCCACTTGGATGTAGGCCTTCGATTTCTCATCTTTTTTAATGTTTTAAAGTCTTATTTTTTTACTGAGAGACCGAGAGCTCCCGTTTGATTAGCAAAATGCCCACAATGCTGAGAACTAAGCAGAGAACTCAGTCCAGGTCTCCCATGTGGATGGCATGGAATCAAACTGCTGGAGTCATCCGCTCTGCCTTCCAGGGGCTGCCTTAGGGAGCTGGAGTTAGAAGCCAGAGTCAGGAGTTCAACTCAGTACTCTGATGTGGGACATAGGAATTGTAACCAGCAGCTTAATCCAAACCATTCCTTCTTTCATCTTTAAATAGCTATATTTGGAGATAATGTAAATTTCTGAATAGCTAAATTGAATTTACATATACTCAAAGGATATTGGTATTATGTGTATAATACCTTTCTGTCTAAATATCTGAGCCATTCATTTGCATTTTGAAGAATTTATTCTTAGAAAAAAATTGTTTTGCCAAAAAGTTGCAATTTATTCAGACAGATTTCTATATTTGAACATGTACCTGCAACAATTCAGGATTATAAATATGGGAAACATTTCCACTTCTCATTCCTACAGAGCTGTAGTTACAGGTGCAATTCTTGAGACGTGTATATTGTATCTATTTGCTGGATGAGCTTGTCCGCAAACAGGTTTAGATTAATGAGGTGGAGAGTTGTCCCTTCCCATCTACTGTGAAGAATGCTGAAGTAGTAAAACAAGAACCAGGAGCCTCTGGGTGGTTGCTAAATCTTACCTTTGATGTGCCAATCAGGGATCATATACTCTTTTATTACATTATCATTGTAAGCTTTTATTTTAAAGTCACATTCCCTATTTTACTCACTCTGTGACCTGGGAACAAGATGTAAATAACAGAAAAGAGAATGGTAGTGACCCAAGCAAAAATTTGCAAAAATTTGTATGTTTATAATGATCGCTGTAAAAGCTGAAAATAATATTATTGTATGTTTCCAAGGACACAGAAAACTCTGAGTAAGGGGCCAAGTTTACACCTAGACAGTAATGTGTTTTTCTCAGAGTACTTCATTGGTTCAAATAAAGTAAATATGGAACAACGAGATCTAACTGATGATTCAGTTAGAGTCCAAAGGCAGAAATAAGTCAATGTCCAGTTTGAAGACACGAAGGAAGGATTATTTCTTACTTTGTTCTGCACAAAGCTTCAGCTGGTTGGCTAAGACCCACCCACATTAGGGAGGGCAACCTGCTTTACCCAGTCTCCTGGTTTAAATGTTAATCTTATCTGGAACACCCTCATGAAAACACATAGAAAAATGAGTGTGACTAAATATGTGGTCACCTTATAGTCCAATCAAATTGACACGTAAAATTAAAACCCACACCCTTCCTTGACTTCTACTCCTTGGCATCACCTAAGAGTTAACTTGCATGCTGACCCATGTTGGATTTGGGTGAAGACATCCATGCGGTATTTAATCTGCAAAGTAAGGCTTTGATTATATGGCTGCCAGACCTGATTCTCTGAAAGAGATATTTATGATTGTCATAATTACTACCTGAGTCAGTGAGCAGTAACCAACATTTCGTGTATGCATATACATTCTCTACCATTCTTTCAAAATCATTTGAGACAAAATTTTTCTACGTAAAATCTGGCGTTTTCCCAGGCATTAAAGTAAATGCCCATTTGAACCCTTGGGTACTATTTTTTTAAAGGAAGTTCTAGCACCCAAAAATACTTTCATTCTCTGCAATCACCTCTTTTGCAAAGCAAAGAACAGCAGAGAAGTCATTAAAATGTGAGGAGAGGAAGAAAACATATCAAATTCTTTGCTGTAATTTGACATGCCTAGCTTAGCTAAATTTATGCCAAGAATAGCTGCAAAATGCTGGTCGCTAATAAGACCCATGATTACCATTAATGGTTTGAACAGTCAAATTCACTTTTACTTATTGAATGAAAGAAAAACTAAGTCTTTGAATAGCTCTGCTTGGTCTAATGATTAAAAATATTGCACTACGTAACATGTTTGCATTATAAAAGGATTTCTTCCTCCTGAGAGTAACTGTGTATGTGTCTGTTAACTTCACAAATTTTAAAAAATACTTTTAAAATCCTGTATAATCCTATTGCATTAAGACTTTCTAAAAAGTGATTTATTATATTGTAGAAATATTGGAACAAGTGCAAAAAGGATCACAATTTTCTTTTGCATACACTTGACCTTTTGAGCTGCCTATCAGTTTGAAAGATTTTTTAGCTCTTAGCAATACTGACAGCTGTTTTTGTAGCTGACTCCTGGGAGGTGAAGCGAATCATTGACACCAGTTAACCTCTGACATTTCCTCTAAATCAGGCAGTGTTATTGTCTGTGGTCTGAAGGCAAATCATTTCTACTTCTGGACTTTTGGTTTACCCCATCATGCTTTTACAGCGCTATGTGGAAAGAAGAAAAAAGCTGTGCAAAATCCTGCCGAATTTTAATTTGCTTTAAAAAATTTCAAAGATATTCAATGCAAATGTTTTCTGTGCTGTAAAATTGGAATTTATCCAAATATGAGATGGGAGTGCCTTCAGGAGTCAACCAGTGGATGGACAGCCCATTGCCTCTTGTCTTTGCCTTTAGTAGCTCTGGGGGTGGTAGTTTCTTTCCTACCAGAAGCTTGAAAGGCTATCAGACTTAAGAAATGTGAATTTTTATTCTGTAACTGCTCGGAATGTGATCGAAATGATACTGGATTCAAATTGAACTTTTCATGGAGAGTAGAAAGGGAAACAAATGTGTAAATTGGTGAATGCGCACTGAGGTCGTCCTGTTGAAAGCCGGGTTTAATTTAATCCAGATTTAATTTAAACTAAAACCTAATAGTGTAACTACTAAAAGAAAAAGTGTGGCATTAGGCCAAATATATCTTTTTATTTCCTGGATGTTATCCAGATCTTAATCATAGAACGTTGTCAAGAATTTTTGTGTTACTAGAGGAAGAATTTCTATAGATGAATGGTGAAAGGGTTAGTAGAGAGCACGTGGGTATTAGATTCAAATCTTGATTGAAGTTTTGGCTCTGTAATTTATCATCCTTGGGACCTTGTGTAGATAACTTACGAGTTTTAATTCCTACATATATAGAATGGAAGTTAAAACACATAGCTTCCAGGATCCTTGTCATGATTAAAAGAAACTTAAGGCAAACTCTGTCACCAGGTAGGTACTCAATTATGAGGAGTCACATGTATTTTATCTTTTGAAGTTAGGTGTAGTATAGGTGTCTTGGGACCTTGCAGAACTGAGACACAGAATATTCTCTCTATTACATCTTTGTCATGTGTTCCAATTTCTACCCAGGATCATTTCTATGCTTGCATGAGGGATATCCACAGGCAGACTTCTAGACAGCAAGTGGGACTGAACTGTCTAAAACTGTATTCATAGGTATCATTACAGGAAGAGCAAAATTCTTTATAAATAGATTTGAAGATTTTTATTTGTGTTTGTAAGTGATCTCTTTATATTATTCACTATGAAGCTCTGCTTTTTTACTTTAGAGCTACTTCACACAGAATGTATTAATTAATCAACAAAATATGAAGAATTGTTATGAAAGAAACACTTAGGCAGTTATTATGGAGCTTAAAAAACAACTATCTGAAGCTACCATGGAGTTTAAAAAATTAAAATAATAACAATATATTTAAAATTTTCCACGTATTATGCCCAAATATCTCCCGATGTTTGTCCTAATTTTTGTATGGATGATTTAAATTTCATTTGGATGATTAGTGTCTTTCTAAATAGTTTTACATATACAAATGTACCCATAAGCAGTATGCTGATTTATTAAAGCTTTTTAAGTAGTAATCATGAAAGTATAGTGACTTCGATCATACAAATTGAGATAGTTGAGCTAATTTTTTAATCACTTGGTGATTTAAAAGATTTTTCAAATGTTGAATCAAGCTTCACTGTTGTATATAAAATCAATTGGTTCATTATATATTATCTTACATATGAAGATACTTCAAAAAGTTCATGGAAAACTGAATTTAGTAGATACATTCATTTTGGTGCAGAAATAAACTGAAGAACCCTCACACACACACACACACACACACAAATACACACACACACACACAT
Organism: Oryctolagus cuniculus; assembly: GCF_964237555.1. Taxonomy (NCBI): domain Eukaryota; kingdom Metazoa; phylum Chordata; class Mammalia; order Lagomorpha; family Leporidae; genus Oryctolagus; species Oryctolagus cuniculus. The sequence continues at coordinate 36,577,491 of NC_091440.1, read as the reverse complement.
ATAAATGTTCATGGAAAACACATTTTGAAAAAACTATACATGGATTTCAACATGTTTTTGCACTAAAATAAATTTACCTTTAAATCCCACTTTTTCACCAATAATTTGAGAAGCAGAGACTGTGAGCAGGTTCCAATCGGCAGGTTCACTCATACAATGCTGGGACAGCTGAGGCTGAAGCCAGGCGCTGGGAATTCCACCTGGACTTCACAGGTCGGCGGAGGGAGCCCGTGACTTGCATGGTCACTTGCTGCTGCTCAGAGTGTGCTGTAGCAGGAAGCAGGAATTGGAGCGGAGCCTGGACTTGAACTCAAATAATCCGTTCTGGGATGCAGGGGTCCCAGTCATTACCTCAACTGATAGACCACACATTCAGCCCTCTACAAATTTTTTGTAGTCCACTTGAGTGAATTTTGGGGCTTGGTTTGCTTATATTGTTTAGAATTTTTCTTTCAATTTTAATGGCTCAGATTGACCCACAAATTTTCTTTGATATAATTCACCTGCAAAACCATAGTTTATTTGTGGGTGCAGGGGCCCAAGGACTTGGGCCATCTTCTGCTGCTTTCCCAGGCTATAGCAGAGAGCTGGATCTGAAGAGGAGCAGCCTGAACTATGACCTGAGCCCATATAGAGTGCGAGCGCTTCAGTCCAGGGCTTTAATCTGCTGCGCCACAGCGCTGGCCCTGGAAAACAAACTTTTATTAGTATGTTATGATCCCTTTAATATCTAGTGATAGATTTTCTAAGGTCTCTTTTGTCTGGCATTAATAGAGCTATAGTAACTTTTATGCTAGTCTCAGCTAGGCCTATTATTTCCAAAAATACACTTTGATTCCATGCATGTTTTTGCGTTTTAGGTTTATAGCATGCAAAGCATATTTTGAGAATCTATATTTTAACTTGAGGGTTTAATCTATTAGTTTATATTGACTTGAGTGATGTATAATTTATAATTATTGGATTATTATAAAACTACTTTGTATGCTATTTCTGGATTTGTTTTCACAACTTCTGAATTTCTTTCTGAAATGATTGTAGTTTTCTTATTCCTGTTTTCTCCTTGGTCCACTAACTCTGGGGTATTATTTTATTTCAACCTCTTAGTAGACACTCCAGGCACCTTCACATACATTTTTTTTTTTTAATCTTTTATTTAATGAATATAAATTTCCAAAGTACATCTCATGGGTTACAATGGCTTTCCCCCCCATACCGTCCCTCCCACCCACCACCCTCCCCTTTCCCACTCCCTCTCCCCTTCCATTCACATCAAGATTCATTTTCGATTATCTTAGTATACAGAAGATCAGCTTAGTATACCTTAAGTAAGGATTTCAACAGTTTGTTCCCACACAGAAACATAAAGTGAAAAATAATAGATGATTTTTTTTTAAATGATGATGAAATCAGATCAGACCTATTGTCATGTTTAATCCCAGTGAGAGTCAAGTTGGGAATTGATAGTTTCTTTTCTTTTTTTTTTTTTTTTTTTTTTAACAGAAGATCAGTTTAGTGTACATTAAGTAAAGATTTCAACAGTTTGCACCCCCATAGAAACACAAAGTGAAATATACTGTTTGAGTACTCGTTATAGCATTAAGCCTCAGTGTACAGCACATTAAGGACAGAGATCCTACATGAGGAGTAAGTGCACAGTGACTCCTGTTGTTGACTTTACAAATTGACACTCCTGTTTATGGCATCAGTAATCTCCCTATGCACCAGTCATGAGTTTCCAAGGCTATGGAAGCCCCTTGAGTTCTCCGACTCTTATCTTGTTTAGACAAGGTCATAGTCAAAGTGGAGGTTCTCTCCTCCCTTCAGAGAAAGGCACCTCCCTCTTTGAAGACCTGTTCTTTCCACTGGGATCTCACTCACAGAGATCTTTTTGCCAGAGTGTCTTGGCTTTCCATGCCTGAAATACTCTCATGGGCTTTTCAGCCAGATCCGAGTGCCTTTAGGGCTGATTCTGAGGCCAGAGTGCTATTTAGGACATCTGCCATTCTATGAGTCTGCTGAGTATCTCACTTCCCATGTTGGATCACTCTCCCCTTTATTTATTCTATCGGTTAGTGTTAGCAGATACTAGACTTGTTTATGTGCTCCCTTTGACTCTTAGTCCTTTCATTATGATCAATTGTGAACTGAAATTGATCACTTGGAATAGTGAGATGGCATTGGCACATGCCACCTTGATGGGATTGAATTGGAATCCCCTAGTATGTTTCCAAATCTACCAATTGGGGCAAGTCAGCCCGAGCATGCCCCAAATTATACATCTCTTCCCTCTCTTATTCCCACTTTTATGTTTAACAGGGATCACATTTCAGTTAATTTTCAACACTTAAGAATAACAGCTTTATTGAGATGTAACTCACATCCTATGCAATTCATCCTTAAAGATGTTTGTTTTGTATGTTCACAGAATTGCAAAAAATCCACCACAGTCAACTTCACGTTATTCTTACCATCCCATTCTATAGCTCACCTCCCATGGTGTAGTTCACTCATTCCCCAAACACCTGAAAACTGGGACGTGAATCCAGGTCTGCTGTGTGGGTGACAGGGACCTAATAACTAGAGCCACCAACTGCTGCCTTTCAGGGTGTGCATTACCAGAAACTGGAATCATTATCAGAGCTGGGACTGAAACCCAGGTACTCGGATATGAGTTACAGGTGATCCCAAATTCCTTCCTCACTGTGGTGCCTAGTACCTGTCCCTCCTTTATCTTGATTGTGTCTATTGATACACAAAATATTTAATTTTGTTGAAGTCCTACTTAGCCTTCTAAAAATCTTCTGAAAGATAAATGTGGTGTCTTATAGCTGTAAAAGTTGTTGGGTTGAGATCTGTGAATTTGGGGTCTTGGACAAATCTCTTCAAGACATAGCAATGATTAGGGCTAATTATAAATAAATGTATCACATTTCCATTGTATTAAGAGTTTAAAATTTAGTTTTATAGAAAATTTTCAGTTAAGAAACTGAGTAAGATTTATAGCTATTTAAACTTTTAATCTTGACTTCAGAGTTCCTTGAAAGCTGCTCATTAAAATTTTTGTTGCCACTACCAACCCTAATTAATTTTTATTTCTAATTGTGCACCTGCCTGAACCCTATTCAGATATTTTAGAAAACTTATTTAATAAATATTTTGAAAGTACAACTTCTGGATTATAGAGGTTTTCCCCTCATAACCACCCTCCCACCCACAAACCTTCCCATCTCCTACTCCCTCTCCCATCCCATTCACATCAAGAGTCATATTCAATTATCTTTATATACAGAAGATCAACTTAGTACATACTAAGTAAAGATTTCAACGGATTGCACCCACACAGACACACAAAGAATAAAGTACTCTTTGAGTAGTTTTACCGTTAATTCACATACTACAACACATTAAGGATGGAGATCCTATGTAGGGAGTAAGTGCACAGTGACTCCTGTTGTTGATTTAGCAATTGACACTTTCAGAGTTTTTTGTAACTTATTTTTTGAAAAATAATTTTAGCCTTGTAATTGTAAAAGGGATGGAAAATTACAGCCTTATTAATCAAGAATTCACTCCATCAGTATTTCTTCAAATCTTTTAATTTGGTAAAATAAATGAAATTGGCTAGTTATATTTTCATTTTTTTAATTTTCTAGACTTTTGAAAAGCATTCTAACGTCTATCAAAGTGCTTAAGTGTAATAGTAGCCAAGAAAACAGGGATGTATGTGATGTGGAGAGAATTATTACAGATCTGGGGGTATTTTGGGAGATCTGAAAAGAATGGATCCATAGGATAGTTATATAGAGCATGAAATTGTATACATCATTTTCCCCTGTTTTGGGGAAGGAAGATAATCAGGTACCTGCTTGTCCAGAGTTGGCAGAGCACGGGCTGCTTCTCTGATCATTGTCATGTACAATGGCAATTAGCAGTTACAGGACTGCACAGCTTCATTCAAGAATATCACACATGCTGGAATCCGGAGGTATGGAGATAAACAAAACATGTTTCCCTTCCTCTAAGCTAACTTAATAGGGTAGAACAAAGAAACACCTAAACCTCCCAATTTAACATGCTGTGGGCAGAGCTTGATAATCTTTTTCCTGTCTGTTATAACAGTCTGATGTACCGTGAGAGTGGTATCCATCCCCTTGGTTCTGCCTGAATTCAAGAGGGAGACATTGCCCAAGGATGTGGCTTATTGAAATAAATCCATCATTGTGAGAGATGTAGGTTTTGGTATTCTGGGCTTGCTGGTACAGAAATTAGAAGAGATGGTGAGAGCCGGCTCTTGGACGTACACTATTAAGTTTCAGGACTAGGGAGTGGGCCAGTGTGGCTGGACCCTGGGACCTCTGGGAACAGTTTGCTTTCCATGGAGCTGGAGAGGTTAGACAGGAAGCAAGTTAGGAAGTGCCTGCTGTGTCACTGGAGGGGTAAGGGGAGTTTGCTTCCCTTCAACAGAGGAGCCTGGGAAGCCTTGGAAAAAGAAATGATAGAATCAACCCTGGATACTAGAAAGACTTCAACATAAGAGGGGTTTTTATTCCTGTATAATAAATTAACACAAATGCAACAGTGTAGTGCTGTGTACGCTTGTGTGCTTATAGTTCTACAGGTGGCTTCTTGTCTGGAGGGCTGAGGGAAGAAGAATCTGCTTCTAGGATCCTGGTTACTGGCTGAATTCAGTTCGTGGTAGTCACAGGGCTGTGGTCCCCATTTTCTTGATGGGTGTTTCTGCAAGATTGCTTCCCTGTATGGATCCTTCTCAGTTCCTACAGGCCCCCCTCAGGACCTGCCACAGGGTTCCTTGCATTTCAGCAATGCCACACTTCTGCACAGGTCAAATCCTTTTCATACTTTGAGTTGCTCTGACTTACCCTCTTCTATCAGCTGGAAAAAACCTGTCAGATTTTTTTTAAATAATTATTTTATTTGAAAGACAGTTACAGAGAGGTAGAGCCAAAGAGAGAAGTCTTCCATTCCACTGGTTCACTCCCCAAATGACTGCAATGGCCAGAGCTGATCTGATCTGAAGGCAGGAGCTTCTTCTGGGTCTCCCACGCAGGTGCAGGGACCCAAGGACTTGGGCCATCTTGTACTGCTTTCCCAGGCCATAGCAGAGAACTGGATCAGAAGAGGAGCAGCTGGGACTCGAACCAGTGCCCTTATAGAATGCTGGCCCTGCAGGCTGGGGCTTTAACCCACTGCACCACAGTGCAGGCCCCTAATCTGTCAGATTTTAAAGGATTTCCTGTGATTGAATAAGGACCACTCAGATTATTTCCCAGTCTTCAGAGAAAAAAATTGGAAACCTTAATGATGTCTTCAAGATCTTTGCTATATAAGAGAGGAACACTGGAGTGATACCTTATTGGCTGGTTATGTACACAAAGTGGAGGAGACTCTATAAGGACTGGACTCTTGTGGCACTGCTCAGCACAAGTAGACAGAAGATAAGGAATGATTTGAGATTACTCACTGGTTCTGGTCTACTACCTCCACTGGAGTCCTGAGCGGTCTGGTTACCCAGTGTCCTTTGGAGTTCATTTATCAGCATATGATGAGATCTTAAAGGGATTTCAACTTAGGATTTTGGGAAGACAGCAAAAGAATTACTGCACATGACCGAGTTCAGGCTCCACAATGGGAAATGACATACGACTTTCTAGAAATGGTATGTACTATTCCACGTACAACGTAAAATTTATGGAAATTGGAGTAAAATGTATTTCGAAGGAAAATTTAAAATTCATGCCTACAAGGGGTATTAAAAAGTTGAGAGAGGCTGGCCTGCAGCACAAGAAGTTAGCCTGCTGCATTGGATGAAGAATCACTGTCTCTTCCTCTGTCACCCTGCCTTTCAAAAAACTTTTTAAAGAGTTACTGGAAAATGTGTATTCTGAAAAACTATGCACAGATTTGAATTTTTGGCACCAAATTTAACATTCCATTTTCCCATGAATTTTTCCAAGTCCCCTCATTAGTTTCTGATTCTGTATCATTAAGAAATTGGTGATTGTTACGGGTTGCAGAGGGGAAGGCAGTTGCTGGAATGAGGTATGTGGGTTCTTTTCCTCAGCTCAGTATAGAAATAAAAAGCTGGGAAACAATTGGCAAAGAAGTGAAACTTTGATTTGATTGGCAAGTGACGGCAAAGCATCTGGTCTGAGAGGAGAGCAAGCAAAGTGCCTGTATGGGATACTGGCTTTCAGGAAGTGGCCAGGGTTTGGAAGGCATCACTCTGTCTTCATTGGGTCATTCTAGGGAGTGCCCACTGAATGGGAGGGGGCTCATAGAGATAGTGGGGGTCTCTTGGAGACAGCCCAATTCTCCTTAGAGGCTCAGCCCCCTTCTCTGCTAGCCCTGGGTAGAAATTGCTGCTAACTTGAAGACGTGATTTGAAACTGCAAGATCCCACATACCGCACAAGAAGCTATCGTAGGGGAGATGCGGGCAGGTCTCGGAACAGCCACAGCTGGCAGCCTGCATGTGACATACTTCCTACCTATGTCTGAGGGGCCCACACCCCCAGCCCCGCTGCACAGCCTCGGTGACTGCCTCTGGAATCTGAAGCTGAGCCAGTGTCTTTGAGCTGGTCCAGTGTTGAGAATCCCCATGGCTTCTTTATCTTTTCAGTTGCTTGTGTAGGAAGGCTCAATTCTAGCTTCCGGGTTGTTCTTATCCAGTGAAGGTCTTTATTCCTGCATTTGCTCAAAGCACCATCTTTAAAGTATTGACTCTTATTCATGATTTGGCTGTACTTTGCAAAGTCACACCTGCTTCTTTGCATTAAAACCTTACATTTGTTGTACTCAATAACTTCATGGTGAGGTTTTTAAATCTGTCTTTATTTTTAAACCAAATAATATGGGCTGGACCTGAAAACATGAAGCATAAAGAAAAATGAACCAGATAATTGAGACAAGGGATAGAAAAAATGATTCCAAAAGTTAAAATTGTTTTGGCTCTTAGAAAAAACTGAGCTTGTTTTTTGTTCTACATTTCTTTTGTGTGTGTGTGTGTGCTCCTCTTTCATTCTTTCTTTCATTGGTTTTGTGTTTCACCTGTGGTCTTTCTTCCGGACCTTGCGGGATCTGATCATTGTTTTTGCCAAGGTGACTCATACTGGCTTGTCCTGTGAATTGCATTTTGTTTGTGAAGCCACTGTTTTGTGGGTCTAACGCAGAAGGGTGTTGTTTAAAGAATGTATGCTTTTGCCAGTACAGATGGCCGCCAACCTGAAACTATACTTGGTTTTTTTGAGGATACTGTTTCTGCAGGGAGAAGCCCGTGTTGTCGATGACAACTGAATCACAGCAGTGTCACTACTTTGTCTTAGCTCAGGCCCCAGGTCATTTTCTTTTCTTTTTTGAAGGGGTCTGCCAGTGACAGCTATGCTTGTTAGGCGTATGTGACCGCCTAGCGCATCCATGGCTGTGATACTGCATCAGGATCAGGTCTTGGATTGTGCAGAAAGGAAACCACAATTACATTTCATCTGTGTTACTGTTAAATACGGATTTTTTCCTGGTGGCAGGGAGTCAAATTCTTTAAGCTTATTTCTCACTTCATGCTCGTTGGTTTTTGGGTAATGATAGCGGAAGACATGAGATTATTAAAGGAACGATCTTTAAGACATTGAGATGAGTGGAGCTTTCAGAAGTAGGAGGCTGAATGTATTTTTATTTTACTTTTAATAAGACAGGACAGTAGAGCAGAACAGGAAACACATGGGATTAATTGGTAACACAAAGGCTTTTATTCATAGCAAATTACATTCCTAGAAAAGTATCTCATTAGGAGTAATTATTTCTACTGTGATTTTCTAGAAAGCAGTGAGGAATACTAGCTTAGATTGGATGCTTTAAAATTTGCCTTGATGACCTACTTCTGGGCACATAACATACTGAGGTCAGAATTCCTTCTCTTTTGTGATTGTTGTAGCACACTGTATCTTTTTAAAGTAATTGTATGCATGTTGGTCTCTCTACATAAAGCATTAGTATGGAGGCATGAACTGTATTATATTTATCTTCATATTCTCGGTACTTTGCATTCTTTGATCATAGGGCTTAGTATACAGAACTTATACAGTAACTTTTTGTTAATTAAATCCAAAGATATCCTGTTAGAAAAATGTTCTGGGGACAGTGCTGTGGCGTAGCAGGTTAAAGCCCAGCCTGCAGTGCTGGAATCCCTTGTGGGTGCCAGTTCAAGTCCTGGCTGCTCCACTTACCATCCAGCTTCCTGCTAATGCGCCTGGGAAAGCAGTGGAGGATGGCCCAAGTGCGTGGGCCCGTGTACCCATATAAAAGATCTGGAAGAAGCTCCCGGCTTTGGACTGGCCAAGCCCTTGGTTGTTGTGGACTTTTGGGGAGTGAACCAGCAGATGGAAGACATCTGTCTCTGTATCTCTCTGTAAATCTGCCTTTCAAATAAATAAAATCAAACTTTGAAAAACTAAAAAATTAAAAGAAAAAATATTGTGGAAAGATAAATATTATGATTACAAATGAGGAAATTTATTAGTTAAGATATATTTTTCTTAAATGACAGTATTACTTTCCTAACTTTAGTCACTATGGCTGTTGTTGTAATTATAAAAATCAATCACAGGTTAAATCCGTGAGCAGAAATATTGTTAGGTAAAAGTAGAAAAACAATTTTTAAAGATTTTATTTTATCTCAAAGTTAGAGGCAGAGAGAGAGGTCTTCCATCCGCTGGTTCATTCCCCAAATATCCTCAACTGCTAGAGATGTGCTAATCTGAGGCCAGAAGCCAGGAGCTTTTTCCAGCTCTCCCACGTTGGTGCAGGGAACCAAGGACTTTGGGCCATCCTCTACTGCTTTCTCAGGCTTTAGCAGAGGGCTGGTTCAGAAATGGAGCATCAGGACTCTAACTGACACCCAATATGGGATGCCGGCACTGCAGGTAGCGGCTTTGCCCTCAATGCCATAGTGCCTGCCCCAGAAGTAGAAAAACTTTCAAGTTGAACAACAGTAATAGGGAATGAGTAAATAAAAGCAGAGAAATGTGAATAACACTGTTTTTGCTACTGTTTAACAAATTTTATTTACCTCATTAAAAAGTTTGGGCCAGTAGAGAGATACTGAGAACTGAAGCAAATAACAGTTGTGAAACTTTAATCATCTCTCAGCAATCAAGGCTTTTGTTTGTATAATTTTTAGGGACCAGCGAAGCATTTTTGAAATTGCTTGGGTGTTCAGTCTTGTTTTCTGGTTTTGTGTCAGTGGAAAAGTCCTTGAAATTTTCCACTGTGAAGGAAGCGGACCGAATTTCCATCAATATTCTGTCTCAACTTATTTTCAGTTGCACACACTGAAGCGTGCATTCTGTTTGCAGGGGTCCTTTGTTAAGTCCACCTTTTGTGTTTTCAGTAGGTGCTTTCTACACAAAGATAGTTTCCTAGAGCCTCTTGGTGTAGGGCAGAATAAAGATTATCAGGAAAGGCAAAATGGTTGAAAGTTTTGCTTATGAAGAAATACCAGTTGCTGGACAGGAACATAACTGCTCCTATAATTGTTACTAAAACAGTCGGGAGGGCTATTCATCCTCAGCTTTCTTAAAGAATTAGAGATCTTGAAGTGTATATTAGATGGTAGTTAGAATTACATATATCTTAAAAAAAAGTGGAGGGGGGTGCGTAGGACAGCATGGTGGTGCAAGTGGGTTAAGCTGCTACCTGTGACATGGAAATCTCATGAGTGCTGGTTCCAGTCCTGGCTGCTCCAGTTCTGATCCAGCTCCCTGCTAATCCACTGGGGAAAAGCAGAGGAAGATGGCCCAAGTACTTGGATCCCTGCCATCTACGTGGGAGACTTGAAAGAAGCTGCTGGAATTGGCTTGTCCTAGCCCTGGCTGTTGGTGTCATTTGGGGAGTGAACAAGCAGGTGAAAGATCTCTTCCTCTCTCTCTGTAGCTCTGCCTTTTAGATAGATAAATCTTGAAAATAATTGTGTAACTCTTGATCAAGATTTACCCTATCGTAATTTGGATACAAATTCTGAAATTCTTGAAGTTTCTTTCCCTAAAGAAGTGAACTGATTAACCTCATTTCCTAAACAACAAATACTCCATAATGAGTGATATTGGTCAAATTGGATTTATCTTTTGTGCCTCTTGAGACCCTTACACCACTTTTCCCTTAGCAATTCTTAAAACCTAAAGGCTGGAGGGAATACAGATGACATAATGCAGATTCCCAGCAGATGTGGGCTGTGCTCTGTCATGGCTGTGACAGCTTTGCTCTTACTCTTAATGCAGTCAGTGGAAAGGTTGTATTAATAATTGAACATTTTATCTAAGTTTTAACGTTAACCTGCCCAACCCTGACTGTCGCCTAGTTACTGCAGCTGAGGTTTGTATCCCGGGTGTGTTAGGTTGTTGGACAGCACTATAATGTGCCCGCACTCCCATAGTGTCACACATTGTCAGTTCTGCTGACTTTGAACCTTCATGACCCAAAGTGCTCTGTACACTGCAAGGCGGTCTTTGTAGGTCTTTGTTTCATCATGACTGGTGTAGAATAAGGTATCACCTTTTTCAGCTTCGAGAATTAGCCTTCTTAGGAGTTTATGATCTTTCTGCTCTTGATCCACATAAATGTTAGAAACAGATGAGCAGTTACTGCTGCTGAGGTTTTATTCAACAGATCAAAGGATTCCTTATCGGCTCTAAATAAAAACTAAGATAGTAAGACTTTAGTCTTATTTTTAGTCTTGAATTTAAGGCATATTTATACAAATATAATAGTGTATTTTAAGTCTTTTACTCTAATTTTTGTTACAAATAGTTTTTTATTTGAAATCTAAAGATCATTTGTAGAGAAGATTGGAGCAAGAAATACTGTAGTTCCATTCTCATAGCAACCTTGCTAGGTAGGAATTTTTTATTTTCATTTCACAAATGTGGAAACTGATTGTTAGAGAAACTGTTTCTTCAAGTTCACATGTCTAAAATGTGGCCTAAAATAATCTTCACAACAAAAGTAATAGTGATGAAACCAGAAAGTCTATGAAATGGGGCACACATAAAGAAAATACAACTTGGTCTCATATTTTAATGGGTCTGGGAGAAAGAGGTAAATCTAGAACAAAATGTTCATGATCATAAAGTGGCAATTAATGATTCTTCAGCTAAAAATTGAGTCAGTAATTATTTCTAGATTGCAGATAGAAAACAATGAAGATATGAAAAATGCCGTCTTGAATGCTGACCTTTGTGAAAATCCTTAGATTACATAGCAGATGATGAGAATGATAATGTGGTAATACTGTTCTAGCTAATGCTAATAAAAGAATCTTACTGTTAGCATTTATGAATTTATTGTTTATATAAGCCTTTACTTATTGATCAAATTTAGGTGCCATAGAACCAACGGAGAGAAGCAAAAACTTGGAGGCAGAGAAAGCAACACTAGTAAAATCATCCTGCATGTGTGAGTTTTTGATACAGGGACGTGTGTTCACAGTCATCTTCCCACGATCCAGCAGGAGGGGGAAACATCTGGCCTGAAGCTGTACAAGGCCAGTGAAATCCTCGGGTGCGCTGGCCCCAGGTCTGGTCCTGACAACACAACCTCAGGCAGGACTGAAAATTCATTGGGTCTGTAGCAGACTAGTTTCTAAATTGATCGCATTTTCCTGGCCTGTGAATGATGATAGATCCAAATGGCCCTCGGCAGAAAAAGTTCCCAGCCCTGAGTGGATGTTGTGGTGACTGGTAGCAAAGGGTATTGAGGAAGAGCTAGAGAATGTTTGATCATAATCATCAAATCAAAAACTGATAGATAAATCTTAACCATAAAAATGTGTCTACAAGGGAACTTAAAGTTCATGGAAAACATGTATTTTGAACACAGTACTGATTTGAAACTTATTTTGGTGCAAAAAATTTTTATCTTTTAATTCCATTTCCCCATGAACCATTTAGTGTCCCTGTATGTTAAGTCATGGCCATAGAAGAACCAGGTTAGTTCAAGAAAGAGCATGAATTTGGGGCTGGCGCTGTGGCGCAGTAGGTTAACACCCTGGCCTGAAGTGCCAGCATCCCAAATGGGCGCCTGTTTGAGTCCCACCTGCTCCACTTCTGATCCAGCTCTCTGCTATAGCCTGGGAGGGCAGTAGAAGAGATCCGGAGGAAGCCCCTGCCTCCTGGCTCCGGATCGGCGCAGCTCTGGCCGTAGTGGCCATCTGGGGAGTGAACCAGTGGATGGAAGACCTCTCTGTCTCTACTCTCTCTGTAACTCTGTCAAATAAATAAAGTCTTAAAAAAAAAAAAAAAAAGAAGAAGAAAGAGCATGAATTTGAGGTCAGGGGCTTTGGATTCTGGTCTTAACATAGTCCTTAAATGATGGATCCAATCAGTTTAATTCTCGGGTTCATTGTTCTTTTGTATTAAAGAAAAAAAAAAAGGATTTAGATAAGACCAGGGATTCTTAGTTGGATGTTCTGCTCCCCTCAGTGGGTGTTGGGAACTGTGGTGTTTCCTCTGTGAAGACTTTGAAAGTCCCTCTGCGGCAGTGGGGAAATTCGACTCGCTGTGAAAGGGTGTTAGAGGGCTTTCTGTGTGATTGAGCTTACACCCACTTTTTCTGAAGTTGCTTATCTGTACCACTTTACTAAGGATGGAGGTAACAGGTTTAGACTGGGAAATACTGACTTTCCTTTGCATGTTTGCGAAATCTAGACGGATATCTCTAAGGTAATGCTTGAAAAATGGGTGAATTTATACGAAGGAAAGACATGTACTTACACTGGAGGGCATTCCAGTGGTGTGGAAAAGACTTACAGCAATGAGGACCAAGTCTGTAAAATGGATGCTGTCTGGAGACTCTTAAAAGTCCAGCATACCTGGCTTTCACATCACGTTGACTCCAGGCGAGGAGCTTCCTGTTGCTACTCAGTTTTATGACTTTCTACTTAAGATCTCCAAACCAAACTATTCAGCCTGCCTTTAACCTGCCTGGAAACTCAATGTATATTTGAGCGCCATTAACTTTCACTTGCGCTTGCCAAGCAACATCTTTTACCAAAATTAAACACTTGATTTGCACTCTGAATGGATGGTGTAAGCTATGCCAGAAGATGCTGCAGGATTCTCAGAGGTGAAGTGTGCCTCGTCAAATGAGACACTTTTTCTCCATTTTAGGATAATTGCTGGAATTCACAGCCTCATGCTGATTGAGTTTGGAGTGTTTCCTTTCTAAAGTGCATCCTATGAAAGTGAGAAACACTCCAATGTTGCTCTAACTTGCTGGAATATTTCTGAGGCCATCTGGTTACTAAGTACTGCTTCCTCACCCTTGAAGGAGAAAAAGTATTTTGGAATAGCTATCCAGCTTGGCAGCTACCTGCGGGGCCCAAAATACCAACTTCTCAAATCGGTATCCTTTGTGAATTTTATTCTAGCCCTCAGATAGTTTTGGGCTCAATGCTACTCTGGAAAAGTAGTCATTGTATTTGTCAGAATTGAGATGATAACATCTCAGATTTAAAATGATTGGTCTGGGTAGAAAGTAAAATATCTAAAAGGGAAGGTGCATTATTTTGAAAATCTACAAATTATGAGGTTTTGTACAATGAAGACTTTAAGAGCAATCATCACCATGTAATGGATTCATTTTGCAGTCATTACAAATGGAATAGGGAAAATAAATTTGATTTTATAAATGAGAATTTTGAATAGTGGTTTGCAGGGGATTCTTACTGTTGGGTTGCAGATGATATATGGAAAGTGAGATGAGAATAGTGATTTAGCGGGAACACATCTTGGTTGCACATGTGCTCAGATCGAGGTAGCACAGAGTACCCCAGGAAGCATCGTCTAGGTGCCACCACCATGGAAAGTAAACAGCTGTCCTGGGATAAAATGACAAAGCATAGAAAGCAAGATTTACACTGATCTCTAAAAATAACATTTTTTGTGGAATTTCCCTCACTTTTTGAAAAACAGACACACCTTGACATCTGCCCATGTAATTGGTTATTTTTAAATTAGTGTGATTGTGAGTTAATGTTTGTCTTTCTGTAACATCTTTGTATTTGCAACTATATCTTTAAACCTTTGTTCTTACCTTAGGATGTGAGCACCTGCTAGGGTCTGCAGGTACCTCTCAAATTGATGTTTTGGAAACTTAATGCAACTGTGTTGGGATGGAGGTTCAAGTCGGGTGTTTGGGTCCTGAAGACTTGGGAATGGATGAATGTTACTGGAACATGGTCTTGTGGGAGTGGCTTCTCTCTGTCTCATTCTTTCTTCTGCTTCCATCATCTGAGGACCCAGCAGGAAGGTTCACACTAGAAGGTCATAGCCTGATCCTGGATTTCCCAGCTTCCAGAGCTGTGAGCAAATACATGTTTGTCCTTTACAGATTATCTACTCTGTGGTGTTCTGTTACAACAGCATGAAACAGCCAAAGGCAGTCCCACTAAGACAGATGATTCTTTCATGATTTTGTTCCCTGATGTCTTCCCCAGAGCTTTGTGACTACCAGTACTTTCTCAGAACATACTGGAGGGGCCGGCGCTGTGGCGCAGTGGGTTAATGCCCTAGCCTGAAGCACCTGCATCCTATATGGACGCCGGTTCGAGACCTCGCTGCTCCACTTCTGATCCAGCTCTCTGCTATGGCCTGGGAAAGCGGTGGAGGATGACTCAAGTGCTTGGGCCCCTGCACCCACCTGGGAGACCCGAAGGGAGGCTCCTGGCTCCTGGCTTCAGTTTGGCGCAGTTCCGGCCATTGCGGCTATCCAGGGAATGAACCAGCGGATGGAAGACCTCTCTCTGTGTCTACCTCTTCCCTCTCTGTGTAATTCTGACTTTCAAATAAATAAATCTTCAAGAAAACACATTGGAACTTGCTGTTGTGCTATTTAGAGGTAGAACCCCTGACTGCCCGTATCTGGTTTTACGAGTTGGAATAAAGAACAGTAGTTCATATGAGCAATTTTACATGATTTGGCTACTAAATAAGGTGAAATCAGCTTTACAAATTGTGCAGTTGCTTTGTTTTGCTCTAAGATGTCTTTTATTGAGGTGGGAAAGAAAAGGTTTGGGGGCCATCTAGTGGTGAATGTTCCTGCAGTCTCGGTACCTCTGCCCCATGTCAGAGTAGCCAGCTGGCGAGGGCAGAATACCGAGATACCGCCCACGTAACCCGTTTTGTGGGTCACTGGTGCTCCACTTCTCTCCTAAAGCTGGAGATGCCCTACATGAGAAACCATCCCCTACTTCCCTCTTGAGTGTCCTTCCTTCCTGTCTACAGTCTTCTTCCTTCCTTCCTGCCTCTCCTTCCCTGCTGCTGGGGCTGGAAAACAGAGTATGATCTCATTGCTGAGTGCGTGTTCTCAGTGTAGACCACAAACCATTGCATATGGTGGTTGTGTTTATGGTGACCTGAACTCCAGTGGATTTCATCTCATCAGGGCAGACTTGCAAGATCAGCTGTTACACTTGATTGTTGAGAAAGGTTGGACACAGAAGTTGGAGTATTTCCCTAGCCCCCTTAGATGTTCCCTGAGCATTCATGGCTATTTTTAGCAGAGTTTGCTGATCCCCGTTAACTAAATACAGGAAGCATTGTTGAGGGCATTTCTTTCATGTGTGAGAAAATTGGTTTCATTTCTTACAAAGAGTTCCCTTCTGCAGATCAAAGGAATGGAATTAATTGATTCTTAATCTGACATACTTTTGTTCAGGATAAATTCTGAATGTACATAAAAAGCAGAAATCTGGTGTCTACCGGACCTTTTCTTAGGAAATTAGAAAGGAAAGTGATGGAATTGTGTCTTTCACCATCACGGTTCCATTCCTTTTCTTTCATATTCTGCACCAGCTCATCTGCTTGGAGCACCTCTTGTGTTGGAAGGCAGAGTTCCTGTTGGGTGTCACACGGCTCTGTTGTCATGGCCTAATTCCCTCCTGCTCACTCATTTCAAGGAACCTTGATTCCCTCAAGGGACATGTTGGGCAAACAGATGCCAGAAGTTCCGAACTAGAGGCCATGGGGGTCATTGGGCCTTCAGATGTGTTTTATTCAGTGCACATACCATTTTATTAAAAAGTGACCCAGCATTGAAATATCAGGACAGTTCTTGGCTAAGTCCCGATTTCCAACCTTTGTATAAACAACAGTGCACTCTGGGAATGAGTTGCTGGTGTGCATGCGGTAACCTGTTTACTCCAGGCACATTCTCTCCAATTGGCCATAGTCTGCCTGTTAAGAGTATTTCTGACTCCGAGACAAAGCATGGACAGTGGATAGGGTGACAATATAATGTTTGACTTCTTATTGTGGGACTGCTCCCATTTACCTGCTTCCCGGTAGATACCAAAATAAACTCTGTGGCAACAGTCTCTACATCTGGAAAGAGGCAGTTCATTCATGCTGCGGTTGTCATTCATTATCCAGGAAATATGCTTTAACCCTCAGGTAGCACAGTGACCTTCACTCACAGAAAATTTACAGGAATAGAATTTGATTGTATTCTGTACATCAGTGATAAAAGATCAGATCTTCAAGGAGTAGGATTTTCTCAGAGATACGCATTCCACCTGCTTCTCACAAGTGCTGTAATCGCAGGAATCTCAGACGTGGCCCAGTATGATGTGTGAAGACCCTCATACTTAGGGTAAAGCACTTTGATCAGGCTCACATGATGAATAAGGAGAGCCAGTCACTAGAGCTGTCAGCCATCAAGCTGAGAGCGCCACAGATAATTGGTAAATGCTCATGTGAATGTGTAAGATGAGGTACATTACCAGTCGTGTGTCAATACAAACATGAAGGTAGAACACTAAGAATTCGAGAATTGCCTTGATTTCTTTCACTATCACCGATCACCCATCGGTTTCACTTCAATGATATTGATTAGGTTTATCCACTCCCTCCATCTGTGCCTGTGCCAAATGAATCCAAGCCATTAGCACTTGTCAATTGTTCAAGTTCAGGAGCACCGTGACCTCCTAGCTTCCACTTCTGTGCCCTCCACAGTATATTCTTGATTTATTTTTTTGAGAGGCAGAGTTAGAGACAGAGAGGTCTTCATTCCGTTGGTTCACCCCCCAAATGGCCGCTAAGGCCAGCATGCTGCGCCAATCCGAAACCAGGAGCTGGGTGCTTCCTCCTGGTCTCCCATGTGGGTGCAGGGACCCAAGCACTTGGGCCATCCTCCACTGCCTTCCCGGGCCACAGCAGAGAGCTGGACTGGCATTCACTGTGCACTTCAGTGTCTCACCATAAATAAGATCTTGTCATTCCTCTGCTGTTAATTCTTCAATTTTTCCTTAGTGGCTTCAGGAAAAATTCAAGTGATTGGCATGGTCTGGGTTGATGTCCATTCTTGCTTGAGCTCGTGGACCCAGATATGCTGGCCACCCATTTTTCCCATATCAGCTCTTTCTGTTTCACATCCTTGCCGGATGCTCAGGGATGTTCCAGCCCCTCCTTCTTATGCACACTGCTTCTTTACAAACTTGCATAGTGGTTGGCACTTTGTATCCATAGGTTCTACATCCCTAGAGTCAACCTGGATTGAAAATACCAAGAAAATATTCTGTCTACAGTGAGCGTGAATAGACTCCTTTTTATTAATATTCCTTAATTTATATAAATTCCAAAATTCACACATAATACAATACAAATGCAATATAAACAAGTAAACAAGGGGTGATATAAAACATGAAGGAGGATGTGTGTAGGTTATATGCAAATATTTTGCCGTTTTATATAAGGAACTTAGAGTATCACAGAATTTGTTATCTTTGGGAGGTCCTGGTATCAACCGCCCTTGGGCACTGAGAAACAACTGTGACTGATAGTGTGCTTGTGCGTGTGTGCCTGTGCACCTGCACCAAAGTATGGCAGGGGCCCACGCGCTTGGACCATCTGCTGCTGCTTTCCCTGATGAATTAGCAGGGAGGTGGATTGGAAGTGGAGTGGCCAGGAATTGAATCAGCAAGCAGATGGGATTCCAAGATTGCTGGCAGTGGCTTAACCCACTGTGTACCACATATTGGTTGTTCTATATAATTAGTTAAGTCACAATTTAATTGTCAACCTCTGAACACGGACATGTCTATTGTTAACTGTTGGTGACACAGCCCTAAACACACATTATATTCATGATAAATATTTGTTCAACTGAATTGCCTAAGATACGTGCAGGGAAATGAAGAGCAGGAGGCAGAGGTGGGATTAAGAGATTCCTTTACAGACTTTTTCTTTACCATGAGGGTGTGACCTTGCACATTCTGAGTTAGGCTCAGCACCCTTAGAATGATACACAAGCTCTGACCAGAAGAGATTTTGGCACTGCCAAGTTGTGTAATTTCTTGGATTATGCAGCTGTCATGCCAAATGGAGGAACTGTGGTACATTTTATTTATTTATTTTTTAACTTTTATTTAATGAATATAAATTTCCAAAGTACAGCTTATGGATTACAATGGCTTCCCCCCCATAACGTCCCTCCCACCCGCAACCCTCCCCTCTCCCACTCCCTCTCCCCTTCCATTCACATCGAGATTCATTTTCAATTCTCTTTATAAACAGAAGATCAGTTTAGCATACATTAAGTAAAGATTTCAACAGTTTGCTCCCACACAGAAACATAAAGTGAAAAATACTGTTTGAGTACTAGTTATAGCATTACTTCACTTTGGACAACACACTAAGGACAGAGATCCTACATGAGGAGTAAGTGCACAGTGACTCCTGTTGTTGACTTAACAATTTGACACTCTTGTTTATGGCATCAGTAATCACCCTAGGCTCTTGTCATGAGCTGCCAAGGCTATGGAAGCCCCCTGAGTTCACCGACTCTGATCATATTTAGATAAGGCCATGGTCAAAGTGGAAGTTCTCTCCTCCCTTCAGAGAAAGGTACCTCCTTCTTTGATGACCTGTTCTTTCCACTGGGATCTCACTCGCAGAGATCTTTCATTTAGGTCCCCCCCCCCCCCCCCGGAGTGTCTTGGCTTTCCATGCCTGAAATACTCTCATGGGCTTTTCAGCCGGATCTGCATGCCTTAAGGGCTGATTCTGAGGCCAGAGTGCTGTTTAGGACATCTGCCATTCTATGGGTCTGCTGTGTATCTCACTTCCCATGTTGGATCGTTCTCTCCCTTTTTGATTCTATCAGCTAGTATTTGCAGACACTATTCTTGTTCATGTGATCCCTTTGGTTCTTAGTCCTATCATTATGATCAATTGTGAACAGAAATTGATCACTTGGACTAGTGAGATGGCATTGGTACATGCCACCTTGATGGGATTGAATTGGAATCCCCTGGTATGTTTCTAACTCTACCGTTTGAGGTAAGTCAGCTTGAGCATGTCCCGAATTGCACATCTCTTCCCTCTCTTATTCCCACTCTTATATTTAACAGCAATCACTTTTCAGTTAAGTTTCAGCACTTAAGAAGAATTGTGTATTGATTACAATATTCAACCAAAATATTAAGTAGAACAAACAAACAAAAATACTAAAAGGGATAAAGTATTAAGTTGCTCATCAACAGTCAGGGCAAGGGCTGATCAAATCACCGTTTCTCATAGTGTTCATTTCACTTTAACAGGTTTCCTTTTTGGTGCTCAGATAGTTGTCACCTATCAGGGAGAACATGTGGTATTTGTCCCTTTGGGACTGGCTTATTTCACTCAGCATAATGTTTTCCAAATTCCTAACAGGGATCACTTTTCAGTTAAAATTTAAACACCTAAGAATAATTGTGTGTTAATTACAGAGTTCAACCAATGGTACTAGAACAAAAAAAATACTAAAATGGATAAAGTATTACATTGTACATCAACCATCAGGACAAGAGCTGATCGAGACTGTGGTACATTTTAGAAAGTACAACCAAGTTGGCGTGCAATTAGATGTAGGGGTTGAACATGTGAAATCAAGGTGTTGTCCTTTGCGGATTTTCTTAACCAATTTTCACAATGCCTTGACACGGAATACTCTGCTCATTTTACAGTTCAGGATTTTTAGGTGTAGTGTGGCTGGCAGTCTACTCTCCATTGTGAACAAGAAGTGGCTTCACTGAGCTGGATTCTCTGTCTACCCTCTGTCCACCTCACTTCTGAGAAGTTTATCCTCTTGTGATTCATTTCAATAAGGACTTGACTCAATCTATGGGATATATTAGGGATGGGCTAGGGAGAAGGGTGGGATAACACTTCAAACTATTCTGTCACCCATGTGAAACACTGAAGTATAAAAATATCTAAGGACAGTTATTTGAGATACAGAAAGAGCATAGTACACAGGTATAATTATTATGTTGTATGTTTCCTAGATTAATAGTACTCTGCTGATAGAAACAGCTAGTACTTGGTAAAATAGGGAGATCACAAATTGTTGTTCATTTTCCCAGGACTTGGAGCTGTGAAGTGTTCAGTGGCTTTGAACCTTGACGTTTCCCATCTGATCTTGTGGCACACTGTAATTTTATTTATTTTGACAGGTAGAGTTACAGACAGAGAAAGGTCTTCCCTCTGCTGGTTCACTCCCCCAATGGCTGCTATGGCTGACGCTGCACCGATCTGAAGCCAGGAGCTGGGTGCTTCCTCCCAGTTTCCCATGCAGGTGCAGGGACCCACGCACCTGGACCATCCTCCGCTGCCCTCCTGGGCCACAGCAGAGAGCTGGACCGGAAGAGCAACTGGGACAGAATCTGGCGCCCCGATCGGGACTAAAACCTGGGGTGCCAGCGCTGCAGGTGGAGGATTAGCCAAGTGAGCCATGGCGCTGGCCAACACACTGTGATTTGACCTATTGACAAGCCCCAAGTTAATACTAGCTGATCTCGGTTGTGTACCTACATATTGAGTGGAAAGTTGAGGCTTACTGTTTGCAGATTATTATAGACTCCATGACTCCTGTAAGTTTCCTTCTAAGTTTCTTGATTTGTTTGAAAGTCTTTGAGACTGAACTGATAACCTTAGTTTAAAAAAACCAAACAACAAAATGTAACACCCTTAGCATTAGGAGATATATTCAACTGCTAAGAAAAGCTAGGTTCTACAACAGTTGGATGAACGGATTCACAAGTAGTTATCTGTGTCTGTGAGGGATAAATATTGGAGTTCAGTTAAACCTAATAAAGTTTAGTTATTTTAAAATTCATTAGATTGTTTTCATTGTAAAAATGTATGTAAATAGGATTTCATAGCACAATTTTAAGCACATAATAATGGAAATCTAAACTACTCTTTATTGGTATTTATGGGTAAAACAGAAGCTTTCTCATGCATATAAAAATTTTAAAACATTTCTGTGCTATGGTTCCCAAAACAAATTATATATAGCTATTCACATCTATAAATGAGTGGTTGTTCTGTCAAGACCTCTTGCACATACGGTGATATCATCTGAACGTAAATCTTGAGTGGATTTTGCCAATCCTACAGTCTTTATTCATTGAGCTGAGAGTAAAAGGCCAATGGATTAAAGTGGGACCCTCATCTAGGATCATGGTATGTATTGTTTAAAACCTATGAGTATCCAAGATGCAAATTTCTTCAGGATAATTCATAAGGAAACGTACTGTAGAATATAATCAAAGCTAGGTAGCACAGAAATGATGGGAGTTTCTTTTTAAATAGGATTCCATTGAATAGTGACAAAAATGGCTCAATCCTTATATTTTCTACTGAATCCTTCCTTTAGTAAAGAGATTTCTAGGTGTTAAATTATATTCATGGAAATCCATAATCCTCTTGTTAGATTATAAAAATAATAGGCTGAGATGAAAAGTTGAAAGTTACTATGTGGGACGAGAAATGCAGGGAAACATAAATGAGACACTCATGGGGTTCTGAGTGGTGCTATTTGTTATCTGTGGTCAAAAGGGGTTCTGTTACGTTGAATATCAGTTTACTGATGGAGCCATCTAGATCCTTCCTAACTCCCAGAACACGCGAACTTTCATGTTCAACCTTTAAGAGCATTCTATAATGCTTTTTCACGAAAAGAACTCCAAAATCCACAGGTCTAGTTTTTGGATTTTGACCCTGTTCCGACTGAGTCTGGAGAATGCCCAGGCTTTGGCCACCTGGAGATTGGAACTGGTTGTGACTCTGTGTGTGACCAGCAGCGCTGAACACATCGTGCGAGGGAAGAAGAGAGATGGTCCTTGCTCTCAAGAAGTTGAGATGTAATCATGAAGGTTCATCTGATCCTTGTGTGTTCATGCCCTTGAGCTGTTCTTGAAGCAGGGATTTATTATTTAGCTAGGGTTCACTAGGAGGGAAGAAAGACAAAAGTGTATTTCTATATTATGCAAGACAACCATAGATCTATAGAATGACAGGGCAGCAGCATGAGAGTATTTTAGGCATGGAAAGCCAAGACACTCTGGAAAAAAAAGAAAACCTAAATGAAAGATCTCTGTGAGTGAGATCCCAGTGGAAAGAACAGGTCTTCAAAGAAGGAGGTACCTTTCTCTGAAGGGAGGAGAGAACTTCTGCTTTGACTGTGACCTTGTCTAAATAAGATCGGAGTCAGCGAACTCAAGAGGCTTCCATAGCCTTGCAACTCATGACAAGAGCCTAGGGTGATTACTGATGCCATAAACAAGAGTGTCAAATTGTTAAGTCAACAACAGGAGTCACTGTGTACTTACTTCTCATGTGGGATCTGTCCTTAGTGTGTTGTCCAATGTGAATTAATGCTATAACTAGTACTCAAACAGTACTTTACACTTTGTGTTTCTGTGTGGGTGCAAACTGTTGAAATCTTTACTTAATATATACTAAACTGATCTTCTGTCTATAAAAACAATTGAAAATGAATCTTGATGTGAATGGAATGGGAGAGGGAGCAGGAGATGGGAGGGTTGCAGGTGGGAGGGAAGTTATTGGGGGGAGGAAGCCACTGTAAACCAAAAACTGTACTTTGGAAATTTATATTTACTAAATAAAAGTTAAAAAAATGACAGGGCAGGAAAGGTCATGTAGTATCATTCTGGGAGAAAGTGTTTAGTCCAGCAGTTAAGATATCCGTGTCCTGCACTGGAATGCCCGATGTAGTCCCTGTTCTGGCTCCTGAGTTCTGTTTGCTGCTAGTACAGCCCTGAGAGGCAGCACTGATGGCTCAAGTAATTGGGTTCCTGACATGGGTGTGAGAGACAAGGACTGCACTCTCCAATCCTAGTTCAGGCCCCAGCCCAACCTCAGGATTGTGGTCATGCATGGGATGGGAGCTCTCTGTCCTCAAATTAAAATATTAAATTATTCTAGACTATCCCTGGAGATAGCAACTGGGGCAATGATTTCTTTGAAACTTGATGAAGAAAACCTTAGCATGCTTTTTGAAAGGGAACTTAAGTTACCTAAGATATTGATCTATTTTACTGGGATAATTTTGAAACCACACATCCAGGCCAATCTGCTGGCAAGAAGCAGAGAGTTTCATTGAAGGCAGTTGGGTCTTTGTCCTTGTTTTGTTGAGCATAGGAGAGGAAACTGAAGAATTGATTAGTCACGTGAATGGCAATTATATACATATATTTTCCTGAAAATTGTTGTGTGAGAATTTTGAAGGATTGGCATAACACCTTAAATTGGGAAGCTATTGAAATTGCATTCTGTTTTATACACAAAATCAGCGACATTTCACATTCCTGGAGTGAAAACTTTTTCTGTGTCTGGGGGTGTGATGTGTAAACCAGTCCTATGATGTGGTGCTATTTGCATTGTGCTGATGAAGAAAGTTATCCTCAGAGGTTCAATGGTTGTCAAGGTTACAGATGTTCTAAGTGGCACAGTCACTATTGGAAACTATACCTGGGTGATCTTCCAACCAAGGCTCACAACAGGACGCAAGTTCAGCCCACTCACTGCAGTTAGCTTGTTCGTAGCGTCTAATGGGCAACCTCTGAATGTTTTTGGAGACTTAAATCTATAATGCCCAGAAATAAACTGATGGCTATTTTTTATCTTTAAAAAAATGTAAGAAAAGAGAATAGAAGAACAAAGCCTGTCCCCTGTTTCCTTCCGTGTAACAGCTGTCTCCTTAGTGGGCCGCTTCAGGATTGCTGGCTGCCCTGACGCTGCTCAACACTCTGGACGCCAGAGTGGAGATGACCCCGCTGGTGATGCTCTGCACTTCGATCTTCCTCCCCAGGCCACCTGCTGCTATTTTCCGTCTAGAATCTGCAAACATTGTTTTCATCTGTGTTGTGACAGCTGCATCTGTAGGACAGACAAGTTGGAGTGGGCTTGCTCCATCTCACCCAGACCCTGTCTTCTTACACCAAAAAAATATGCAATGGTTGGCTCTTGAACAAAGTGGGTGTTAGAATATTGACCCCTGCATGGCTGGAAATCTGCACACAGCTTTTAATTAAAAGTTGTATGGGGGTGGAGAGAGAATACAAGGGCTGCAATCCGCTACTTGACTCCCTAAATACCCGGAACAGCCAGCCAGGGCTCAGCTAGCCTTGAAGCTGGGGCCTGGGATGTAATCCAGGGCTGCCGCCTATTGGGTGGACATGCAGTTATGTAGGCCATCATGGCTGCCTCCCTGGGACAGAACTGCCAAGGAGCTGGAGTTGAGCGCCACAGACGGGAACGAGACCCAGACACTGAGTGGAATTGGGGCATCTTAACTGCTTTGAAGAGTCACCCCATGAATAACTTAGTCAGGTTTTAAAGGAGTTAAATCTGCTGTTGACCAGAAAACTTAGAGATTATATAAATAGTCAAATACTACATTTTTGTATATGTATTGCATACAGTGAAAAAAGTATAAGAAATGTAACAGAACGCATTTTATTCAACATCTAGTTTACTGGAGAGGAATTCTGATGGGAAGTGAACAGTGTCACATGGCATTTTTTTCACAACACTTAAGCTGTCCACAATAGCAACAGCAAGTGCATACAAAATGAGTAGAGTTTCAGTATGTACTGAAGTTGACATAGGCAGTTTTTTTTTTTTTTTAAATTGTGTCATTAACAATGTTCTGTTTTTTTGTTTTTTTTTTTTTATTTGACAGATAGTGAGAGACAGAAAGGTCTTCCTTCCGCTAGTTCACCCCCCAAATGGGCACTATGGCTGGAGCTGTGCTGATCCAAAGCCAGGAGCCAGGTGCTTCTTCCTGGTCTCCCATGTGGGTGCAGGGGCCCAAGCACTTGGGCCATCCTCCACTGCACTCCCGGGCCACAGCAGAGAGCTGGACTGGAAGAGGAGCAACTGGGACTAGAACCTGGTGCCCATATGGGATGCTGGCACCGCAGGTGGAGGATTAACCAAGCGAGCCATGGGTGCCGGCCTGATGGCTTGTTTTTTAATAGGTTTATGTGTACTTCATGGTAGTGAATGACAAAATAGGCTTATCTAGGTGTATTTGGGGCACTCAGTTTTGGATATTCTGAGATAATTTGGTTAGTTTTTTTTTCAGATTGCTGCGAATATTAAAAACCTGTATAAATGGATCTGCAGGAGTGAAGCACACATTCTATAAGGGTCGGCTGTATACGTGGACAACAGACCTGGCAAACAGTACTTCTGAAAGTTTGTGGAGAACCATTGAAAGTTGATTTTGATGAAACTCTTGAAATTGATGCGTAAAATGAATTTTCACAAAATGTATTTTCCATGAACATTTGGAAAGCCACTCTTAGTCTGGTCCAACCTTCTGCCTTTAGGTAGTGGAAGCAGCAGCCTCCCTTACCAGATTGCTTTGTTCTTAAGAATCTCTAGGGAAGAAGCTGCTGTTTCATCTTTTCATAGCCCTTTCCAGTGTTGAATCAATTCAATGGGCAGAAAATTCCATGGCTAAGGGTGGAATCTGTCTCATTTATTTGATGATGAAGGGGATTCTTATTGAGCATTTCATTAAATACCGTTGACCAAATTTCAACTGCTTGG
Source organism: Oryctolagus cuniculus (assembly GCF_964237555.1). Lineage (NCBI taxonomy): Eukaryota > Metazoa > Chordata > Mammalia > Lagomorpha > Leporidae > Oryctolagus > Oryctolagus cuniculus. The sequence goes on along the minus strand of NC_091440.1, from coordinate 36,551,582 downwards.
AGTAGCAGAGAAATCCAGATGCTGAGGAATGAGGAATTCTGGTGGTTAGCCATGCCCTATTTCCTTGGAGGTGGTACCAGGTCTCAACAAGATGGCTGAGTAGACTTGGCTTTTCTTTGAACTCATCTGCAGTGATGTCCCAGTGACCTTGCCTCTCCAGGAGAGTTCCATCGCCCTGTCCTCAGCATCCAGAAGTGTTGGCCTAAATGTTAGATGAACGTCTTGAGGCCATAGCTATTAAAAATGTGACAATTGCTTTAAAGAAAATGAGGAAATAACAAAAATGAAAAAGAACATATGGAGGCTTTTTCAGTATTTTAGATATTCTAGAAATTTTCCTGTTTGCCATTAAGAAAAATCACTAAGCACACTCAAGACATAAATATTTTGTGCTTCCACACTTGAATGCAAATGTGTCACTTGAATACAAAATATCTACTATAGAGGAAAGTCCACTGATAGCCTGAACAGCTACACACATATCTCTGTGTACTTTCAGGCCTTTCCTTTTTTATTTTTTTAAGATTTTATTTATTCATTTACTTGAGAGGCAGAGTTACAGATGGCCGACTTTACTATCTCTTCCTGTATCCACTGGCTCACTCCCCAAATAGCCACACGGTTAGAACTGTGCCCATCTGAAGCCAGGAATCAAGAGCTTCCTCTGGTTTCCCAACATGAATGCAGGGGCCAAGCAATTGGGCCATATTCCACTGCTTTCCCAGGCCATAGCAGAGAGCTGGATCGGAGGTGGAGTGGCTAGGACTTGAACCAACATCCCTATGGGGATGCCCATGCCACAGGCGGAGGCTTAGCCCACACTATGCCACAGTGCTGCCTCCAGGTCTTCACTTCTTACAACCTAATTTAATAATGCCTAGCAATTCGAGGGTTACTCAGTCAAGGCTGACTGGTTAACCTGGAAGGCTTGGTCATATATGGAAATAACTTCCGGTTCAACTGATGCCCTGGTAATAATCCAATCTCATCTCCTAGTCCTATGTTCATCTTTGTCCGTATTCCTTTCCCCGTCTTTGACTTCATTTTCACAAAATGTACCTATTTAACGATATGAATGGGCATGCTTTTCCTATGAATTAATTGTCTTAAGGATCAAGGCAAAAGCATGAATGATAGTCTTTAGTTGTGGAAAATCAACATGAGTGTGAAGAAAATAACACAGTGTATAATGCAGAGGCAGCTCTCTTGCTGAGCTGCTGTAGGTAAGCCTCTCAAGGACAATGTGGAAAAGCTGGCAGTTGTCATTTATTCTGCTTGGACACTGTATGGAGTGATGAATATGTAAAATCTACTTTCCTCCCCTTTCATTTAATCTGAAGACTTTAGACCTATGGAAAACAAGGTAAAAACAGAATTGTGCTTTAGAACTCCAAGGATAAAGAAGCATCTTTTTCTTTCTTTCTTTTTTCTTTTTCTTTTTCTTTTTTTTTTGACAGGCAGAGTGGACAGTGAGAGAGAGAGACAGAGAGAAAGGTCTTCCTTTGCCGTTGGTTCACCCTCCAATGGCCACCACAGCCGGCGCGCTGCAGCCGGTGCACCACGCTGATCCGATGGCAGGAGCCAGGTGCTTCTCCTGGTCTCCCATGGGGTGCAGGGCCCAAGGACTTGGGCCATCCTCCACTGCACTCCCTGGCCACAGCAGAGAGCTGGCCTGGAAGAGGGGCAACCGGGACAGAATCTGGCGCCCCAACCGGGACTAGAACCTGGTGTGCCGGCGCCGCAAGGCGGAGGATTAGCCTAGTGAGCCGCAGCGCCGGCCCGAAGCATCTTTTTCTTTTCTTTTCTTTTTTTTTTTTTAACTTTTATTTAATGAATATAAATTTCCAAAGTACGACTTATGGATTACAATGGCTTCCCCCCAATACCGTCCCTCCCACCCACAACCCTCCCCTTTCCCACTCCCTCTCCCCTTCCATTCACATCAAGATTCATTTTCGATTATCTTAATATACAGAAGATCAGCTTAGTATACTTTAAGTAAGGATTTCAACAGTTTGCTCCCACACAGAAACATAAAGTGAAAAATAATAGATGATTTTCTTTAAATGATGATGAAATCAGATCAGACCTATTGTCATGTTTAATCCCAGTGAGAGTCAAGTTGGGAATTGATAATTTCTTTTTTTTTTTTTTACAGAAGATCAGTTTAGTATGCATTAAGTAAAGATTTCAACAGTTTGCACCCCCATAGAAACAAAAAGTGAAATATATTGTTTGAGTACTCGTTATAGCATTAAATCTCAATGCACAGCACATTAAGGACAGAGATCCTACATGAGGAGTAAGTGCACAGTGACTCCTGTTGTTGACTTTACCAATTGACACTCCTGTCTATGGCATCAGTAATCTCCCTATGCTCCAGTCATGAGTTTCCAAGGCTATGGAAGCCCTCTGAGTTCTCCGATTCTTATCTTGTTTAGACAAGGTCATAGTCAAAGTGGAGGTTCTCTCCTCCCTTCAGAGAAAGGTACCTCCTTCTTTGAAGACCTGTTCTTTCCACTGGGATTTCACTCACAGAGATCTTTTGCCAGAGTGTCTTGGCTTTCCATGCCTGAAATACTCTCATGAGCTTTTCAGCCAGATCCAAATGCCTTTAGGGCTGATTCTGAGGCCAGAGTGCTATTTAGGACATCTGCCATTCTATGAGTCTGCTGAGTATCTCACTTCCCATGTTGGATCACTCTCCCCTTTATTTATTCTATCGGTTAGTGTTAGCAGGTACTAGACTTGTTTATGTGCTCCCTTTGACTCTTAGTCCTTTCATTACGAAGCATCTTTTTCTTGAGGCAGTGGCAAGAGTTAGCCATTGAAGGGTGAAATTCGTTTCTTAAGATCTTAAGCCAAATCTTAGATTTGTACATGGTAAAGTCTTTCCCTTTATGCTCCAAGCAAAAGGCAGCAAAAGAAAACCCCCAAACTACTAACATTTAGTCACCTTGTTCATTGATGAATGATCTGAAAGCTAGTATTGGAGGAGGGGAGGAGAAAATAGCTGAGATTCATTTGCTCAGTATAAGAATTTTTGAAGCGTTCCAAAATTAAAGCACTCGGACAAAAAACATCCCTCAACTTTGCCCTGAAGTATCTGGTGTTGGGCTGGTGGTCTGGTTAGAGGTGCAATGGTTTCATGGTTTCATGAACAAGCCTCATGCGCTGCCTAGTAACCAGTCTATGAATAGATGCTTACTTTGCTGTCTGGGCAGAGGGGTAAAGAAATGTGTACCAACGTGATGGCTCATTACAGAGTAACATCTGAAGAACCACATGTCTTAGAAATAAGTACTGTTTAATTGTATTGAAGATGTGTGTTAAGGACAGAATGATATTTGTGTTACCCTAAAATTAGTATGTTGAAGCCCTAACCCCTGTGTTGATGGTGTTTGCAGATGAGACCTTTTGGATGTAATTAGGGTTAGAGGGGTCATGAGGGGTGGTAGCTCCCATGTTGGGTTTAGGATCCTTTTAGAGGATGCGAGATCAGAGGCTTCTCTCCACCCTGTGAAGACTCAGCAAGGAGCTGGCTGCCTCCAAGACAGAAAGGGAATCCTCATCAGGAACCTCATCAGTTTGCACTATGGTCTTGGGCTTGCAAACCTCTGAGAAGTAAGTCCCTGTTGCTTTAGCTACTCAGTTGATGGTATTTTGTTTTGGCTCAAGCTGACTAACACAATGAGCTACAGAAGTGAAAATAAAAGAATGTTTGAAATAATATGTCTTTGCTTACTTCTGGTCTTTGTTATGTGTAAAGAAATTGGATTGTAAGATTCTGAAGTTGCTTAAGTGAAACTGATTCTGGGAAAATAATTGATAGGTGTTAAATTATTTATAATTACTGGTAATTGTTAAGGTTTTGCCTTCAAATAAAATCTCAAATAGTCTAAAATGTCAAGGCAATGTATGTAGCATAAATTAATTTTCAAATGTATTTTTTCTTCAAAGGTGTGAGGTAGGTGTTTTTAAAGCATTTGGTAATTTTCCAATCACTAAAATGAGACTATTAAAAAATGGCTGTGTCATTTCAACATAACAGTGAAAGTGAAATTGGGAACATGCCAGTCTAGAAATAACATAAAAAGGTTTTATTTATGCCAAACTGTAGCAATGTATTTTCCATATGTATAACTCTCATGAAGGATGGATGGAAAAATACATGGAATTGGAAACTAGGATATATCTTTTGAATCAACTGGAAGTAGGGGATTTATGTAGCATCCTTATCTTCAAAGATAAAAACTAGCACACCACTTGTCATCAGTGTTGATCCCAAACTCAGTCTCATGTGCTCAGTGACATCTCCCGAATTAAAACAATGAGAGAATTTCTCACGCCTCCAAACATTGCATCTCATCTCAATTCAGCTCCGGTAACTCTATCTAGAGAACTTGGAGTTGCATGTGATTTTTGTGATTTTTTTTTAAATTGTTTCTGGAGCAACTAATTTGAAGAACTGCTTTTCCAACACATGGTGATTCCCCAAGGATCCATGGATTTAAGTGTTGAGATCTGCTCAACTTTGGGGGTGTGCAAATGTGTAATTTCTAAACTGCAGGGCATCTAATCTATATGCACATAATATACCTAGTGAGGCATCTAATCTAAAAATGTCCAGAAAGCCAAGACCAAAGACCAACCAACAACCCCTTCAAAACTCCAAACAGCTATTACCCACAAGATAAAATAGATGAGACAGCATCACCCCAAGTTGAAATATCAGTCTAAGTGTGCTACAGCAGCAGAAGTGAAGGGCTCCACTGAAAAGCGTATGCTCTCTTGTGCATTGGTTCTAATTCTGTGATAGCTCACTTGGCTCCTATAATTTTAATTCCTCTATCTTGCATCATCAACCCTGCCTCTATAATGAAATCTTGTTATTAGTTTAAAAACGCTCTATTTCCTATCTCTGGAAAACTTGCTTCCTGTGCTTGCTCTTTGGCCATTGATTGATTTTATTTGTTCTGCTTTATGGAAAACTTCCTTGAAAGAGCTGCCTAACTCACTGCCTCAGCTTCCTCTTTGTCTTACCCTTCTGTGCATTATTCTGGTCAGACTTCCCTCCCCTGAAACTTCGCTCTTAGCAAATCCACAGTCGTTTCTAAGTCCCCACTTTAGCTAAATGAGACGTCCTCATTTACTGGAACCTACCAGAGAAAATAATTTTACCATTGAACATCCCTTAATAACAAGGGTCATTTTATATCTGACTCTAAAATGTATATACTTTTATCCTTAGATCATTTACAAAATATATTTACCCACTATTTTATACAAAATTGGCTAATGTTTTAGTGAACGTATAAAACTTTAAGGCAAACACTTTAAAATGGAATTGGCTCTAAAAAACATCATTTTTAGGGCCTTAGCCAGAGCATATAAGGCATTTCAACAAGCATTTGAAATTCTCTACAGATACAGATGGATGTCAGAATACCAAGAATACCAAGCAGCAGGCTCTTGTGCACACTAATGCTGTTCCTTAAGGAAGTGCCTGTCAGTTTTTCACTGACAGAATATTTGTGTTACCCTAAAATTAGTATGTTGAAGCCCTAACAACTTGCACTTAGTAGATACCTAAAACATATTTGTAGGATGGATATTTGGCCAAGTGGTTAAGACATAGCAGTGAGGACGCTTACGTCTCATTTTGGAGTGTCTTGCTGAAGTTCTGGGTGTTGACTCGAGTTTCCTTTCCATTGCACAACCTGGGAGGCAGTAGTGATGGTTCAAATTGCCATCCATGTGTTAGATCTGGACTGAGGTTCTGGTGCTGGATTTGGCTTCCTGCCATTGTGGCCATTTGAGGAGCAAATCAGCAGAGGCAGTCCTTCTCCCTCTGCCTCTCAAGGACTTGGGTAACTTTGTACCTCTTATGATGAATTTTCTTGTTATTTCCAGATACCTCTTAACTATCACAGTAGCCTGAGAAGAAACTATTTTCTTTGAGAATTTCCAGATAGGAAAATGAAGCATAGATAGGTGACTCGTTAGTTGCCATTTTTTGCACGAATCTTGCCAGATACCCTCTTGGGTAGGAAGGATTCAATGATAACCAAGACACTTACTGTCTTAAAGGAACTCTGAATCTTGGAGTAGAAAGAAAAAATATGTGTTTACATTGCAGTAATTGGAAAAATGCCTAATGAATGCCCAGGGTGCATTCAAAACACATGGAATGAACATAGATATAAACATAGATATAATCATTCCATGTGTTTCCAATATGTGTATATATATATACACACATATATATATATTACATGTTGCTATTCATTTATTGGAGAGGTAGAATTAGAGAGGAATCAGCCCTTAAGGCATGCGGATCCGGCTGAAAAGCCCATGAGAGTATTTCAGGCATGGAAAGCCAAGACACTCTGGCCAAAAAAAAAAAAAAAAAAAAAAAAACAAAACCTAAATGAAAGATCTCCGTGAGTGAGATCCCAGTGGAAAGAACGGGTCATCAAAGAAGGAGGTACCTTTCTCTGAAGGGAGGAACTTCCACTTTGACCATGGCCTTGTCTAAAAATTATCAGAGTCAGTGAACTCAGGAGGCTTCCATAGCCTTGGCAGCTCATGACAAGAGCCTAGGTTGATTAATGATGCCATAAACAAGAGTGTCAATTTGTTAAGTCAACAACAGGCGTCACTGTGCACTTACTCCTCATGTAGGATCTTTGTCCTTAGTGTGCTGTACATTGAGATTTAATGCTATAACGAGTACTCAAATAGTATTTTTCACTTTATGTTTCTGTGTAGGTGCAAACTGTTGAAATCTTTACTTAATGTATGCTAAATTGATCTTCTGTATATAAAGAGAAACGAAAATGAATCTTGATGTGAATGGAAGGGGAGAGGGAGTGGGAAAGGGGAGGGTTGTGGGTGGGAGGGACGTTATTGGGGGGGAAGCCATTGTAATCCATATTCTGTACTTTGGAAATTTATATTCATTAAATAAAAGTTTAAAAAAAAAAGAGAGGAAGAGATGCAGAGGAAAGCCTTCCAGCCCCTCTTTTACTCCCCTAATGGCTGCAACGGCTGGAGCTGGGCTGATCCGAAGCCAGGAGCCACGAGTTGGTTCTGGGTCTCCCACACAGGTTCAGGGCTCCAGGACTTTGGCCATCCCCAACTGCTTTCTTTAGGACATGAGCAGAGAGCTGGATTGGAAGAGGGGCAGCCAGGACACGAACCAGCACCCATATGGGATGCTGGTGCCGCAGGCAAAGGCTTAGCCTACTATGCCACAGTAGAATATATATTTCTATAAGCAGATGGAAGTTAGCGTAACTCAAACCAAGCCCGTGGTTCCAAATCCCAAGCCCTTGGCACTATGGCAGGCCTTTACCTCTGTGCGTGCGTGTGTGTGTGTGTGTTTTGCTGATTTTCTCTTACAACTGATGGAAATTAATGGAAATTAATGTGCAAGAAATTAATGTGCAAGAAATGAAACTTCAAGCACAGCGAATAGCTGGGACTTCATAGCTGTAAGGTTTACAGAATGGAATGGGGAGTGGGTGAGGAGTGATGAGAGAGCTAGACCTCCTTAGCAGCAGTATAATCAACATTTGACTTCTAATTGAAGACCTCCGGACCCAGTCACGCCTTCAGGAAAACCTGCCCAGTCTTGGAACAAAACAGATTGGAAAACAAAGAAGGATGAAGTACATACTTAGCAGCTCCTTAAAAGTGAATATCTGATTCTGAAGATGTTCTTCATTCATATCAACTTCTGATTAAACTGGAGAGTCCTTGGCTTGCCAGTATCTGTTGACATGGAATAAAATGTTCGCTATGATTCTGAACAACAGAGTGGCTGTACTTTGGAGTTCGTGGGTAATGAGATTTGAAAATAGGATTTTAACTGGGAATTAATATTAGAATATTCCTGCATAAACAGCTGACCTTTGTGGCTCCAAATACCAGAGCTGCATTCCTTTCCACATTTCCATTTCTAATATCCTGCGGCTATTTCCTGCATGTCAATTTCTTAATTGTCCCGCTGTTTGTTGTATCTATTTACTCCTTCAAATGTTGGTTCTTTCATCTTGGGAAATTAGACTTGAGGTCAGTTTCAGAGTAATTTAAATACTGGCAGTCAATTTTCTGGTTTCCTGGTTGCCAGTCTGTTTTCCCTCTGTTTTTTTTTTTTTTAATATGACTTTTCACCTCAGAGTTCCTTTTTTTCATGGATGAGCTAATAATTTCTTCATGTGTAAGTATCTCAAGCTCCACTCTGTTTTGTACCTAATTTTCCATATGTGGCTGCTGCGGTGAGTGACTTTTTCCTTTGATCTCTCCCTGTTTCTTGCTCAAGTTTTAATCATGTGTTAAGAGCATTGGTTTTAGGCAAAACTGACAAATATTATCTAAGATTTGCAACTCCAATCAAATATTTAGGACTTCCTAGTCTTTGGATTGTTGCTACACGCTATGAAAGTTACCTGATCTCATCCTTCCTTACAAAAGTTATAATATCCTCATCAATTTTGTCTAAAGGAATACAACATGAGAATTACTTTTTTAGAGAGTCTGGTTTAATTTTAGAATTATGTATTTTTAATAGCCTATTGAAATATAATTTATATACTGTATAGCATTTTAAAACATAGATGCAATGATTTGGGGAAAATATATGAAGCCATGCAATGACAAGTTGAATATTTTCATCACCCCCTGAAGAGCAGTCTCCCATCTTTTCTCAGTCCAGATTGCAATTTGGAATCTCAGGTCTACATATCTTAGGGCCTAGTTTGACCTTTTCTTGAAGATCCTATGATTGGTGTTACATAGCCTAGATCCGTTTCAGTTAACATACTTCTGAGATTCGATTATGTGTTGTATAGCAGAAGTTTTCTTTTATGCTTATTTCCTTATACAGCTGCTCAGCATTTTGTCTATTCATCTACCAGTTGATCGTTTGGGGAATTTTCAGTTTTTTACTTTCAAAAATAATGCTTCTGTAAACATCTGCGTAAAATTTTTTATGTAAAAATTTTGTGGTAAATGTCTTAGTGGAGTTGCTGTGTCATATGGTAAATATATATTTAACTTTTAAAGAAATGGTCAAATTGATTTTCAGTGAGTCTTTAGTATTTTGTATGCCATTATCCAGTTTTGAGTTTCTGTTTCTCTGTTTTTGTCAACATTTGCTATTGTCAGTGATGATGAGCATCTTTTCATTTGTTTTTTAGCCATTCATGTCTGTCTCTGTATCTCTGTGTGAAGTGTTGACATCATTTCTCCTTTTTTGAGTTGCTTCTATTAAGTGTTCTTAATATATTTTGTACATGTCCTTTTATCAGAAGTGTATATATATTATAAATACTGTTGACCAATGTCTTCCTTATCAGTGTCTGTAGGTGGAAACATATGAATTCCACTCTGATTTTTTTCATTGGTTGTTCATGCTTTTTTTTATTTGATCTAAAAATAGTTGCCTATTTGAAGATAACAAAAACTGCCTCTTAAGCCTTCTAAAAGTTTGATAGTTTTGGATGCTTCTTAGAGGTCTATTTCTGTATATCTATTGAGATGACCATATTGATTTTTCACTTTTTTGTATTGATACATCACATGAATTTATTTTCATTGGTTAAATTCATCTTTCTTAACCAATTAAAACTCTGGTCAAGCTGAATCATACTTTGACAAATGCATGGTTTGAATTGACTAATTTGTTAAAGACTGTGCTTCTATGAAGTATGCTAGTCCTTAGTTTTCTTTTGTTCTTAGTTTTGTATCAGATTATTGATTTTATAAAATAGTTGGGCTGTGCTCCTCCTTTATTTTCTGAATAATTTTATTTTCTATGTCTTACAAAGAATTTTATGTATGTATTTGAGAAAGCTACAGACATAGAGGGAGAGACAGAGAAAGGTCTTGCATCCGCTGGTTTATTCCCCAAATGGCTACAACAGCCAGAGCTGTGATGATCCGAAGCCAGGAGCTTATTCTGGATCTCCAACATGTGCGCCGGGGTCCCAGGACTTGGACTACCTTCTGCTTTCTCAGTCACAAGCAGAGAGCTGGTTCAGAAGAGAGGAGTAGCTGGGACACAAATCAGTCCCCAGATAAGATGCCAGCGCTGCAGGCAGGGCCTCAGCCCTCTCTGCTACTGTGCCAGCCCCTTATTCTCTATTTTCAAACAAATCACCAGTATAGGCCTCACACTTGTTTCTTTATGAGAATGGTTTTAATCATAATTTTAAATTTCTTGCTTGATAGGGGTTTATTCTGATTTATTTCTTCCTGAGATAATTGAGAAAATTTGTGCCATTTAAGGAACTTCTAAAATGATTTATTTGAAACCAGAGAGAGAGAGAGAGAGAAAGAGGTCCTATCTTCCTATCTGCTGGTTCGTTCCCCAGATGGTTACAGCTGCTGGGACAGGATGAGACCAGAGCCAAGAACTCCATCCAGGTCTCCCACATGGCTGGCAGGGGCCCAAGCACTTGTGTTACCTTCTGCTGCTTTCCAAGGTGCCTTAGCAGGGAGCTGGGTCAGAAGTGCAGCAGCTGGGTCTAGAACCAGTGCTGATAAGGGAATGATGGCATTGAAAGTGGTGGCTAAGTAGACTGTTGGATATAATTTGATTTTTTTCTTGTCCATTATTACCATTGTCCATAAAATCTGCTGAAATGAACCCTCTTTGATTATTGATGTTGATAATTTGTCTTCACACATTATAGGAGTCCTCTAAGATGTCCATTACATCAAAATAGTTGATAATTTTGTTCAAATTTTCTATTTTATCACTAGTATTTTTTTTCGCCAGCTATACGGAGGATAAAAATTGGCATGTAAACATTATAATCAAGGTATACAATGTAGTGATTTGATACATGCAATAAATTGAAGAATGACTTCCTCATTTAGACCGAATAACACATCCATCACCATACACAGTTATAACATTTCACATCTGTGTGTTGCATGGAAGTTTACATTTTCTCTTACCAAATTTCAATTGAACAGTTTATTATTAGCAATAATTGTTAACTATACTCAAATTATTAAATGTATCTTTACTGGTTTGTTATCCACTTAAAGTATTTACTGAGGAGGAAGAGGTAAAACTTCTTCTATTGCTAATTTATTTTTTGAATTTTGTCAGTTTTTGCTTTCTGTGTATGTGAAGCACACATGTGTAGAGTTGTCAGTTGTGTCTTAAGGCCCTACCATGCTTATTATGATTTTTCATTTTTGTATCTAGTAGAATTACTGTCTTCAAACCTATTTCTTCCTTATATTAATATTGTCACTTGCTTAGGTTTGCTGTTGGCGTTCTTTCCTTACTTTAAACCTTTTTATATCCCTGAATTCAAAGTTTCATATTTTCTTCTGGAAAACTTAAGTTAGATACTACTTTTAATCCAATATCCAAATTATTTTGATATTGGCTTTCTATTTACTTTCCTTTTGTTACACTCTTACTGTTTTTTTGTCCTATTTTGGGCTAAACAAATATTTAAGAGTCATGTATTTGAAAGGCAGAGTTACAGAGAGGCAGGGACAGAAGGAAAAAGAAGTCTTCTATCCATTGGTTAACTCCCTACGTGGCTGCAATGGCTAGAGCTGCACTGATCCAAAGCCAGGAGCTTCTTTCAGGTTTCCCACATGGGTGCAGTTGCTCAACGACCTGGGCCGTCTTCTGCTTTCCCAGGCTACAGCAGAGAGATGGATCAGAAGTGGAGCAGGCGGCCAGCGCTGTGGCACAGCAGGTTAAAGCCCTGGCCTGAAGCGCTGACATTCCATATGGGTGCCAGTTCAAGTCCTGGCTGCTCTCCTCTTCCAATCCAGCCTTCTGCTATGGCCTGGGAAAGCGGTGGAAGTTGGTCCAAGTGCTTGGGCCCCTATAGCCATGTGGGAGACAAGGAAGAAGCTCAAGAAGCTCCTAGCTCCTGACTTTGCAGCCATTTGGGGAGTGAACCAGCGGATGGAAGACCTTTCTCTCTTTATCTCTCTCTACCTTTCTCTGTAACTGTATTGCAAATAACTAAAACTCTTTAAGAAAAGAAAAAGAATTGGAGCTGCTGGGACTTGAATTGGCGCCCATTTGGGATGCTAACACTGCAGGCAGTGGCTTTACCAGCTATGCCACAGTGCTGGCCCCAGCAATTTTTTTTCATAGTAAATATTTTTGTGAACTTTTTGAAGAGTCCCTCATAGGTGAATTTCAAAAAATTATTTGCATCAAAATAAACTGTCACTTCATAAAAATACCTTCATAGAAATATATATGCACATACACATCCTATTGAAATTTTGCTTCTTTAAATGAAAGTCTCCGTAAAAATCTAGCAAGCCTGAAAGCAGATGGAAAATGAATGGTATCCTTGAAGAAATAAACGTTTCTTCAGCATGGAATGCTAATTTTTATAGTTTCCTTTAGTTATAAACATGTCCTTTTTTGTTGTTGGAAGATTCTTTGAACCTATTTAAGGTAAATGCATTTCATATACATCATACATACAGCTTTAGGAACATAGTGATAGTTCCCACCCTGCACTCCCTCCCACCCATGCTCCCACCCTTCCTCCTGCTTCCTTATTTCCTCTCCTAAAACACACACACACACACACACACACACAATAATTAGGGACAATATTGACCCATACATATATTTGATCTTTTCTTGGCACAATCTTGTCAACTCAAACTTTAGCAAACGCTGGCTGTACAAAACATTGTTATAGTCTAACAGATGATAAAGAGTAACAAAGCACAGTATCTGTTTAATAAAATTTCTGTATAAACAATTACATAGGGAAAGATGTGGTATGGGTAACAAGGCAGTGAGATACTAGTACAGTTTCTTTTCAAAGATGGCTCTTCACTAGGGAAGCCATCATGGGTGAACAGAGTTTGATGGATGAAGATAAAGGAGACATATCAGCCAGACAGAAGAAGACCGTGGAGAAAACGAGGAAGGAAACAGAAAAGCAGACAGCACTGTGTGGAGGTACATGTTTGACTCAATACATGTTTGTTGAGTGACAGAAATGTTAGTGCCTTATTTATAAAGCAAATGCTAATGAAACCCATCTCAGTGGGCTGGCAGTGAATTATCCACGTTGGATGCAGTTTAACTGCAGGCACATGCAGCTTCTTGCTACCCTCTAAAGCTCCTCACTGATCCACACCTTCTTACTTGCCTGCTGACTGCTTGTTCTTCAAAGTTCACTTTGAGTTACCTTCTTGGAAGGCTTCCTTGACATCCCACCCTAATTGCAATTAGTTTCTCCTTCTGTGTGCCTGCTTTTATTATACAACTTAGTTAGAAACCATCAAATGACATGTTGGTCTTCATTACTGAATCATGAGAAAGTCAAGGGCAAAAATTTTGTCTCAGTTTTGAAGAACTAGCTCTTGTATCTCCTGGTTTCTAAATTAAGGCTATTTGAAGGAAGAGAACATATTAAATTGAATATTGCATTGGTAATTTTCTATTTTGGGCCAGTGCCGTGGCTCACTTGGTTAATCCTCCGCCTGCGTCGCTGGCATTCCATATAGGCGCTGGGTTCTAGTCCCGGTTGCTCCTCTTCCAGTCCAGCTCTCTGCTGTGGCCTGGGAAGGCAGTGGAGGATGGCCCAAGTGCTTGGGTGCCTGCACCTGCATGAGAGACCAGGAGGAAGCACCTGGCTTCAGATGGGCGCAGCACACCTGCCATAGCAGCCATTTGGGGAATGAACCAATGGAAAGAAGACCTTTCTGTTTGTCTCGCTGTCTATAATTTTTTCTCTTGCCTTGTCACACATGGAAATTCTTAATGTAGCTGGGGACTCGGGTGCCAATACATACTCTACAACCCTGTATTTGTGATCTTACATATCCCTGTAGCCCATGATGGTTTTATCCTTGTGCCTACACAGACCTAAATAAAGACACCTTCTAGCTCAAGCTCAGTGACTTCCTTTGAAAAATACTTCTCTGAACCCCTAACAGTATTCTTCCTATTGAGACTTTCCATGATTTTTTAAAAAGATTTATTTTATTTATTTGAAAGACAGAGTTAGAGAGAGAGGTAGAGAGAGAGAGGTCTTCCATCTGCTGGTTCACTCCCCAGATGGCTGCAACAGCTGGAGCTGTGCCTATCCGAAGCCAGGAACTTCTTCCAGGTCTCCCACATGGGTGCAGGGGCCAAGCACTTGGGCCATCTTCTGCTATCCCAGGCCGTAGCAGAGAGCTGGATCAGAAGAGGAGCAGCTGGGACTAGAACCGGCATTCATATGGGATGCCTGCAGTTCAGGCCAGGGCTTTAACCCACTGCACTACAGTGCCGGCCCCGCATGATGATTTTGCAAATACAAATTTCATTGTGTTTTCTATTTTCTAGACCCTACTTAAAGGTAGAATGTGTTTTTACTATGCAGTGTGTTTCCAAAGATGTGCAAAGTATCCTCAAAATGGACACATACTCAAGATGGATGCAACAAGTTTTTATTGAGCACTGTTTGCTGGGTACAATGTTGACCACCAGGCATTCCATAAATATTTACCAAACAAGTGGTTCACTCATTGCTTGCTTTAGGGGAACCTGCAGAGTGACCACTTATGAATGAAAATGTGATGTAGGAGCAGAAAAATAAGAGGATGAGTCAGAAACACACCCTCTAGTAAGTGATAAATTTCACAAAGCCATTTGAAACCTTCTATTGTTTGTGAAATATCTCCATAAAAATCTAGCAAGACTGAAAGTGATTTAAAAAAAATGATACCCTCAAAGCAATCAATATTTAGTATGGAAGGAAATAGTTTTGTAGTTTCCTTTACAGTTATGAACATGCCTTTTTAGTAATTGCATGGCGAATAATTTCATATTAATGCAAACCACATAACCCTAAATGTATTTGGCTGGCAAATCAAGCATAGCCTAGGGAGCTTTGAATGGAAAGCTAAGTATGAGTTATAACAGGAAAGAAAGAAACCCACTTGGAGTTCTTTCCTTTTTTCTAAACAAATACATGGCCTCTATGATTTCAATGACATTCATTCCTCTTTATTTTCAAAAGCATTCTCTTAGACTGAAATTTTCCTTCCTCTCTCCCTCAATTGCCCTGGAAACTCAGGCTAACACATTGACAATTACTTTCACAAATTTCTCCTGATTCTTCTTCCTTGCAAAGCAGAATGTACTTGATAACATGAATGGAAGATCCAAATGGGTTCTGCTTCCAAAGGAAAAGGTGTTCATGTTAATTTTCACCTGGGTTTCTGAAATGAAGTAGAAATATTTTCTTTAAAAAGGCTTGGGTATTTATAGACTGTTTTGAGGAATATTTTGGGGAGTAAGGCTTTCCTGCTTCCACCTGAGTTTTAACCAGGCTGTGTCTACACAGTCTGAGTGCAGTGCTTGTCCTAGGGTAGATAACATGAGTCGAATCTACTCAGAATTAACAGGGCTCTGGAGAAACTGATCATTTGGTGGTCAGTTCACTTTGATATATTCGTAACTGTGCTCTTAGCAGTTGTTTAGGGAATGGTGATACCTTGATGTGCAGAAATATTCATGGATGTTATTTCTCCCTCTTTTCTAGGGCACAGCACAGAAGCACTCTCTGTGCAGTGATGTGCCAGGACACTTACTGTCTCCCATTAACTTGTCTACTGTTCTTCTCCCTTTAGGCAATGGATGCTTGGTCTGCTTTTTCCACTGAGACATTTATTCCTCTCTTCTTTACTCCCCCTCATCAGAAATGAGTGAAATTTCTTATATTAAGTATCTATTTTTTCTTTGTATGTTTGCCCATATATGCTCTGATCCTCAACCTGTTTTAAAAAGTTGTCATTTTCAAATGTTGGAATAACATGTAATGCCTAAACATCATTTGTCCTTCTGTGTCTGGCTTACCTCGCTTAGTATAAAACGTCCAGTCTGTTCATTTGTCTGCATCAGGGTTTCATTCTTTCTTTAAATAATATGCCTTTGTGTAGACATCAGTTTACTTTGCCCTTCATCCATGGATGGGCACCTGGGTTGATTCATATCTTGGTTATTGTGAGTTGTGCTGCATCGAACATAGTTCAGTTCACTTCTAACAGGCAGAGAGTGCAGGCGAAATTTTATGATCTCTTCAGTATTGACAAGACAAAGCTGCCAGCACTTTGTTAATAGTTAACAGAGGTTTGCAAAGGTATGTATCCAAGTAAGTGAACTACAAAATAAAACAACAGGTTCCTCTGAGAGGGGAGCCTATAAGATGCACAGGAAAAATTTCAGAGAGCTTCATTTGTATCTTGAATGTGCCTCTTAGAGAGTGTAATTTCCAAGACAAGGAATTTGTTTAACGTAGTATTCAATGAATGTTTGTTGAACAAATGAGTAAATGAGAAGGAGAACTAGACCTCCTAAACATACACAATGCCCATTCATATTATATGAATTATATCTGAGAATTATATATATTATTTATATTATATATTATTAATATGTTATGATAATCTAAGATTGTAAATATTAACATCTGGCAGGCTATATCCTGACTACCTTAATATGATCTTAGCAACAATGGGTCGAAGAAGGAGCTAGTGCTCCACAAGTGGTCAACTGGGAATCGCATCCCAAGTAAACAGCTGTTTGGTATCTTGAATTTTTTTTATAATCTCCTTTAAAAGATAATACTTAGTGTGTTATTATAAGCACCTTTTATTTCATAAGTGTATGAGAACTAGAAATAAAAATTTGTAAGCAGAGTAACTAGGGAAAGACTGCCTGCTGAGTTCGGCCCCGGAGGGCAGGCTTGTGGTAGGACTGAGAACTCCATGGTGTAGCTCTCAGCATCCCGCTGGGATCACCAGGGCTGCAGCTTCTTCCTTACCTTTTTGGTCCAACAGCTTAGCTGAGACATGGTTGGATGCTCTTCTGTATTGATTACCAACAAATCAGGAATAAAAGGAAAACAGTCATTGAACACCATGAATCTTTGGGATAAAGCAGCTTGCATTTTTCTCTTGATCTCAGATCAGAAACATTGTAAAATAAAGGGCCAGATAATACCTATTTCAGGACCATGCCATCTCTGTTGTGATAGTTCAACTCTGAAGTGGTTGTGCGAAAGTAGTCAATTAGTAATTAAAGGGACCATGTTCCAAGCAAGTTTTAAAACATTAGGCAAGACATAATTTGGCCTATAGGCTGGTATTCTGCCTACCTTTCTCTAGGTTGTAAGACTTGTTCATGCTCAAGCTGACTTACCTCAAACGGTAGAGTTAGAAACATACCAGGGGATTCCAATTCAATCCCATCAAGGTGGCATGTACCAATGCCATCTCACTAGTCCCAGTGATCAATTTCTGTTCACAGTTGATCATAATGATAGGACTAAGAGCCAAAGGGATCACATAAATAAGACTAGTGTCTGCAAATACTAGCTGATAGAATAAAAAAGGGGAGAGAACAATCCAACATGGGAAGCGAGATACACAGCAGACCCATAGAATGGCAGATGTCCTAAACAGCACTCTGGCCTCAGAATCAGCCCTTAAGGCACGTGGATCTGGCTGAAAAGCCCATGAGAATATTTCAGGCATGGAAAGCCAAGACACTCTGGCAAAAGAAGAAAAAACCTAAATGAAAAATCTCTGCGAGTGAGATCCCAGTGGAAAGAACAGGTCATCAAAGAAGGAGGTACCTTTCTCTGAAGGGAGGAACTTCCACTTTGACCATGGCCTTGTCTAAAAATGATCAAAGTCGGTGAACTCAGGAGGCTTCCATAGCCTTGGCAACTCAACAAAAGCCTAGGGAGATTACTGATGCCATAAACAAGAGTGTCAATTTGTTAAGTCAACAACAAGAGTCACTGTGCACTTACTCGTCATGTAGGATCTCTGTCCTTAGTGTGTTGTCCAATTTGAAGTAATGCTACACTAGTACTGAAACAGTATTTTTCACTTTGTGTTTCTATGTGGGTGCAAACTGTTGAAATCTTTACTTAATATATGCTAAACTGATCTTCTGTATATAAAGAGAAACGAAAATGAATCTTGATGTGAATGGAAGGGGGGAGGGAGAGGGAAAGGGGATGGTTGCGGGTGGGAGGGAAGTTATGGGGGGGAAGCCATTGTAATCCATATTCTGTACTTTGGAAATTTATATTCATTAAATAAAAGTTAAAAAAAAAAGGACTTGTTCCATCCCATGGGCAAAATAACTTCCCTTTTTCACTGACTCCAACCTTGGAGTTCCCTGTTGGATATCTGCCTCTCAACCTCCAGATGAAAGAGGTTAAGCATGATTGTCCCCTAGGTCTGAGGTCCTGTTCCTCCTATGGTTCAGTGACAACCAACAATACCTGCCCCGTTACCTGCCCTCTACTGTTGACAATGAGTCCTGCATTGATAAGTCTAAAAAAATCTTAGCCTTGTCAAATGATGTAAGAATTGCAACATTTTAAGAAGCAAATTTGTCTAGTTAATAACCAGTCATTTCCGCATGAACATTTTAGAAATATAATACAATTATTCTCATTGCCAGTGGATCTGTTGGTTATTCAAGGCAAAACATACACATGTGGGCTTGTTTTGCTTTGTGTTTCTCAGTGAATTCTGCCTATTCAAAAAATAGTTTACTGTTTAGGTAAGAAGATGGCTACAAAATACTGTACAGGGCTGGATTTAGGATGGATGAAGAGTGTTACCTATATCATTTCCATTCACTTATATATTCCATGTACATTCCAACATTAACAATTACTGGTAACTTTTGAAGCCAAAATTAGCCCTGAAGAGACCACTGTCTTATCAGAAAAAAAATCAGAAAGCCCAATTGGCCTCCACTATCATTCCAGGTCCAGAGCCTGGGTGAATTGGGATGAGAACCTTCTGGTTTCTCCCTGTGCTCCTTGAAGTTGAGATTGGTTTAACTATGGTAATATTGAGACAATTTTGAGGATGGTTTCTTTAAGCTGGTACATGCCTTCCAACCTTGTCCCATACAGATGGCTTTTAAATAGCCCATAAAATCGTGATATTCTTTGAATTTGTGTCCTAACAGTATGGACTTGGATCTGTGCTCTTGATGTTGTTTCTTGGATTTACATATCAAAAATCATCTCTTGGATCTTCGTGTCCAATGTTTGGTCCGGGACCTACTGAAGTATCCATCATAGTGATTTGCAGACGGAGGCTGACTTATTCCCTTTCTGCCCCTCCAGGAAGTTCCAGCTTTATCTTTTGTATTTACTTCTCTCATCCTAGTAATAGTCATTTCTCCAGGGAGCAGTTTTATAAGAGATTATGGGTGCATTTCACAGTATCTGGATGCAAGCTGTGACTAACAGCATTTTTTCATGTGGAATTACAAGAAGGTGGACTTTTTAGAAGGCTTTCTGTTGAGTAGTGTATTTCTAATAACTACTAGGGTTAAGGTTGGAGAAACCAAGCTCTGCGTTAACAATGTTTTTAAAATTTTGTTTTATTTGAAGAGCAGAGTTGGTGATTAGGGAGAGAAGGGCAGGAGAGGGAGGAAGGTGGGAGGGAGGGGGAGAGAGAGAAAGAGAAACAGATCTTTCATTTGCTAATTGATTCTCCAAATGCCAGGGCTGGGCCAGACTAGGGCCAGGAGGCTGGAACTCAATTGGGATCTTCCATGTGCAAGAGAATGACCACGGCCTGCTGCCTCCCAGGGTGTGTTTTAGCCAAAAGCTGGAAATGGCATATCTGGGACTCAAATCCAGACTCTTGGATATGGGATGAAGGAGTCCCAAGAATCATCTTAACAATGATACTGATACCAAATACCCACCCTTGGATTCACAAGTTTTATGGAGTTTCCCAAAAGGTGCTGTCAGTGTTAAGAAAGAGCCCTTACCATTGGAACATTGCTCATAGTTTATGTATGAAAAAGAAGGACAATAAGAACTAACAGCACCAAAAAGGAAACCTGTTAAAGTGAAATGAACACTATGAGAAACGGTGACCTGATCAGCCCTCACCCTGACTGTTGATGAACAACTTAATACTTTATCCCTCTTAGTATTTTTTTTGCCATTTTTTAAAAACTTTTATTTAATGAATATAAATTTCCAAAGTACGGCTTATGTATTACAATGGCTTCCCCCCCATAACTTCCCTCCCACCCACAACCCTCCCCTTTCCCACTCACTCTCCCCTTCCATTCACATCAAGATTCATTTTCGATTCTCTTTATATACAGAAGATCAGTTTAGCATACATTAAGTAAAGATTTCAACAGTTTGCTCCCACAAAGAAACATAAAGTGAAAAATAATAGATGATTTTTTAAATGATGATGAAATCAGATCAGACCTATTGTCATGTTTAATCCCAGTGAGAGTCAAGTTGGGAGTTGCTAATTTCTTCTTCTTTTTTTAACAGAAGATCAGTTTAGTATACATTAAGTAAAGATTTCAACAGTTTGCACCCCCATAGAAACACAAAGTGAAAAATACTGTTTGAGTACTCGTTATAGCATTAAGCCTCAATGTACAGCACATTAAGGACAGAGATCCTACATGAGGAATAAGTGCACAGTGACGCCTGTTGTTGACTTTACCAATTGACACTCCTGTTTATGGCATCAGTAATCTCCCTATGCACCAGTCATGAGTTTCCAAGGCTATGGAAGCCCCTTGAGTTCTCCGACTCTTATCTTGTTTAGACAAGGTCATAGTCAAAGTGGAGGTTCTCTCCTCCCTTCAGAGAAAGGTACCTCCTTCTTTGAAGACCCATTCTTTCCACTGGGATCTCACTCACAGAGATCTTTCATTTAGGGTTGTTTTTTTTTTTTTTTTTTTTTTTTTTTTTGCCAGAGTGTCTTGGCTTTCCATGCCTGAAATACTCTCATGGGCTTTTCAGCCAGATCCGAATGCCTTTAGGGCTGATTCTGAGGCCAGAGTGCTATTTAGGACATCTGCCATTCTACGAGTCTGCTGAGTATCTCACTTCCCATGTTGGATCACTCTCCCCTTTATTTATTCTATCGGTTAGTGATAGCAGGTACTAGACTTGTTTATGTGCTCCCTTTGACTCTTAGTCCTGTCATTGTGATCAATTGTGAACAGAAATTGATCACTTGGAATAGTGAGATGGCATTGGTACATGCCACCTTGATGGAATTAAATTGGAGTCCCCTGGTATGTTTCTAACTCAACCATTTGGGGCAAGTCAGCTTGAGCATGTCCCAAATTATACATCTCTTCCCTCTCTTATCCCCAGTCTTATGTTTAACAGGGATCACATTTCAGTTAAATTTCAACACTTAAGAATAACTGTGTATTAATTACAGAATTAAACCAGTCATATTAAGTAGAACAGACAAAAACTACTAAGAGGGATAATGTATTAAGTTGTTCATTAACAGTCAGGGCTATGCTGATCAAGTCACCGTTTCCCATAGTGTCCATTTCACTTCAGGAGGTTTCCTTTTTGGTGTTCAGTCAGTTGTCACCGATCAGGGAGAACATATGGTATTTGTCCCTTTGGGACTGGGTTATTTCACTCAGCATGATGTGTTCCAGATTCCTCCATTTTGTTGCAAATGACTGGATTTCGTTGTTTCTTACTGCGGTATAGTATTCTAAAGAGTACATATCCCATAATTTCTTTATCCAGTCTACCGTTGATGGGCATTTAGGTTGGTTCCAGGTCTTGGCTATTGTGAATTGTGCTGCAATAAACATTAGGGTGCAGACCGCTTTTTTGCTTGCCAATTTAAATTCCTTTGGGTAAATTCCAAGGAGTGGGATGGCTGGGTCGAATGGTAGGGTTATATTCAGGTTTCTGAGGAATCTCCAGACTGACTTCCACAGTGGCTTGACCAGTTTGCATTCCCACCAACAGTGGGTTAGTGTCCCTTTTTCCCCACATCCTCGCCAGCATCTGTTGTTGGTAGATTTCTGTATGTGAGCCATTCTAACCGGGGTGAGGTGAAACCTCATTGTGGTTTTGATTTGCATTTCCCTGATTGCTAGCGAACTTGAACATTTTTTCATGTGCCTGTTGGCCATTTGGATTTCCTCTTTTGAAAAATGTCTATTGAGGTCCTTGGCCCATCTCTTAAGTGGGTTGTTGGTTTTGTTTTTGTGGAGTTTCTTGATCTCTTTGTAGATTCTGGTTATTAACCCTTTATCTGTTGCATAGTTTGCAAATATTTTTTCCCATTCTGTCGGTTGTCTCTTCACTCTCCTGACTGTTTCTTTTGCAGTACAGAAACTTCTCAATTTGATGCAATCCCATTAGTTGATTTTGGCTTTGACTGCCTGTGCCTCCCGGGTCTTTTCCAGAAATTCTTTGCCTGTGCCAATATCTTGAAGGGTTTCTCCAATGTTCTCTAGTAACTTGATGGTGTCAGGTCGTAGATTTAGGTCTTTAATCCATGTTGAGTGGATTTTTGTGTAAGGTGTAAGGTAGGGGGTCTTGCTTCATGCTTCTGCACGTGGAAATCCAGTTTTCCCAGCACCATTCATTGAATAGACTGTCCTTGCTCCAGGAATTGGTTTTAGATCCTTGATCAAATATAAGTTGGCTGTAGATGTTTAGATTGATTTCTGGTGTTTCTATTCTGTTCCATTGGTCTATCCATCTGTTTCTGTACCAGTACCATGCTGTTTTGATTACAACTGCCCTGTAGTATGTCCTGAAATCTGGTATTGTGATGCCTCCGGCTTAGTTTTTGTTGTACAAGATTGCTTTAGCTATTCGAGGTCTCTTTTGCCTCCATATGAATTTCAGCATCATTTTTTCTAGATCTGAGAAGAAGGTCTTCGGTATCTTGATTGGTATTGCATTGAATCTATAAATTGCTTTTGGGAGAATGGACATTTTGATGATATTGATTCTTCCAATCCATGAGCATGGAAGATTTTTCCATTTCTTGGTATCCTCTTCTATTTATCCCTCTTAGTATTTTTTTTTGTTTGTTCTACTTAATACTTTTGTTTGAATACTGTAATCAATACACAATTCTTAAGTGCTGAAACTTAACTGAAAAGTGATCACTGTTAAATATAAGAGTGGGAATAAGAGAGGGAAGAGATGCGCAGTTCGTGACATGCTCAAGCTGACTTACCTCAAACGGTAGAGTTAGAAACATACCAGGGGATTCCAATTCAATCCCATCAAGGTGGCATGGACCAATGCCATCTCACTAGTCCCAGTGATCAATTTCTGTTCACAATTGATCATAATGATAGGACTAAGAACCAAAGGGATCACATAAACAAGGATAGCGTCTGCAAATACTAGCTGATAGAATCAAAAAGGGAGAGAACAATCCAACATGGGAAGTGAGATACACAGCAGACCCATAGAATGGCAGATGTCCTAAACAGCACTCTGGCCTCAGAATCAGCCCTAAAGGCATTCGGATCTGGCTGAAAAGCCCATGAGAGTATTTCAGGCATGGAAAGCCAAGACACTCTGGGGGAAAACAAACAAACAAACAAACAACTAAATGAAAGATCTCTGTGAGTGAGATCCCAATGGAAAGAACGGGTCATCAAAGAAGGAGGTACCTTTCTCTGAAGGGAGGAAAGAACTTACACTTTGACCATGGCCTTGTCTAAAAATTATCAGAGTCAGTGAACTCAGGAGGCTTCCATAGCCTTGGCAGCTCATGACAAGAGCCTAGGGTGATTACTGAGGCCATAAACAAGAGTGTCAATTTGTTAAGTCAACAACAGGCGTCACTGTGCACTTACTCCTCATGTAGGATCTTTGTCCTTAGTGTGCTGTACATTGAGATTTAATGCTATAACTAGTACTCAAACAGTATTTTTCACTTTATGTTTCTGTGTGGGAGCAAACTGTTGAAATCTTTACTTAATGTATGCTAAACTGATCTTCTGTATATAAAGAGAAACGAAAATGAATCTTGATGTGAATGGAAGGGGAGAGGGAGTGGGAAAGGGGAGGGTTGCGGGTGGGAGGGACGTTATGTGGGGGAAGCCATTGTAATCCATATTCTGTACTTTGGAAATTTATATTCATTAAATAGAGGTTTAAAGAAAACAATGTAAAAGAATAAAATGTGTACATCATAAAGGAAAAAAAAAGAAAAAAAAAAAGGAAAAGAAGGAAAGCCAGCTGGCGCCATGGCTCAGTAGGCTAATCCTCTGCCTGCAGCGCCGGCACACCGGGTTCTAAACCTGGTTGGGGCGCCGGGTTCTGCACAGTTGCTCCTCTTCCTCTCCAGCTCTCTGCTGTGGCCCAGGAGTGCAGTGGAGGATGGCCCAAGTGCTTGGGCCCTGCACCCACATGGGAGACCAGGAGGAGACACCTTGCTCCTGGCTTCGGATCAGCACAGTGGGCTGGCCGTAGCAGCCATTTTGGGGGTGAATCAACAGAAGGAAGACCTTTGTCTCTCTCTCTCTCACTGTCCAACTCTGCCTGTCAAAAAAATAAAAGGAAAGGCAAGAAATTGAATTGCTGTAGTTTGCTTCAACCATTGAGCATAATTTTTTGCATGTTTAGAGGTCTGGCAATATGCATGGTGAAAGCTGCTTCATGAGACACCTTGAAGTCTTGAAATTGAAGTGTTAGGTGGGCCTAGGAGGGCTTTATATACCTAACAACTATTCTGTGGTGTTTATACCTGAGGGAGTATAGCGTGGGAGTGTCACTGTATTCAAACCTCTGATTTGGTGCTTAGAGTTGTCTTTAGGGTGGTGCCATGATAATGAGAAAAACAATGGGTATAACATGATAGGGAAAAGGACTTGGTGGCTTACCACATGTATAAAAAATGAGTAAGAAACAATGAAATCCAGTCATTTGCAACAAAATGGAGGAATCTGGAACACATCATGCTGAGTGAAATAAGCCAGTCCCAAAGGGACAAATACCATATGTTCTCCCTGATCGGTGACAACTGACTGAACACCAAAAAGGAAACCTCCTGAAGTGAAATGGACACTATGGGAAACGGTGACTTGATCGGCATAGCCCTGACTGTTAATGAACAACTTAATACATTATCCCTCTTAGTAGTTTTTCTTTGTCTGTTCTACTTAATATGACTGGTTTAATTCTGTAATTAATACACAGTTATTCTTAAGTGTTAAAAATTAACTGAAATGTGATCCCTGTTAAACATAAGACTGGGGATAAGAGAGGGAAGAGATGTATAATTTGGGACATGCTCAAGCTGACTTGCCCCAAATGGTTGAGTTAGAAACATACCAGGGGACTCCAATTTAATTCCATCAAGGTGGCATGTACCAATGCCATCTCACTATTCCAAGTGATCAATTTCTGTTCACAATTGATCACAATGACAGGACTAAGAGTCAAAGGGAGCACATAAATAAGTCTAGTACCTGCTAACACTAACCGATGGAATAAATAAAGGGGAGAGTGATCCAACATGGGAAGTGAGATACTCAGCAGACTCGTAGAATGGCAGATGTCCTAAATAGCACTCTGGCCTCAGAATCAGCCTTAAAGGCATTCGGATCTGGCTGAAAAGCCCATGAGAGTATTTCAGGCATGGAAAGCCAAGACACTCTGGCAAAAGATCTCTGCGAGTGAGATCCCAGTGGAAAGAATGGGTCTTCAAAGAAGGAGGTACCTTTCTCTGAAGGGAGGAGAGAACCTCCACTTTGACTATGACCTTGTCTAAACAAGATAAGAATTGGAGAACTCAAGGGGCTTCCATAGCCTTGGAAACTCATGACTGGAGCATAGGGAGACTACTGATGCCATAGACAGGAGTGTCAATTGGTAAAGTCAACAACAGGAGTCACTGTGCACTTACTCCTCATGTAGGATCTCTGTCCTTAATGTGCTGTGTATTGAGATTTAATGCTATAACGAGTACTCAAACAATATATTTCATTTTGTGTTTCTATGGGGGTGCAAACTGTTGAAATCTTTACTTAATGCATACTAAACTGATCCTCTGTAAAAAAAAAAAAAGAAATTATCAACTCCCAACTTGACTCTCACTGGGATTAAACATGACAATAGGTCTGATCTGATTTCATCATCATTTAAAGAAAATCATCTATTATTTTTCACTTTATGTTTCTGTGTGGGAGCAAACTGTTGAAATCCTTACTTAATGTATACTAAGCTGATCTTCTGTATATTAAGATAATCGAAAATGAATCTTGATGTGAATGGAAGGGGAGAGGGAGTGGGAAAGGGGAGGGTAGTGGTTGGGAAGGACGGTATGTGGGGGAAGCCTTTGTAATCCATATTCTGTACTTTGGAAATTTATATTCATTAAATAAAAGTTAAAAAAATGAGACAAGATAAAGGAAAAATAGAGGTTTTCCTCTGGTTAAGTATTGTTGGTGAAACTGTAATAAAAATGGGGACATTAGGTATTTATGAAGGTGACTAAAAGAAGGTTGAAATTGTGTGTCTGAAACCCTGAAGAAAAGATCTAGGTGAATGGATTCAGTATCGATTTTTCACAAGTGTCACCTTGAATTATTTTCTTCCACGGGCCTGACTTGTGCCTTAAAAATTGTATCATGTATGCTGTAAACACCAGTATTTGGCTAGACTTTATTTCAAAAGGGGTACATGGATGAATATGGAGATATTTCAAAGAATCTACTTCTGCACTCATTTTAGTATATCTGAATGTTAAGATCTAAACAGCAACAACAAAACAAGATTGGTTTAACGAGCTGCCGTGTTACAACCTTATAAGGATTTCATCTATGCTAGTGTGAGAATTGCTGTGATTATAGGAGCTTTTAGCAAATTACATGATTTAAAAGTATGTTATTTTTCATACTAAATTTGAAAGTTATTTTAGGATTATATTTGTATTTCATGTATAATTTTTCTTGAGACATAGAATACTGACTTCAAGGTTATATTTTCAGTTCATTTAACAGGCACTGGTAATTAACTCTTTATGATGGTATCCATCAGTATTTCTGGTAAGAGGAATGGACCATAGTTACATTTATGCTGATTTTTCTAGTAAGTAGTAGACACTGTGAACTGTGGAGGACCAAGAAAAACTTTTCTGTATTATATGTTTGAATTGTTGGACTGTTTTGATATAACTATACAAAGGGAAATAGCTGAAGAGTTGTTAGAAATTTGACTTCTAAAGGATATTGAACTGAAGTGCTATATTCATGGGTGAGAAGTTTCAAGATGGCTTTGCTTTTTCTCTAAGTTATTCCTGAGCAGGATCCGGCATAAGGTTTACAACTTAATTAAGCCTAAAAAGCCCATGAGAGTATCTCAGGCGTGGAAAGCCAAGACACTGTGGCAAAAAATGACCTAAATGAAAGATCTCTGTGAGTGAGATCCCAGTAGAAAGAACTGGCCATCAAAGAAGGAGGTACCTTTCTCTGAAGGGAGGAGAGAACTTCCACTTCGACTATGGCCTTGTCTAAATAAAGTCAGAGTTTGTGAACTCAAGAGGGTTCCATAGCCTTGGTAGCTCATGACAAGAGTCTTGGTTGATCACTGATGTCATACATAAAATTGCCCTCTGGGACTTGAACCAGTGCCCATATAGGATGCTGGCACTGCATGTGGCGGCTTTACCCACTATGCCACAGTGCTGGCCCCGAATTGATTATTATTGATAGCCTTTCACTATATTCTTGCGGATCAGTGCTCTTTACTTTTTACTTGTTGACAAGACTCGGGTGCTCATTGACGTCATAAATAAGAGTGTCCATTGTTAAATCAACAACAGGAGTCACTGCTCCCCATGTCGGACCTCTGTCCTTAATGTGTTGTACTATGAGAATTAACGGTAAAACTAGTCTTCAAACAGCACTTTACACTTTGTGCGTTGAAATCTTTCCTTAGTATAAAGTTGATCTTTTCTACATAAAGATCATTAAAAATGAATCTTAATGAAGACCGGATGGAGAGGGAGTTAGGAGATGGGATGGTTTGCGGGTGGGAGGGTGGTTATGGAGGGAAGAAATGCTATAATCCAAAAGTTGTACTTTTGAAATTTATATTTATTAAATCTTTTCTATTGCAAATGAGTTAATTAAGCTTATTGGACCCACAGTACAGGGAAATTGCTCTGTGCCCAGAAGCATCGTTTCTGTCTTGCCTTTTTGAATATTGGTGATGGCACAGAGATGTGGCAAATATTTGGCTGCTGCTGCTGTATTCTCTTGGACGTAGGACAGACACGCTCAAAAGATCATTACTAACTCTGTTCCCTTTGTGGATTGAGAATTCTTCTATATGCAGTAGTTCAAATATAGTTGAAATATACAACTGTCTTTGTGTAAGAGCCAACACCAACTTAGAGGAATACCAGTCACCTTCACTGTGATTCAGAAACTCCCACTTACGTCCATCAGAGCCAGGAGTGCTCTATAACCCTGTGGCTTCTCAGTGCAACCATTTGCTGATTGCACCGCAATTCAATGGCTGTAATTTTCCTTTTTGCTATTAAGTTCTCCTCTTTAAATACCAGCACACTGGAATTGAAAGTTTTCTTTTTTTTTTTTTTTCTTTTTTTTTTTTTTTTTAACCAAAATCTTGCTCATCTATCTGCATTGCATTATCACTATTCTTGGCAGAGTTTTGTTCCAATCAGTTTTTGTCACGTTGCCTTCTGGTACAATGAATTGACTGTAAGACAGTCCAAATCTTTTTTTTTTTTTCCTTTAATTTATTTGACAGAGTTAAGAGAGAGACAGAGAAAGGTCTTCCTTCCATTGGTTCACCCCCAAAATGGCCACCATGGCCGGTGCTGTGCCGATCTAAAGCCAGGAACCAGGCACTTCCTCCCGGTCTCCCATGCGAGTGTAGGGGCCCAAGCACGTGGGCCATCTTCCATTGCACTCCTGGGCCACAGCAGACAGCTGGAAGAGGAGCAGCGGGGACTAGAATCCGGCACCCATATGGGATGCCAGTGCCACAGGCGGAGGATTAACCAAGTGAGCCATGGCGCCAGCCCAACAGTCCAAATCTTAAACCTACAAAAGTCAACCAGCATCTCTCAGTACAAACATACAGAGTACAAAAAACAACTGAAAGTATATAATGAAATGGACATCTTGTGACTTGATTTTTTTTAAAGATTTATTTATTTGAAAGTCAGAATTACACAGAGAAGGAGAGGCAGAGAGGGGTCTTCCATCCAATGGTTCACTCCCCAATTGGCCACAACAGCCGGAGCTGCACAAATCCAAAGCCAGGAGCTTCCTCCAGATCTTCCCACGTGGGTGCAGGGGCTGAAGGATTTGGGCCATCTTCTACTGCTTTCCCAGGCCACAGCAGAGAGCTGGATCGGAAGTGAAGCAGCCGGGACTAGAACGGGTGCCCACATGGGATGCTGGCACTGTGGTGCGGCAGCTTTATACACTATGCCACAGTGCTGGCCCCAACTTGATTATTATTGATAGCCCTTGTCTGCATTCCTGCGCATCAGTGCTCTTTTTAGTTTTTGCTTATTGAACACTGTATGTGGTGGAGCATTAACCCTGTGATTATAAAGTAAATTGAAAGTATTGTAATGCAAAAATTAAAAAGAATAAGGAAAGAGGAAGGAAGAATGGAGAGAGGGAAGAAGGAAAATGTTCTTAGAATTGATAATATGAAATGCATAAACTTTGGTGATCCTTTGAGATTTTAATAAAGAGAACAAATTCTTTAAAAAGTTTGCACATTGATGACATCTTACACAAGAGGAAAAGTAGAGAGGCAGATAGTACAACTAGGATTTTTTCCCGTCTTTGCTCTGAACACTCCATTTTTTCCCACTACCAACTTAAGTGCTACTGTGATTCTGATGGGGATAGATTTGGCATGTTGCCAAATCTGAAACATTTTGTCTTTCTAGATGAGAACCATTTTTAATCAACAGATCATTTGGGTTTCAGCTGTAGTTCGGCCTTAAACAATCAGTTTTTACAAGTTTCACTTCGCTTACCTGCAAAATAAAAATTTAATGAGTGAATATCAAGACAATATTGTTCTGGCTTCTTTCTCGTGCACATGAATGCTCATTCTATTTTTCATTTAAGGATTTATTTTTCGATTTGAAAGGCAGAGTTAAAGTGAGAGATAGAGATTGAGAGAGCTTGCAGCTGCTGGTTAACTTTCTAAATGGTTGAAACGGCCAGGGCTGGGCCAGGCCAAAGCCAAGAGTCAGGAGCCTCATGCCTCATCTGTGTGTCCCACATGTGTGACAGGGGCCCAAGGACTTGGGCCATCTTCTCCTGTTTTCCTAGGCACATTAGCAAGGTTCTGGATGGAACTGAAGCAGCTGGGGCTCTACCCAGTGTCCGTTTGGATGGCTGGGGTCACAGGCGATGCTTAACCCACTGTGCCATGATGCCGGCTCTCTGTTCTCTTGTAAAGAAACCTAAGTTGTGAACAGCACAGAACGTGCCCAGGCTTTAAAGAGAGGTAGCATGAAGCCTCCCCATGCTGCTCTGCATCTATGGTATGGCACAACGGATTTTGCTTTTCTTACCTCTTGCAAGTAGTACTCAGAGACGAACATTCCCAGATGTACAAGAGACAAACATAAAAGCAAATATTCTGGGTGTTTGGCACGGCAATTAAGATATGGCTTGGGATGTCATATGACATCCCAATTAAGATATGGATTGTGTTCATTTACATGGTATGATTCAGCAAAGCAATATTTATAATTAAATGCTAAATGATCTGTGATCCACAGTTTTTATCCATTCTGTCTATATTAACTACTACAAATAAGATATTTGTCTTCATGATATTTTTCTTCTTGGGTCTGGCTTGTTTCACTTAACATAATGATCTCCGGTTGCACTCATTCTGTTGGAAATCTCAGGATTTCATTCTTTTGTGGCTGAGTAACATTCCATGGTGTATATATACCACATAGTCTTTATTCCATCATCAGCTGATGGACATCTAGGTTGACTCCATATATTAGCTATTTGAATTGAGCTTCTATGAACATGGGAGTATGTGTAACTCTTTGATTTGTTGATTTCACTTCCTTTGGATATATAATTGGGTAATACTGTAGATCTATTTTTAGTTCCCTGAGGAATTGCCATACTGTTTTCTGTAATGGTGTACCAGTTTATATTCCCACCAGTAGTGTATTAGGGTATTTTTTTCTCCACATCTATGATAGTATAACTTAATGGTGATGAGTCAGGAGTGAAATTGATATTGCTAGTTCTAAATGCAGGTTGTTAGAATCTTTATGCAAAATAACAGTAGGTAGGAAAACTTCCTTGGACTCAGTTTTCTCATTTTAGAATTTAGTCTGTTCAGAATATTGAATAAATTGTAGAATACCAGTGACAGTGGAAAACTGTAAGCAACAGAAACATGAAAAAGTTTAAAATTTACAGCACATAACAGCAATATCATAGTTCCTGTTTCTTTAAAGTGACAAAGAAGAATTATTAGCAAAACAAAATAATCACATAGTACAGTTTACCAGAAAGATTTGTAATGTTAATTATGCAAGTGTGTATTTATACATACATTGATCTTACTAGATATATAAATTGAAGACAGTACATTAATGTTGCCAAGTGATGTTCTCTGAGAATTGGATATAAAATGTTTTTAATTTTTTCTTATAGATTTGATAAGTTCACTTATATAGAATTGATAAAATATATTTTACTATGCATGTTGAAAATATTAAGTATTTAGAATTTGTTTCTCCATTTGTAATGTCAGATTATGATCTGTCATAAATTTTCAATAAATCTTAATTGTTTCAAATTGCAGTGGCACAAAGTACAGGTTGTTATTTCACATAATGGGTTAAGAAAAGATACGAGAAAACAGGACATTTAAAATAGAAATAAATTGATATTTATACCCAGGAAACAAATGTAAAGATTATAAAAAGAATATTTACTTCTTCAAGTCAGTGTGTTATCCTTTAATTATTATTATTATTTTTTTGACAGGCAGAGTGGACAGTGAGAGAGAGAGACAGAAAGAAAGGTCTTCCTTTGCTGTTGGTTCACCCTCCAATGGCTGCCGGGCCGGCACGCTGCAGCCGGCACCCCGTGCTGATCTGATGGCAGCAGCCAGGTGCTTCTCCTGGTCTCCCATGAGGTGCAGGGCCCAAGCACTTGGGCTGTCCTCCACTGTACTCCCGGGCCACATCAGAGGGCTGGCCTGGAAGCGGGGCAACCGGGACAGAATCTGGCACCCCGACCGGGACTAGAACCCGGTGTGCGGTGCCGCAAGGCGGAGGATTAGCCTAGTGAGCCGTGGCGCCGGACTATCCTTTAATTATTAAAGCCAGGCACACTATGCCAGAAATCCTCACCTGGAAGGTTTAGTATTTTTTCAAATGGTTCCTTTACTATTACTATTAATATTTTTCCATCAAAGCTTCCCCAATATTCGAAGATTCCAAAGCTCGTCAGATTCTTAAAAGCAAAAGGCTTGTCGGTTTGTGTTGGTTTCCAGGTGAATTTGCACTTCAGATGTGAGTTACTTATTTGATATTTATGTATGTATGTATGTAACAGCATGCTCCCATTACAAGTAAATTCAGTGTTTTCACTCCAAACTCCTTTCAGTCATACGCAGTTGCTGGTTCTGGTTCTGCTGTGATTTATTTTTACTCCAGACTAAACAAAACAAAGAAACTTGAATGTCTGAACTGTGGTAAGCTAATCCTGAAATTATTAACGATACATGAACCAGATGGCAGCCCTCCAGGGTACATTATCTGACACAGATATCCGATTGGAAATTTTATTTTATAAGCAGACTATTTAATACCACACATCTTCTAGACATCCATAAAACACTGAATTTCATGTGAAATTGTCTAGAGGCCAATCACCAAGGAGCCTGACCCAAACGATAGGAAATAAAAAATGGATCAGCCAATCTGTAGCAGACAGCAGTACTTGTTAAATCAATAGTAACACGAAAACTTTGCACAGTGCCAGCCATAAAATATGTATCAAGAAGATGGCATTTTATCTCATTGGAAGATTTTTCATAACAGTGCATTTGGGGCCCTTGATTTATCTTGCATGTGGATGTTCTAGCCTAATAAAAAACATATTAGCAACCAAGGTGTTGTGATAAATCCATCGGGAAGCTGGAGAATATTTTCTTTTCAAGAGATTTGGACTCTTTTTAGGCTGATGAAGTTTTATTGTTTCTGTTGAATAGGGGGAAAACCCAGGTTCCATGCTGAGTGTCTTGGAAAATTCACACTAGGAGAGGCAGAGAGGTATGGAAACTTGTCTCCTGATGGAGCAAATTGCTTGGATCAGGGAGAACTCAGGTTGCTCTTTTTAAGTGGGCAACAGTTGTGGAAGTTAGTGGGTTCAGTACGAAAACTACTTGCTGAGCCTGTGTTTACTTTATTTGGCAGGTGTGTAGTTATGCAATAGGTTTCTTTCCTTTGCATTATAAAGACCATAACTGAAGCCACTCCAGGCAAATGGAACAAGCAGACTTTCTTTAAGCCATGGCTCAGATACATTTTAATAATTTATAGTAAATTGCAATGTCAAGTTTATATGTTTCATAGATAACAAAGCTTGCTCAAATTTCTTGTTTATCTAATGGCTATAAAATATTTTCTACTAGCAACTGATTTTTGAAAGTATTATGTAGTATGACTGTTTATTTTAAAAACTTTTAACCAGAGAAGTCCACAATCATACCATTGCTAACCCTTTGATAGATGATGTTTGCTCCTTTACCTGTTCATATTTGTTTTTGCCTAGTTTGTCATTTAAAGACATGTATTGATCACAAAGTATTATGTGAGATGAGCTTAAAAGTATATTGTATGTTTTCTGCCTTCAAGTGATTTAGAGTGCACTGGAACATAAATATAGTGCTTTGTATTTGGGGAATAATGTGCACACAAGGGAACTTGAACAAGTTTGTGGAAAAAGGAAATAAAAGATAAGTATTTTTGGGGGCAGAAAAAATCCATATGCAAGAGATATTCAGAAAGTTCATAAAAAATATATCTTAGGAAAAAACTATGCTAAGATTTCAAAATTTTTGGTAGCAAGATGCTTTTTAATTCTATGTTCCTGTGAGGTTTTTGAGGTATCCTCACATAGGATTTTGTATTTTAAATATGTATGTGCATGTGTGTGTGTCTATGTAATGCATGTGTTTATATAAATATATTTAATGTCATCCTGATTTGTTTACAATATGATCACTTCCTCATTAAAATTTTCATTACAGTATCATTTGAAAGTCACTTAATATTTCTTAGTATGTGTTGCTCAGACATTTTTGTAATAAAAATACATAGGATGTTTGTTTATTTTTAGAAATTAAGGAATAAAATCTTGGCACCTGTATTTTGTACTTTAGAAAAAATTCCTAGGTTTAATACAACTGAGGAATTCCTTTCTGAAAATGTGGAAACAAATTATCAATATAGTATGTTAGGGTGACCATACTACTTTCATCCCAAAATTCTATGTGCTGCTTCAAAATTATTGCTAGTGTTTTATTGCTGTTTAATGTATTTTGCTTGCTTTTTTGAAACTTTTTCATATTTTAAGGGTTTGTTTATTTTGAAAGAGTTACAGAGAAAGTGATAAATGAGACAGATGGAGAAAGAGAGTGAGGGAGGAGGGGAGAGAGATCTTCAATTAGCTGGTCCACTTCCCAGATGGCCACAGTGGCCAGGGCTGGGCCAGCCTGAAGATAGGAGCTTCATCCAGGTCTTTTCATATGGGTGACAATGATGGGTCATTTTTGCTGCCTTTTCCCAGGCCATTGTTAGGGAGGTGGATTGGAAATGGAGCAGCTGGGACAAGGAAGTGGCACCCATATGGGTGTCACAGATGCTAGCCTTACCTGCTATATGACAACATTGGCCCAGAATATTTTTCTTCATTTTAAGAGTTTAAAATGTATAAATCCAGTGTAAAAGTTAAAGCAACTATTTTGTTTCCATAGGTTTTCAGCTTTTTGTGAGCTGTAGCAATTCTTTTTAGCACTGAAACTATGGGTTTTTAAAAATTTGTTTTGGCAGAATGATTCTGTGACTTGCAAACACTATTATTCATGTATCACTTTTATATGGTTTTAATATTTTAAGTTCTCTTTTGAATACATGTGGGATTTATCCTGATGAAGTTTATGATGTGAATAGAACATAGTTTATTCTCAACAAAAGGATTTGCTAACATTCCTATTTTTGTTAAATAGTTCCTTTTTATTTCTATGCAAAAGTATTAAACATTTTTTTAGTAATTTTAATAACTTCAGCTACATACTAATGTGCATTTTTCAAGATAATTTGATGAAACCAAAAGTCGAACACAAAGAAATGTGCTATAAAGAATTGCCTTTTGTGTTTCCTCATTTATTGACAAGTCTAACTTTGAGAAACACTTTTTATTAAAGACTTTCAGTATATTTACTTTTATCAAAAGAAAATAAAATGTTCCTAATTTCAGATAATTTTCAGCTGCTTTACTTTGACCCAAACTAGAAACTCATTTGTGGGATTTTTCACTCTTACCTTTGTTGTCTTTGTTAGTAACATATTTTATCAACCCTGTTTATAAAGGCTTTGACTGAATATGGATGCAGTTAATCCTGTCATCTATTTGAGGATTTGCTTTAGAGGTGATTTTATGGATGGGATAAAATATGTATTTCAATTTATGCTGTGACAAGATGAATATCAGAAATGGTGCTTCCAGTAAAACATTTTCTTTAAAGATTTGTCATAATCATTAGTGAGCAACTTAAAATGCCACAGTACATATTATAATTTTTTGTTTATCAATAAGCAATTCTGGAGCCATTTTCTTCAACCTTTCTCCTTTCAGAACCCAGAAAACAAGGGTGTGGTACAGACAATGTCCTGTCAAGTTGTAGCAGTTAAAACATAGAACTCAGAAAAGAGCAAAAAGGGGAAAAGTCAAATCATGGAATGAAGTGGGGTGAAGAGATGAAGTTATTGGAAAGGAATTCCAAAGATAAAATCATAAATGGGAAGAAAGCCTGAAGTGACTATGTCACAACTCATGAAGAGTTGTTGAATTTTCTCAAATGCTGTTTCTGTATCTATTGAAGTGATCATATGATTTTGTCCTCCATTCTGTTGATGTGGTAAATGACATGTATTAGTTTTATGTGTTGAACTATCCTTGTGTGCTAGGATGAATCTCACTTGAGCATGGTGAATGATTTTTTTTAAAGATTTATTTATTAATTTATTTGAAAGACAGAGGTAGAAAAAGAGTGAGAGGTCTTCCATCCACTGGTTTACTCCCCAGATGGCCACAACGGCTGGAGGTGCACCGATCTGGAGCCAGGAGCTAGGAGTTTCTTCTAGGTCTTCCACATGGGTGCAGGGGCCCAAGGACTTGGGTCATCTGCTGCTGCTTTCCCAGGCACAGCAGAGAGCCAGACCGGAAGAGGAGCAGCGGCTTCAGGCCAGGGCTTTAACCTACTGCACCACAGTGTAGGCCCCATGAATGATGTTTTTAAACTGTTCTTGGATTAATTTTGCTAGTATTTTGTTGAGGGTTTTGCATCTATATTCATCAGGGAATTGATTATAGCTTTGTGTATGTGTGTCTGATTTTGATATCAGGATCATTTTTTCAAAGATTTATTTATTTGAAAGGCAGAGTTAAACAGAGGTAGAGGCAGAGAGAGAGGTGTCTCCCTCCGCTGGTTCACTCCCCAGATGGTTGCAGTGGCTGGAGCTGCACCAATCCAAAGCCAGGAGGTTCTTGCAGGTCTTCCAGGTGGGTGTGGGGACCCAAGGACTTGGGCCATCGTGCATTGCTTTCCCAGGCCACAGCAGAGAGCTTCATCAGTAGTGGAGCACCTGAGACTTGAAGGGGTGCCCATATGGGATGCCAGCACTGCAGGCAGTGGCTTTACCCGCTGTGCCACAGCGTCGGCCCTTTAGGGTAATTCTGACCTCATGGAATTTGTTTGGAAGAACTCTTTTTGATTTTGGAAGAATTGCTATTCTTTAAATACTTGGAAAATTTCAACAGTGAAGCCATTTGCTCTGGGGTTTTTTTGGTGGGAGACTTTTTATTACTGATTCAGTCTCATTATTGGCCTGTCAAGTATTCTAAATATTTATAATTCAGTCTAGGTAAGGTGTGTACATCTGGGAATTTATGCATTTATTCTAGGTTATCAAATCTTGTCATATAGTTCATAATACTGCTATGAACCTTTGTTTTTGTGGTGGCAGTTAAAATGTCTCTATTTTCATTTCCAATTTTATTCATGAGTCTTTGCTCTTGGTCTTGATAAGGTTTGCTAATTACCTTTTTGAAGGAATGGCCTTCCGTTTCCTTGATCTTCTGAATATCTTTAAATCTATTTCATTTATTCGTTCTCTGATATTTTCTTACATTAATTTTAGAGTTGGTTTGTTCTTGTTTTTATAGTTCCCTGAGGCACATTGTTGGATTATTTGAGACCTTTGTACTTTTTGTTGATTGCTGTAACTTCCCTTGGTGGTACTGCTTTTTTTCATATTGCTTATGATTTGGTATGTTGTGTTGCCATTTCTTCCTGTATTTCTTCCTTGATCCATTGGTTGTTTGGGTATAAGTTATTTAATTCCAGTGTGTTTGTATAATTTTCAAAGTTTTTCTTTAACAATTTGTAGTTTTATTACATTGTTATTACTTAAAATTTTATAAAACAGGTGATTAAATAGGTGATTAAATCACCTAAATATAGGTGATTAAAATAAAATTTAATAGTCAACAGGACAATTAAAATAGATTTAAAATTTTTCTTCTTCTGTGTTTACATACAAACTTGTTCAATTTAAACAACATATATAAATATACACACACATATATAAACATAGTTTTATTTCACTTTCCACCTCAACCCCATCCATCCTTTCGGTACATATAACCCTTGTTAATATTTAGCATGTGTCTTAGTTTGCGCTACTGTCAGAGAACACAATAGAATGGGTAGTACAAACAACAAATACTGATTTCTCACAGTGCTGACAGGGGGACATCTGAGACCAGGGTATCGGCATGGTTGGGTGGTTGGGTTCTGAGGAGGGTGCACTTCTGGGTTATAGACTGCTACTCCCTCATTGTAGCCTCCTCATCTGGCAGAAGGAGGGCTGAGAGCTCTCCAGGGGCTCTCATAAAAGCACCAGTTCCATTCATGGGGCTTGCACTGTCCTTACCAAATCACCTCAGATACCTAACTCCTAATGCCATTACCTTAGGGATTAGTGTTACAACCTCCTAATATCAGTGAGGGAAGGGCACAAACATTCAGACTTTACCAGCTCTTCTATAAACTATCTATTGAGGTGCTCTGTATGGAGGAAATACAAACATAGCTACGTAGCAGTAGTCGTATTTGAAAAGAACAAATGATCATGCTGTGTTTTGAAGCAAATGCTTTGTTACTGAAAACATTTCTGAATAGTATTTTGTTATGTATTTTAAGTGCTAATTTTTATTTTTTAAGGATTGCCATTGTTCCTTAAGCCTTTTGCTCCGTGGACCTCTCTGTCCATGCAGACTCTGAGTATTTGGGCTGTGAAGAAGCAT
Organism: Oryctolagus cuniculus; assembly: GCF_964237555.1. NCBI lineage: Eukaryota > Metazoa > Chordata > Mammalia > Lagomorpha > Leporidae > Oryctolagus > Oryctolagus cuniculus. The sequence continues at coordinate 36,513,130 of NC_091440.1, read as the reverse complement.
GCATTAAGATGAATCACCAGCACAATCCATGCCACAGAACCAGCACTCAAGAGGCTTTGAAGTCGAGTCTCTGGAGCTGTGCCTTCTTTTCCACCTCACAATTGTGATGCCTTCGTCTTCACATTCTCTGGAATCACCACTTGGCTTCTGCCCTTGTTTATTAGAGACACCTTCCGTAAAACATTTGGTCACTTGTCCTGGACTGCAGTGATTTTCTTATGATGCCCTCCCCCCACTGCCATTTGTTAGAGGACTCCCACAAATCTCAAATCATCTGTTAATCTTCCCCCATCAATTTTCCATCTTTTCCCAGAGGCAACACAAGCCACTACAAACCTTGCATTTTAGCGTCCAGTTTGATGCATTTCCTCTTTTCTTTGAAGGAGGTCCAATATCATCACTCGCATGATTTTGATATCTAGAGTACTGTGGATATTGTTTGCCAGGACACAAAGTAAATGGCAGCAAAAGAGGCCACAGCTGAGCAAACAACACTTGTTGCCCAATATATTGTGCACTGGATAAAAGGGTAGAGCAGTCTTGGCTGAGGCTTTAGAATTTTGGCTGGGATTTTAGGTTGGATGTACTTTGTCAGTTCGCATTGACTGAGAGCTGAAGGCATGATGAAAATACAAATGTTCATTGATATACACTGTTTATTGTAAAAGATGATCACACACACATATCATATACTTGTATTGATACACCATCCATGCATCATACATCAGAGATAAATGGGTTCCAATAAATTAGTACTGTGGACACATGGTTGGTAGGTTATGTACACATGTATATGTTCATGTGCAAATGTAGCTATGTTTCTAGCAAAGACTTTGAAAATAAATGCCAATTAAGAGATGCTGAATGACTTACCAGATGGGGGCTGGTGAGAAAAACTAACCTCTTCAGTGCTTGCTTCATGGCATCTCCTACATATTTTAACCAAGCATATTTCTATGCTGTCAGCCTGGAGCAGCTGTTTATTCTAGCAGTGAAAATGTTTGCACCCCACATCAGTGTGCTGGGAGCAGTGCTGATGGCTCAGGTAATTGGATTTGTGTTACCCATGTGGGAAACCTGGCTATTGTTCCCAGCTACCAGTTGCGGCCCCAACTCGGACCTGGCTGTTTTGGGCATTTGGGAGTAAGCCAGCAAATGGTCAGTCTGTCTGTCTCTCTCTGCCTCTCTCTCTCCCCTTCTGAAAGGTAAATAAAAAATTAAACCCAACATCTCAGAGACATATAAGCATACAATTTGAATCGTACCTTTAAATATGTTGTTGCAATAAAAATTGACATTTGGGTGCATTAAAAATCATATGACTCTGGACTCAAGGAATATTTCTCTTCAGGCATATTCGAAATCATATATGTGAGACTGGCTTTTATAGACCAACTGTCTTGAAGAGACTACTTACAGAATTTAGAGAAAAATTAAAGGAAATGTTAAATAGGATTAGAGAGCCACCAAGGTTTAAGGAGCCAAGATCCCAAAAGAAGAAACGGGTACAATGAAACTGACAGTTTGTACCACGTTTCTCAGCAATGCACTTTTCCCTTCTAAAGGGGATGGCCAGGGTGGTCAGAGCAATGTCTGTCAGTCTTGTAAGAAGGAAGAGTCCACACAAAGGCTTCTGCTTTGTTCTCCCCAGGAGACTGCATGCTAGGAACAAAAATGACTGTCTCAGCCCATTCTGGCTGCTGTAGCAAGTATTGTGGAGTAGGCAGCTTGAAAATAGCAGGAACTTGTTTCTCAGCTCTGGAGGCCCAGAAGTGCAAGTGCAGTGTGCCAGCAGGTCGAGTGTCTGGTGAGGGTGTGCTTCCTTTTTTTTTTTTTTAACTTTTATTTAATGAATATAAATTTCCAAAGTACAGCTTATGGATTACAATGGCTTCCCCCCCATAACATCCCTCCCACCCACAACCTTCCCCTTTCCCACTCCCTCTCCCCTTCCATTCACATCAAGATTCATTTTCGTTTCTCTTTATATACAGAAGATCAGTTTAGCATACATTAAGTAAAGATTTCAACAGTTTGCTCCCACACAGAAACATAAAGTGAAAAATACTGTTTGAGTACTAGTTATAGCATTAAATCTCAATGTACAGCACACTAAAGACAAAGATCCTACATGAGGAGTAAGTGCACAGTGACTCCTGTTGTTGACTTAACAAATTGACACTCTTGTTTATGACCTCAGTAATCACCCTAGGCTCTTGTCATGAGCTGCCAAGGCTATGGAAGCCCCCTGAGTTCACTGACTCTGATAATTTTTAGACAAGGCCATGGTCAAAGTGGAAGTTCTCTCCTCCCTTCAGAGAAAGGTACCTCCTTCTTTGATGACCCATTTTTCCACTGGGATCTCACTCGCAGAGATCTTTCATTTAGGTTTTTTTTTTTTTTCTTTTTTTCCCCAGAGTGTCTTGGCTTTCCATGCCTGAAATACTCTCATGGGCTTTTCAGCCGGATCCGCATGCCTTAAGGGCTGATTCTGAGGCCAGAGTGCTGTTTAGGACATCTGCCATTCTATGGGTCTGCTGTGTATCTCACTTCCCATGTTGGATTGTTCTCTCCCTTTTTTATTCTATCAGCTAGTATTTGCAGACACTAGTCTTGTTTATGTGATCCCTTTGGTTCTTAGTCCTATCATTATGATCAGTTGTGAACAGAAATTGATCACTGGAACTAGTGAGATGGCATTGGTACATGCCACCTTGATGGGATTGAATTGGAATCCCCTGGTATGTTTCTAACTCTATTGTTTGAGGTAAGTCAGCTTGAGCATGTCCCGAATTGCACATCTGCCTTTTTCATAGGTAGCCATGGTTCCCCTGTATCTGCAGGTGGCAGAATAGGGTAAGGAGCTCTCCAGAGAGTCTCTCCTGAAAGCACTAATCCTATTTTTTGAGGACTTTGCCTGTATGACCTGATTCCTTCCCCAAAGTCCATCTGCTCAGACCATAAATTTGGGAGATAGAATTCACCAAATGAGTTTAGGGGACCCACGACCTCAGACCGTGCCACTGACCTTTTAAAGGAATAGCCTTCACAAGGTCTAAGGCCATGTTTATAACGCAGCTCAAGACCAGATTGATGATGCGTTAACCATGTCTGCCAGAGCACTCTTCCAGGGACTCAATTAGCTCTGTAATCTTTCATATAAAATTCTGGTTTTCAATCAAATTACCAGTAATGAGAGGAAATGATATTACTTAACTGAAAACTATGGAAAGAACAGAGATCAACAGGATATCCAGACGCTGCAGCTAAGGAACAAAGAGTTGAAGGCAGCTGTGCACTGCAGCTGGGACAGCACCATGCACAAGGCCACTTGATCCAGTTTGTTTGGCCTGTCTCATCCTTAGAAGCCACTAGAGTTTACTTACCTTCCATTAGGTGTGGTTTTCTCTGGGTAAGATTTTTTTTCTAGTTGTTATCTATTAATAGGCAACGAGAGAGCTTCCATCTGCTGGTTCACTCCCCAGATGGCCACAGTAGTCAGAGCTGGGCCAGGAGGAAATCTGGAGCCAGGAGCTCAGTTCACGTCTCCCACTTGGGTGGTGGGAACCCAACTACTTCACCCAGCACCTACTGCCTCCCAGGGTGAGTATCAGCAAGAAGACAGGACTGTGAGTGAACTTGGGACTTGACCACAGGCACACTTACATGAGATGCAGATGTCCTAAGGTGCATATTAACTGCACCAGGCACTTGCACATGTGTCTTTTCTTCAAATTCAAATTTTATTACTATCTTTTAAACATGCTCTGTTTCAAGATTTATTTATTTGAATTGATAAATTTATTTATAGACAGCGCACACACTGCCATTTGGTGATTCACTCCCCAGATGGAGTGGGCTGGGACAATGGCCAGGGCTGGGCCAGATGGAAGCCGGGAACTTTATCTGGGTCTCCAAGGTGGGTGACAGTGGCCTGTACCACTACAGGCCAACAGCAGGAAGCTGGATGAGAAATGGAGCAGCTGGGACACAAACTGGCACCCTGATGGGATGCCAGTGTCACAGGTGGCAGTTTTTACACACTACACCATGACACCAGCTGGAACTTATATTACTCATCATGTATGTATTGCTAACTTGTAACAACGTGAGAACAGGGGCCAGCACTGTGGATTAGGTGGTTAAAACCACTGTCTGCAGTGCCAGCATCCCATATGGTACTGGTTCGAGTCCTGCCTGCCCCACTTTTTTTTTTAAGGTATTTATTTATTTGAAAGAGTTACACAGAGGAGAGGCAGAGAGGGGGATCTTGCATCTGCAGGTTCACTCCCCAAATGGCTGCAACTGCCAGCACTGGGCTGGGCTGGAGCCAGGAGCCAGGAGCCAGGAGCCAGGAGCCAGGAGCCAGGAGCTTCTTCCAGGTCTCCCACATGGGTGCAGGGGCCCAAGGACTTGGGACATCCTCCACTGCTTTCCCAGGCCAGAGCAGAGAGCTGGATTGGAAGAGGAGCAGCCGAGACTAGAACTGGCATATGAGATGCTGGTATTTCAGGCAGGGCATTAATGGGCTGTGCCAAAGTGCTGGCCCCTGCTCCACTTTTGATCCAGCTCTCTGCTATGGCCTGGGAAAGCAGTGCAAGATGGTCCAGGTCTTTGGGCTCCTGCATCCACGTGGGAGTCCCAGAAGAAGCTCCTGGATTCAGATTGGCACACCTCTGGCTGTTGAGGCCATCTGGGGAGTGAACCAGTGGATGGAAGATCATTCTCTCTCTCTCTCTCTCTCTCTCTCTCTCAGCCTCTCTCAACCTCAGCCTCTGTAGCTCTGCCTTTCAAATAAATCTTAAAAATCAGAAGATGCTTTTTTGAAAACTGCCAATTCATCTTCTCCCTGCCCAATCATTAATTTTCTTAGAGGGCAAGTCCTACTGAATGTCGAATCCCCTTTGTCTTCATTGCTGGTGAAGAGTTGACAGGGACCTAGAGGGACAGTGACTCAGCCATTTTAATTGGAAATACTTAGGCATTTTTCTCTTGAGTTTGGGTGCCATACATAAAACTACATTAAAAGTGGAAGTTGGGGAATCCTAGACACCTTTCATTCAGGTTGATATTTCCTGTTAATAACATTGTCTCATTTGGACACTCTACAGCCACCGAACAGCTGGGAATTAGAGGAAGTGACCTTCTCTCACAGAGCTTGGCTTAAGACACCTTCCCCGCATTTCTGAACCTTGTCCAGTGACAAGAAGTATGGAGCTGTGGTTGAAGTTCTAAGATACCTGTAGGAGAATGGTGAAACAATCTCACAAAGAGCATAACTCTGCTCACACTTCTGTAATAAATATGGATACCAGGTTTATTTTTGAAGTCCCGTGAACTACAGAGAATTTACTACTTGGAGGTCATCTGTTAGAAAGTGGGAGATCGAAAGTCCCATGTAGTTGACCTGTTTCCACTCTGATATGCTTTATTGGTTTGTGTCACCAGTGCCCCACCACCGTTTCTTTCTCTTTCCACTCCAGTGACATGGCCAATAAAGACATCCTGTCATGTGTGCGAAGGCATGCATATACAATCCTGGGTTCTCCAAGGTTAGGCCACTTCTCTCCTTTTGTAGTTGCATAGCTCCTTTCCCTTTTGCATAACCGCCTTGGCAGAGAAAGGTAACAGCAACTTTCACTCCTTTCCTGTATTTTGGGGTTGCTAACGGTAATTGTGGTCATACATTGCATCCTGTTCATATTACGGAGGTGATCACAAATCACAGGTACAAAGCAAATGCCAAAACAGCTCCAAGCACTGGCTCAGGGAATGGATATGTTGATTTGCTTGACTGTGGTCATCGTTCTCTGTGTATGTGTGTATAAATACATCATGTTGTATCCCTTAAATATATAATGTTTTTATGAAAAATGATGCAAAGCAGTTCTACTAAACACAGTAAACACAAAGGGAGGGAAGGAGAATGACAAAGAATGATCTTTTGGTCATTTAACTCGTGAATTTGGACCAACTCCTTGGTCATATCAGGTTTCAGTTAACCTCTGTCAGTTGCTGTGAGTTTTCAGTACTCCTAACATGGGAATGACCTGGAGTGAAGAGTTGGGTAAAAAGGAGAGCCTCCTTTCATGTGTGTGACAATGAAATGATCAAATCTGAAGCAGCTTGAACATAGTTAATGTAGAATTGGATGATTCTTCAAAAATGTAATATGGATATATTCTTTGATCTTAAATTATTTTTATTTCTCCTTTTAATGAAGAAGTATACGAATAAAAAACGGAGATCTAGAAATACATCACCCTTTCAGAATGCCTTAACATACTGTATAAAATAATTGTTTTGGGTTAAGAGGATTTTATTTTGCCAATCCATTTCTCTGCTAATGGCTTGGGAAAAGTAGTGAAAGATGGCCCAATGTCACTTTCATAGGAGACCTAGATGAATTTTCTGGTTTTGGCCTCAGCTATATAAATCATTCCAATTTTATTTTCTAAAAGCTTGTACTTAATGAATGCAAATTTTATAGGTACAACTTCAGGAATATAGTGGTTCTCCCCGCCCCCCATACCCACCCTCCCACCCCAACTCCCATTCTACCTTCTACTCCCTCTCCCATTCCATTCTTCATTAAGATTCATTTTAAAATAACTTTAAATACAGAAGACCAATTCTATCCTATGTATAGATTGCAACAGTTTTGCATCCCCCCCTACAACATATATAGTACTGTTTGAGAACAAGTTTTGTAGTTAATTCTCATAGTACAACTCGTTAACAATAGAGATCCTACATGGGGAGTAAGTGTACAGTAAATTCTGTTGTTAATTTAACAATTGGCTCTTATTTATGATGTCAGTGATCACCCAAGGCTCTTGCTATGAGCTGCCAAGGCTATGGAAGCCTTTTGTGACCACAAACTCCGTTAGTATTTAGATTAGGCCGTAAGCAAAGTAGAAGTGCTCTCCTCCCTTCAGAGAAAAGTTCCTCCTCCTTTGGTGGCCCCTTCTTTCCACTGGGGTCTCACTCGCGGAGGTCCTTCTTGTAGACTTTTTTTTTTCCACGGTGTCTTGGATTTACATGCTTGAAATGCTCTCATGGGTTTTTCGGCCACATCTGAATGCCTTAAGGGCAATTCATCCCAATTTTAATGATTTCAGACAGGTGTGTCTTTGCTGTGTTTATTTCTGTAATTTTCTGTCTTCATTGTCAAAATTCCATAAGCCATTTTTTTTAGTGTTCTCAGTATCAATCTCGAAGTTCCTGCTCTGTCTCTTTCTTCCTTACTGATTTTTCCTGTCTCTCATCATTTTTTTCTATAGGTCTCTTGTGAACTTGGTGGTAACTTTTTTTTTATTCAGTAGTGTATTTGGCTGATTTCTCTGATTCTGGGAATTGAGCCTTATAGATAATCCTTTAGTAAATGTAGGGGTCTTTCATTTTCATGATGAAAAAACTGTGACCTGTTTTCAGATGGCTGTATCTGATGTTAGAAGTCTCTGATAATATGGAAGAGTCTATTCAGATCCATGAGAAAAGAGACTCTCAACACAGCATAGAAACAGAAAACCTCCTCAGTAATCTTCCTTGAGTAAAGGAAGACTTCTGGAAAATTCCTTTGGAAAATTCCAAATTTGGTTGAAAGGTCCTAAAACTAAGGACTTGTTTATTAGACTTTTGAAAGTCTAAGAGCGCATGAACATTTCCCCCAAGTAGAATTTGCAATTTTTCAAGAACAAAGTAGAGAGGTCTATAGAACTTAAAAAATCACAAAGCCAAAGGATAACATGATCCGGAAACTTAGCAGAGGAAAACGAAGATGACAAATTTGGTTAATCACACCTTGCAAATGGTCAGTTTTAGCAAACACTTGACTTCATTTTTCTGAAATATGAATAGTGTTTTACTTAGCTGAAAGCATTGGTGAATGGAAAGTGTTTGGAAATTAATGCCAGTTGAATAATTACTTAATAAACCAATGATCAAGGTGTTATTGGAGATGTACTATGTGCACAACACATCCCAGGTGGTATGGAGATGGTAGCATTCAAGTTGCAGTATGTTGTTGCTACCCATGGGGCATCTTGCTGTCAGATTACAACTGTTTGCTGTCAAAAGTACCTCATTTTAAAACAACTGTCATGTATTTTTTTTTTCTAGCTTGTATGTGGGCACTAGAGATAGCAGGAAAAAGCAGGACTGTGGTAAAGCAGTGTAGTTGAAGACAAATAATTCCTCTAATGAGGAACTACTGATGAACACAAGTCTCACTAGAACAAAACAAGAGATACAGAGGCAGTCTGGAGGATTTTTGATTTTCCTTATGGGGATGGCAATTAAGAAGATAGAAACCTAAAAATAAACACCACTAAGACATGCCAGTCTTTCTTTAAAGGGTCAGCTGTTCTCACAGCTTCCTCCAGGAACCAAAGAAGTATGAGACAAAGAAGAATACCTATAGGAAAATAATTTTTGGTGTGTTTCTAGCAATGCCAGATAAATAAAATACTCTGAAATAGTGTTAACATGGAATGCATGCAAAGCTTACATGAAATATTAGCTAAATTCTTTAATGCCAGTATTAAGCCCAGAAGAAATTTGAGAGATTAGCAAGAGCCAAATGATGATGAGTAACTTGAAAATTAGACTGGAATGGAATTCTAAAATGCATGTTGTTCTTTGGGGTTTGGTGAGTTATTATAGATTTCAGCCACAAAGGAATGTGAGTAGTGAGTGTGAGAAGAGGTTTTGGGAGTGTGATACAGGGGGAATTCCAATTAAAAATCTCCCCAAATTCTGAGATTCTTCAAGGGTTTCTGCATCCTTTAACATAATGCATCTTCTGCCATTGTCTGAAGAGGTTGACAGGCAAACTTGTCTTTTTGGCTTCTATTTTAGAGGAATTAAAACAATCTGTGAAAATTTATCCTAATGTTATCCTAATCTTCATATGGGTTTGATATTTGTGTTATGTATATACCCAACTGGTCTTACCAAAACATAAAAAATAGTATTAAACATGGTTTTGGGGGTTGGTGTTTAGTTCAGTGCTTAAAACACCCCATGAAAATGCCTGCATCCCATGTGGGGGTGCCCAAGTTTGAGTTCTGGCTTTCACCCTTACTTTCAGCTTTCTGCTGACCCACACCCTGGAGGCAGCAGGTGTGGCTCACATAGTTGGGTTCCTGTCACCCATGTGAGAGACCCAGAGTGGGTTGCTGGCTCCTGGCTTTGACCTCACCCAGCACTGGCAGTTGGAGGTAGCTGAGGAGTTAACCATTTGGATAGGAACTCTGTGGGCTGTCTTGATTATCTCTGTTTCCTTGCCTCTGAAATATAGATACAAATACTTAATAAATAGTTCTTGCTTGGCAACACTCATTAGGTACCTAGCAGAAGCAAATGTAATTGACCTGAGAAGTCACTTGCATTTAGCAGCCCCCCCCCCCATTTCCCATGGACAAAATCACATGAAACATGAGTCTAACATCCATTAGTCTTACTGATTAGAGAACACAAACAACGTATTTAGAACATCAAGGACTTGAAATGACTAATATTATTACGTATCAATTGTGTTATAAATATGTTTAAGATAATGAAAATAACAATTTAATAAAAACATGAAACATAAGTAAGATACGAGCCAAAAACCTCAAAATGCCCCTAGCATTATGAGAATGTATTTTATGTCTGAATGGAAGAAAAAAAGCTTGGTGAATTTGGAAAATGAAGAACCACTGGCCTGTTTATTGATGTTCATCTTAAAACTGACATTTATCTTAAGGATTGGAAATTTATTTAAATGGATGCCAAATAGTTTAACCATAACAGTTACCAGGTTCTGAAGTGATCATATTAAATCCATGAGAGAAATTCAGTCTCTGATGTGATCACAGATTCATTTAAGATTGAGCTCTGACGTGTGCCATATGCTGATGGACACTCTTGTGAAGAATCAAAGAAATGCTCCAACTTAACCAAATAGTGGCAGAGATATATAGGCTGGCAAATTCTTGTGAAAATATGGGATAAGATCAATAACAACTCATGTGGAATGTAAACATGGAGATATCATATACTAGAATAACTTTGTCAGCTGTGAATTATTTTTATTGCATCATAAGTAAAATTTTATATGCATACTTTTGCCCATGGAGGCAGTCCAATGAAACTTACCTTTTTCTTCTAGTGATGTGATTTCCAATGTATTATGATAACATTTATAAAATTATTAATGCATAAATTATATAGATATAATGGAATATTATAATATTTAGGAACAGACACATTTTAAAAATGAATTACAGAGGCAGAGACAGAAAAAGGAGAGAAGGGAGAGAGAAAAAGGAGAAGGAAAAATGAAGATAGAAAGGGAGTAAGGGGAGAATGAGAAGGCAGGAAGGAGGAAGAGGAAGGAAGAAGAAAAGAAGGAAAGGAAGAGAGAAGAAAAAGGAGGAAGAGGAGAAGTAGAGTTGATGATGATGTTATCCTATCCCCTGGCTTATTCCTCAAATGCCAACAATGGCCATTTCTGGGGGGCCGGACAGGATCTGAGAACTCAGTCCAGATCTCCTATGTAAGTAGCATGGGCCCAATAACTTCAGCTGTCACTTCTGCCTCCTATGGTGTGTGTTAGCAGCCAGTCAGAGTCAGGGACTGGAGCCTGGTCTGAAACCTAGCTACTCGGAAATGGGATGTGGTCATCTTAACTGCTAGGCTAAGTGTCTTCCCATGTAATACATTTTTGACATTCTTGGTTATGTTGTTAGATATTGTAGAATTAGCTAACCAGTGCTTACTATTGTAGAACTTTTCATGTGGTTTAACACGCTGCATTTTCCTGAGGTGCTTTATTTCAAGTTTTACCGTTTAGTCATCACCACATTATCTTAGTATCATATTACTCATAAAATCCTCTATACTAGGCTGAAAAGTATGGTCATTTTGCTGGAGCTGTTTTCTTCTACATTTGTGCTAGAATTTGAAATACAATACAGTGACCTATGCAGTATTTGCAAATGAGCCCTGGGTTTCCTGGCCTGTAAAGAGGTAGTTGTTGCCTGGAATCGGTAACCAGAAGGGCTGAATCGTGTTCTTTGGTCTTGGTGGTGTTAAAGCATAATACTTTCTACTGTGTTTAAACATTCGTGACTTGCTTTCACTTTCTGATAAACTTCTCTCCTCTCTGAGAAATTTATAGATGTTTTGGTGTAATCTTCAGTTTTCTTTTTTATAGAAAGCTTTTATTTATTAAATACAAATTTCATAAGTACAACTTTTGGATTATAGCGGTTCCCACCCCCCCCCCTTACCCGCCCTCCCACCCCCAAACATCCCACCTCCTACTCCCTTCCCATCCCATTCTTCATTAAGATTCATTCTTAATTATCTTTATATATATATATATATATATATATATATATATCAACTCTATACTAAGGAAAGATTTCAATAGTTTGCACCCAGACACACAAAGTATAAAGTACTTTGAAGATTAGTTTTACCATTAATTCTCATAGTACAACACATTAAGGACAGAAGTCCCATGTGGGGAGCAAGTGCACAATTACTCCTGTTGTTAATTTAACAACTGATACTCTTATTTGTGATGTTAGTAATCACCCAAGGCTCTTGTCCTTACCAGCTGCCAAGGCAATAGAAGCCTCTTGAGTCCACAAACTCTGACCTTAGACAAGGCCGTAATCAAAGTGGAAGTTCTCTCCTCTCTTCAAAGAAAGGTACTTCCTTCTTTGATGGCCCCTTCTTTCCACCGGGATTTCACTCAGATCTTTCATGATGGTCATTTTTTGCCACAATGTCTTGGCTGTCCGTGCCTAAAATGCTCTCCTGGACATTTTAGCCAGATCTAAATGCCTTAAGGGCTGATTCTGAGGCCAGAGTGCTGTTCAGGGCATTTGTCATTCTGAGTCTGCTGTGTGGCCTGCTTTCCATGTTGGATTGTTCTCTCCTTTTTAATTCTATCAATTATTATTAGCAGACACTTGGTCTTATTTATGTGATCGCTTTGCCACTTAATCCTATTTTTATGATCAGTTATGAACTTAAAATGATCACTTTAACTAGTAAGATGGCATTGGTACCTGCCAATTTAATGGGATCTGGAGTCCCATCACAAGTTTTTAGGTTTACTCTTAGGGGTAAGTCTGAGGGAACATGTACCGAACTGTACATCTCCTCCCTTATTCCCATTCTTATTTTTAACAGGGATCAATTTTCAATTGGATTTAAACACCTAAGAATGATTCTGTGCAGTTTTCAGAATGAATTCTTTTAATGTTTTTCTGAAATTTAAGAAGCCAAACTACTTAATTATGATTCACTTTGCTATATTTTAATCAAATTCCACTAATCACCATAAAAGTGAACAAAATCCATCTTCATGATTGCTTATGGTTATCTTCTTAGAACTGTACCTGTGAAAGCCATTAACTCTGTTCTCTCTGTATTAGTGAAAATAAAATAAAGGAAAAAATGACTTAAAAAAGAAAAATGAAGATTGTAACAGTTCTCATTATGACTAGTGAGCACAATATTATTTAGGTGCTTAGGAATTTTTCTGTGTGTCATACTTAATATAAAGCATTTATTTTTTTAAAGAAAGTTGTTTTTTATATTATACTCACTTTTTTATGTGAAGATTGACCTACCACAAATTGGTTTCTCATCTAGAAGTGGCAATATTAGCAATTGATAAATTTATAAGATTTATAAATAAATCTTAGCAATTTATTCTGGTAGTTTTGTTCTTATATTTGCTATAAACACATTAATGTGCACATGTAGTAGGTATGTCTTTAGATTTTTGTAATTATGTATCCTTGACATGTTTTAGGTCTTAATACTAAAATGGGATATCTTCTTTTCAACTTATTAGATACATTTCACTTTTGTGAATTTAATAAATAGTCATTGACAAAAAAACTTGTACCCTTTAGTATTACTTCCTTGGTAGTATCAAAATTGTGATTTTCTATAGTAGTCTGGCAAAAGACCTAGGACCCCAGGGGTTTCTGGGTGCTGAACAGCAACTGATGTTACAAAGTAGCCACATTGGAAATATTATCCATCAAAATTATTTTGATTTACTTGAATTATTATATCTAATATTTGTTCCTTTACAAGATTGCGTTAGTCTTCTTGTGTGTCATTAGTTTTATAATTCATGATTTTTTTCTTAAACATCTCCCTTGCTTATCACTTTCTAGTGATCGCTGCATAATCACTATTGACTTGTTTGTTGTATCATTTCAAGTATGTTTCTCACCAAAATATGCTAGCCTGAAAAGTGTGCTAGGACATCCATTGTGCACCTGCTCAATTCTGGTCTTGCTAGACTTGAATTGTACCCAAAAAAGTACAAAACATTTGGATGTTTCATTTATTTGTGATTATTTTATTTTTTATGTATTTTTTAATTTGGCAGGCAGAGTTAGAGAGACAGAAAGGTCTTCCTTCCATTGGTTCAGCCCCAAATGGCTGCTATGGCTGGCGTGATCTGAAACCAGGAGCCAGGTGCTTCTCCTGGTCTTCCATGTGGGTGCAGGGGCCCAAGAACCTAGGCCATCCTCCACTGCCTTCCCGGGCTACAGCAGAGAGCTGGACTGGAAGAGGAGCAACTGGGACTAGAACCTGGTGCCCATATGGGATGCTAGCGCCGTAGGCAGAGGATTAACCAAGTGAGCCATGGGCACCAGCCCATGATTATTTCATTTGTAATCCAATCAATCAGAATATCACTTGGCCAAAGCTGGGCAAGACTGCATGCAGGAAAACTTAAGACCACCATTGCAGCTAGTAAGATGTACTTTCATTAAAGATTTAATTGAATAATTTTTGTCTAAAAATTTAGTGTTAAATGTTATTCTTCAGTTGCCATCTCTCCTACGCTTTACACTGAAGCCATGGTAAATAATTAGGCCTATTATAATTTTAGCAAATTCTTCAAACTTTATGCTGCAAAATTAGAAATGAATATAATACTTGCATAGTCTGAACATTTTACATCATGTGTTAAATAAATGTATTAAGTATTTCAAAAACTAGCTAAATATACAAATTAAAGTGACCACTAAATTTTTTTTTCTTGACAGGAAGAATGGACAGAGAGAGAGAGAGAGAGAGAGAGAGAGAAAGGTCTTCCTTTTGCCGTTGGTTCATCCTCCAATGGCCACTGCAGCCGGTGTGCTGCGGCCTGCGCACTGCGGCCTGCGCACTGCGCTGATCTGAAGGCAGGAGCCTGGTGCTTCTCCTGGTCTCCCATGCAGGTGCAGGGCCCAAGCACTTGGGCCATCCTCCACTGCCTTCCCGGGCCATAGCAGAGAGCTGGCCTGGAAGAGGGGCAACGGGGACAGAATCCAGCGCCCTGACTGGGACTAGAACCCGGTGTACCAGCGCCACAGGCAGAGGATTAGCCTATTTAGCTGCGGCACCGGCTGACCACTAAATTTTTTAAAACATATTTACCAGAATCAAAATTTTAATGTAGGAGGAGCCTTTTTGGGTATTTGTTTCAATAATTATTTTTTATTTTGTCTATATCCTGATTGGTTTGTTATTGTCATTTGGAATTAGCATATAAACTTTGTGTATATTTGTGCTCATGATGACAGAATAAATCTGTCATCAAAACTTAGGTTCTTAGGCAAATGATGAGAATGCCACAATCACATAATTGATCTACAGACTTATTTTCTCCATACAATGACTTTCAAGGAAACAAAGTTTTATGACATAATGACAACAGAACATCAAAGTTATATACAAACTTAGCATCAACTAGACTGGTGTGAGGATTGAAGAATGAATAAAAAGAGTAAATGAATACTTTCATAGAAAGGCATGCTGGGGGCCAGCACTGCGGCTCACTTGGCTAATCCTCCGCCTGTGGCACCGGCACCCCAGGTTCTAGTCTCAGTTAGGGCGCCGGTTCTGTCACGGTCGCTCCTCTTCCAGTCCAGTTCTCTGCTGTGGCCCGGGAGGGCAGCGGAGGATGGCCCAAGTGCTTGGGCCCTGCACTGGCATGGGAGACCGGTAGGAAGTACCCAGCTCCTGGCTTCAGATCGGCGCAGCGCCAGCCGTAGTGGCTATTTAGGGGGTGAACCAACGGAAGGAAGACCTTTCTCTCTGTCTCTCTCTCACTATCTATAACTCTCTGTGTCTCTCTCTCTCTAACTCTGCCTGGAAAAAAAAGGCATGCTGGGAAAGCAATGGAGAAAAATTTGCAGGATAGAATTACGTGTTAGTGAGTGATCCTTTGTCCAGACTTAGCTATGCCTAAGCTCTAGGGAGCAAGGGACCATGAGTACACACTGAAAGAATGATTGGTATGAACAATCCTTGTGAAAGTTATGAAAGCACAGGGACATTTCAAGAAAAAGTGAGAAAGCAGTTTTGAGACCAGAAGGTCATCAGGTAGCTTCTGTGCCGTGAGATCTGGTCATACGTATCAGGAGAATGATATCCATTGTTGGAGGAAGCGCAATGGTGACAAATGCCTTCAACCCCACCTCAAAGACAACACCCAGAAAATGAGGTTGGAACAAAAATGAGACCTCAGTGTTGAAGCTCTGAGTTTTATTTTTTATTTTCATTTTAATTTTTGATAGTTTCAATATGATTTATAGATACAAGTTGAACATAATGATAATCCCCTCCTCCCATCCTTTCTCCCTCCTGCCCTTCTTCCTTCTACCTTTCTTTTTTAGTTTTTATTTTTTAATTTTTTTTTTTAATTTTTGACAGGCAGAGTGGACAGTGAGAGAGAGAGAGAGAGAGAGAGATAAAGGTCTTCCTTTGCCGTTGGGTTCACCCTCCAATGGCCGCCACAGCCAGCGTGCTGCGGCCTGCACACCGTGCTGATCCGATGGCAGGAGCCAGGTATTTCTGGTCTCCCATGGGGTGCAGGGCCCAAGCACTTGGACCATCCTCCACTGTACTCCCTGGCCACAGCAGAGAGCTGGCCTGGAAGAGGGGCAACCGGGACAGAATCCAGCATCCCGACCGGGACTGGCGCCGCAAGGCAGAGGATTAGCCTAGTGAGCCACGGCGCCGGCTCTTTTTTAGTTTTTGAAATAACATATTTAAATATGCATTACAGTAAAAAGGCTTAATACTTCACCAAATGAAGTTTAACAGGTGAAAAGCACAAAGACTCTAGTGGGAATATAGAAGATGGTAATAAGCAATAATTGTATAAATAACCATTTTGCATGTACAGTTTTTTTGTCTATTAGTCATTCATAATTTCTTCCAGTGACATATAACCAATAACAGTGCAACATCTAAGATATTTCCTGTGTGGTGAAAACAAGTTCATTTAGACTTTAGGCCATTTCCTCGTAACAGTTTATGCATAAGAATAATTTTATGCATATTGCAATGCAAATAATTACACATCACATTTTTTACCTTGTAGATTGTTACTGGTTAGAGCTATTTTAGATGCACGTGCAGAAACTATATTTGAATTAGCTGAAGGGATAATTATTGGCCCAAAGATACCCAGAAAGGGAGGGTGTGTTTGGTTATATGGGCATCTGTAAGTTGGAGATTTACTACCCATCTCCACACCTCTTTACCGCTCTATATCAGTCTTCATGCTTCTCCCAACTCTCATTTGCTTAATATGATTGATCATTTACACTTTGGAAAAAGTTCATAGAATTCTTTACCCTACATATGTACACACACAGATAAATCCTTGATCCTCAAAAATTCTACTTTCTCCATGCAATCACGTTCAAAGTAAGTAGTTAGTACAAAATACACACATATTTAGATATTACACTTGATCTTAGCCAAAAGGCTGAGAAGTGATTATATATATATATTGAGATAGTGCTTTATGAACTCTGAGAGTGTGTATGTGTGCTTTCATATGCCTGCACAAAACCGTGGAGGGGTGAATGTGGGACTGGTAATCATGACTGTTCTGGGAAGCAGTGGCTTGGTGTGAGCAGGAGAGAAGGCATTCCCTTTTTTATGCTCTATAGTTCTGCTTTGCTTAATCCCAATATACCAAAATAATGCATTTTTCTGTTTTCTTACGTGCTTTCAAATTGCATAGTTTTGTATTTTCTTGGGTAGTTTTAAATTCCAAAAATAGACCTAACACAAAATAAAAAGGGGCTTAAAATGGGAATAGAATTCGTAATGCAAAAATGGAAGCATATGAGCATTTTTCAGTAGAAATTTAACCAAACACATAGTGTAAAAAATGTGGATATGCATGGTGTAGCCTCACTGGTTGTCATGGTGATAATACTTAATTTGTTTCATATTTTCTATCCAACTAATGTGTGATGCTATGTGTCTTACATCTAGCTTGTTGGGCCTTCTGGAAGAGATTGACAGACAAATTCATGGAGAGACAAACACATGTCCACACAGGATTACTGGTTCCCCTGATTTCTCTGCCTTCATGTTAGTCCTTGTTGAAGGACTCGTCTGGTCTACAACTCAGGCATTTGTAGCTTCCCTCAAAGTCTGCATAGGAATATTGTTTTCAAATGTGAAGTATGGGCAGGAAGCACACTGTTTGGAAAGTAGACAACTTGATTTCTGATCTCAGCTCTCGCATGTACACAGTGTCCATTATTATTTATCTACACCTCTACGGTTTACAAGTTTTTTTCATGAAAACTGTTCTACTTAATCTTCATAACCACCATGTGAGATGTGTAGAACTATCACTTCCATTTTAAAGATAGAAATCTCATTGAAGAAAAGGTAAATTACTTGCACAAGGGGAGAACAGTTTATAATTGGAATTGCAAGAGGAATGATACAAACCTAGGTTTGCAGACTCCAAGCCCAAAGATGAAGATGCTATTGCCTAGTACATTTTGACTTTTCCAGACAACATGTAAAATCAAGCACTGAAAGAGTAATAGAGCAGATATGTACAATAGTCACATAGATAAATCAGAGTTCAAAGTACAATTCAAGATTGATTTGCCAGAAGGGACAGAGGATAATCAGACACTGCAAACAGAAATTGTGAATTTCTTAAAAACAATTATCAATGCTTAGTAAAGAAATATTGTTGATTTTTCTCAACTTGATAGTATCTACAACAAAGTTGTTACTGTGTTTAAAATTAAACCTGAATGTATTCTAATTAAGCCTCCATAGAAGACGGGGTTCTGTCCTGGCTACTCTTATCTAATATGGACTTGGAAGTGCTTGACCAGTGAATCCAACTGTCATTGTGTGCTCTGATCATCTTGATCTTGTGCAGACAAGAGGGTTTGAACCCAAACTCAGGAATTCAGATTAAATTTGTTCATGAACTGTAAAACTGGTAACCTAGTAAGCTTTCAAGACACATAATGAAAAGGATAAATGTTGAAGAAATTATTTTTCATTTAGGGAAGGTACTGGCTCACTGTAACATAAAATCTTAATGTGGAACTCTTTCATATGTGTAGTACATGTCAATTCAAAATATTTCAGTGAAGATTACCACATTTTATTTTTGTTATTTTAAGAGGTTATTTGATTATGTGTTGATTTTACACATTGCTGGTACATGGCTACCATCAACTCCT
Organism: Oryctolagus cuniculus; assembly: GCF_964237555.1. Classification (NCBI taxonomy): domain Eukaryota; kingdom Metazoa; phylum Chordata; class Mammalia; order Lagomorpha; family Leporidae; genus Oryctolagus; species Oryctolagus cuniculus. The sequence goes on along the minus strand of NC_091440.1, from coordinate 36,494,597 downwards.
TCCTCCAAACTCATTTAAAAATGCCCTTCCAATAATATGGATATAAAGCTCAGTTGAGAGAATAGTATTACTACAAAATAGCAATAATGCTACACTTACCCTGTTAGATCACAGTGATCAAATTCTTTAAAAGAAATGGCAATGAGTAATTCTGTATCTTCTGAGTAGTTATCAAAAAAAAAAAAAAATGACAGGTCACATAGATGAACAAACTTTCTTTTATCTTCCCAAACATTTTTCAAAGACTTACTTTAGTTACTTGAAAGGTAGAGTGACAGAGAGCAAGCAACCTGCCATCTTCAGGTGTTCTCCCCAAATGGCCAAGCCAGTGATGTGCCAAACTGGTCAGGGGCCAGCAACGCCAACGGAGCCTCCCATGTAGGTGGCAGGGGCCTAAGCACTGGGGCCATGTTCCACTGCCTTCTCAGGTGCATTAGCAGGGAGCCGAGTCAGAACAGCCAGGGTTTGTGCTGGCATTCTGATAGGGGATGCCTGCCTTCCAGTGCCACAACACCAGCTTTCCCCAGTCTAACAGATGGAGATTTAAAAGTATCACTACTTATGATGTGGAAAGCATAGACACATTGCCAAAACATCAGGTTCAAAACAAATGATAAGAACTCATGAAAGAAGAAGGTGATAGGGCTGCAGAAAATACGAGAAATTTGGAGAGAAAGGAAAGTTCCACAGTGTTGGATGTATCAAAAACAATTTTCCCTTTGGCACAGTAAAGTGGCTACAATGGAAGAAACATTTCAAAGGGAGTATTGCAGCAAGAATCTTGGCAATTTGGATTTACCAATTAAGACTGTGAACAAAATAGAGTATTGAGCTTTCTTCTTTAAGCAACACAATGAACTTTGAAATGGTAAGGAGGAAAAATTAGTATGTGCATGTGAAGGGGCAAGTATACCGAGCTGTGGCTGGTCATGATTCAGAAACTGTTTGAGGCTTCTGTGTCTGAGCTTGTTGTAAACAATATGCGACTTCACAAAACTGCCGAGTCTTAAGTCCTAGAGACAATAGCAGTCAGTTGTAACCTTTTGGCACCTCTCTGAACAAACTACTTAAAGGCTTCACATGAAGTTAGATAATTGATGTTGTTTTACAAGCTTCAGAAGGTTTAAGTAGCATTGACAGAAAGGAGGAACCCCTATCTGGGTAAGAGAAACTTTAATGAGATATTGTAAACCAAGACACAGGGTGAAGTTATTTTAGAAATGTGTATAAACTAATGCTCTTGTTAGTGTTGAACATGATTTATGATTCAAATACAGATGCATCGATTTATAATATAGTGTATGCCAGTAGTGAAGAGAATCAATGGGATCCAAGCAGAGGCATTGGAATGGGAAGTTTGGAGAATAAAGACTTACATGGGTTTGAAGATGGTGAGTTCTAGGTTCTGAGGTTGAAGAGTGCTCCAAAGCCTTTATGAAGACATAGCTTTACATTTTCCCCTTCTTGCTCTGTAGTGACATTTTATTGAAATACCAGTATATATTAGAATTCATGCATTTCTGGGGCATTTTCTATAATGTATTATAAAATAAAATATGAAAAATTTGCTTTAGTGCATTAATCATAAATCTTTCAAATTATATATTCTAAGCTTTATATCATTTTCACCAAAATATTTTTATGCATGGTACATAGTTACATAGCTAGCTGAATAAACATTAATTTGTCATGACTTAACTGTTAGTACAATGCACTGCCCGTTTTTTTCTTTTTTTGAGATCTTAATTCTTTCTTTAAAAAAACATGTATGTATTCATTTGGAAGGCAGAGTGGCAGGGAAAGAGCAAGAGAGTCAGAGAGATACCTTCCATCAGCTGGCTGACTCCTGAAATGGCAGCAATGGCCAAGGCTGGATCAGACCAAATCTAAGAGCCTGGAACTGCATCCTGTTGTCCTTTGTGTGTTATAGGACACCAAGCACTTGGGCCATCTTCCTCTGCATTGCCATGTACGTTAGCAAGTATAGCTTCTCTGCCTCTGATGTAGCTAATGTGAATGTTAAGGCAGCAGAAGATGGCACAAGTACTTAGGGCCCTGAAGTGGGAGAGCAGGATGGAGATCCCAGCTCCGGGATTTCATCCTGGCCAAGCCTTGGACATGGCTGTCATTTTGGAAATGAACCTATGTGAATGCAAGATCTGTGTGTGTGTGTTTGCATGTGTTCTTCTCCCTCTCTGTTTGAAATAAATGAAATAATCTTAAATAAAAAAGGAGTGGATCAGCTGGGACTCGAATTGATACTGATACTGGATGCTGATGTCAAAAGCCACAGCTTAACACACTGTGCCACAATGCTGGCCTCAGGACTTAAGCCTTTATACATTTTAAATTATAAGGAAAATTTGCTTTTTATTTTATACCAATATTCACTGACATTTGTGTGTGTGTGTGTGTATTTTTTTTTTTTTTTTTTTTTTTTTTTGACAGGCAGAGTGGACAGTGAGAGAGAGAGAGACAGAGAGAAAGGTCTTCCTTTGCCGTTGGTTCACCCTCCAATGGCCGCCGCGGTTGGCGCGCTGCGGCCGGCGCACCGCGCTGATCCGATGGCAGGAGCCAGGAGCCAGGTGCTTTTCCTGGTCTCCCATGGGGTGCAGGGCCCAAGCACCCGGGCCATCCTCCACTGCACTCCCTGGCCACAGCAGAGGGCTGGCCTGGAAGAGGGGCAACCGGGACAGAATCCGGAGCCCCTACCGGGACTAGAACCCGGTGTGCCGGCGCCGCTAGGCGGAGGATTAGCCTACTGAGCCGCGGCGCCGGCCGTGTGTGTATTTTTTTTTTTGACAGGCAGAATTGGAGAGACAGAGAAAGGTCTCCCTTCCGTTGGTTCACCCCCCAAATGGCCGCTACACCTTGTGCGATGCGCTGGTCCGAAGCCAGGAGCCAGGTTCTTCCTCCTGGTCTCCCATGTGGGTGCAGGGCCCAAGGACTTGGGCCATCCTCCCCTTCCCTCCCGGGCCACAGCAGAGAACTGGACTGGAAGAGGAGTGACCGGGACAGAATCCGGCGCCCCAACCAGGACTAGAACCTGGTATGCTGGCGCCGCAGTCAGAGGATTAGCCTAGTGAGCCGTGGCACTGGCCTGTATATTTGTTCTTATATACAGTCTCTCCTCATTGTATGAGGTATGATTTTCATGAAGTCAAGTGGAACCATGAACTGGTGGACACTGAGTCATCTTTGCTAGTGTATAGTATAACAACAAGAGCAAGAAGGCAGAGTGCCATCTTGTTTGATCTTCAGTAGAAGCATATATTGTGCAACTCAAATATTCTGCTGTTGAGTGCATGTCAAGAATGCACCACAGGTATTGATTTTGGGGTGAACGTGCATTTTCGCAAGAGAATACATGGATATGAAATCTGAGATTAGGAGTACCAATTGTATGCCATTATATGCATCAAAATAATGGGATATAACTATATATCCAGAAAGCCTCACTCAATAAATGCACTTAATTTTTAAAAAAAATTGAGATGAAATTCATGTAACACAAATTTAAAACTCAGGAGTATTTAGTACATTCACTGTGTTGTGCAATTATCACCTTGATTTAGTCTCAAAATATTTTCATTATCCTAAATTAAAGCTTGGTACCCAATAATTTTTTTTTTTTTTGACAGGCAGAGTGGACAGTGAGAGAGAGAGAGACAGAGAGAGAAAGGTCTTCCTTTTGCCGTTGGTTCACCCTCCAATGGCCGCCGTGGCCGGCGCACCGTGCTGATCCGAAGGCAGGAGCCATGTGCTTCTCCTGGTCTCCCATGGGGTGCAGGGCCCAAGCACCTGGGCCATCCTCCACTGCACTCCCGGGCCACAGCAGAGAGCTGGCCTGGAAGAGGGGCAACCGGGACAGAATCCGGCGTCCCGAACGGGACTAGAACCCGGTGTGCTGGCGCCGCTAGGTGGAGGATTAGCCTAGTGAGCCGCGGTGCCGGCCCTCAATAATTCTTACTGAATTCACTTCCTGTTCCTCTTCCCATCAACCATTGGCCATAACTAATCTAATTTCTGTCTCTGTGGATTTATCTATTCTGGTAAGATTTTTGAAAAAGTAGTAAAATCCAACTTAATGTCACAGGCTTTGTACTTTGAAATTGAAGTTTTCCAGATTGTGGAAAAATGCCTTTTACTCAGATGCATTAATTTAACTGATAGGGGAGAAATATGAATTGCAGTTCTTAATGATGATATAAAGTGGATCTTTCTCATTAAAAGTTGGTTAGGTTATAATGAACTTAGAGCGACATTTTCAGAATAGAAATCAGTCAAGAATAATCACTTGAATTAACTTGACTCAGGCATATCATCTATGAAATTGAATTCCTCCACTGTGCACAAAGGGAGCAATGTGACCCTTCCCTGGAGCACACATAGGAAATAAAAATAAATGTCCTAATGCATGTTAGGCCTTTTGAGTTGCTCAAGCAATGACCTCTCTGGTGTAAAAGTGATCTGTGAGGAAGCAGGGAAAGGAGCATAAAATTTGTACCTAATTTCATCCTGTACACAGAGAACAAAATATGCTCCCCTCTCTTAGTTTTGAAACACTATAACCACATACACATTTATCTTGATTTTTCTAAAAGGAAAACACCTCAAAGTGATGTCTTATTTCAAAATGTATAAGTGGTTACTCTCTGTTGAATGAACATTGCAAAACATTGTGAAGAGATTTTTAAAATAATAGTGCTTAGTGCTACAAATCAAATACAAAACATTGCCTATATATTTATGTCCAGAGAAGTTGAAGGAGATGTTTTTGTCCTGCTAAAGTCCAAACTTGTACCAACCATATATCTCCAGTGAACAGCAGCCATTTTCAGCAACTGACTTTGATTGCTACATGTCAGCAGCATTCAGAAAATGCATTTTGTCAAAGACAACTATTGCAAATACATCTTGAAAATGACAAGAACAATCAAATTTCAAAAACTGGGTATGGGAGAAATATTAATGGGTACTACTGTTGACATTTTATCTTTTCCACTCATTACTCTGCAATGCTTTAAGATAATTATTTGACATGAAGAGTGAGAGAGATTTGGAGAGGAGGAAATTGGCTCTAGTTACTAGGTGATTTAAAAACAGCTCCCTATATCCCTGCCCATGTGCTCTTTAATATGACTGGGAGATGGCTTAGTTTGATGAAATTCAGAGCGAATCTTATTCTACCATTGAAAATTATAATGATGTTGAATGTTTTCAGTATGAATAAGTGATAAATATTTAAGGGTACAGATATATTTACAATTATTAAGCATTACACAATGTATATATGAGTTAAAATATTGTATGATATCCATAAATATATTTTTATGTGTCAGTTAAAAATTTTTTAAGAAAATTATGTCATCATGGAATGCAATTACAAAGTAGAGTCCATAATAGTGTGGTTTCATTTGACTATGTCCTTAAAAATTGTCAACAACTTTGTTTAGATTGCTAAATGGAAAGGGGAGAATTTGTTCCCAAAGGCTGAGGAGGGAAGGGAGGAAGGGAGAACGGAGGGATTTTTAATGAGTGAGTGGCTTCCAAGCTGCAAGATGAAGAGGTTACACAACAACGTGACCACACTTTACCCTGCTGAGCTGTGCACTTGGAGACGGTTAAGATGATAATTTTCTTGTGCTTTCCTCACAGCAAAAGGACAAGCTTAACCTCATTTTAGTGTAGCATTTCAAATGGCTTAATAATTTCCAAAACGTAGTGTGGTTTTCATTGCATTCCTCCAAACATTTAGTATTCTTGTCACTCTAAATTTTTTTGTCTCAATCATTCCTAAAAAACATGAAAAGAACAGAGACAAGGAGAATACCCTTTGTGAGTCTGTTACCGGTTTCTTCCAGACTGAAACAAAATCGACATCCTTTGGGTCTTACTCTTTAACAACTCATGGACACACACACATGTGTATGTGCATATATATATGTACATGATATGCATTTTCATATGCATCGTTGGGCCCATATTTTGCCATCTTCAAAGATATCATAGAGGATTTTGTCAAATACTTTGCAGAAGTCAAACTAATTTGACTAACCAGTCATAAAGGATAAAATGCTCACTAAAAAATATAGTTACCACATGTATTTAATCTTCTTTAAACTTGGGCAAAAATAGCAAACAAGCGATCAGTTTAATTTCTGGGATCTATTTTTAATCTCTTTAAAATTTCACATGGTTACCTATTGGCCTAGTGATACGTTGCTACATAACAGACTACCCCAAAACTTTAGTGGCATAAAACAATAATATTCTACTTAGCATTTATAGAATTTTTTAATTAGTGGAGGTTTAAGCTTGTGATTATAAAGTAAATTGAAAGTATATCATTTCAAAAATTAAAATTAGGCCGGCGCCGCGGCTCAATAGGCTAATCCTCCACCTAGCAGCGCCGGCACACCGGGTTCTAGTCTCGGTCGGGGCGCCGGATTCTGTCCCGGTTGCCCTTCTTTCAAGCCAGCTCTCTGCTATGGCCCGGGAGAGCAGTGGAGGATGGCCCAAGTGCTTGGGCCCTGCACCGGCATGGGAGACCAGGAAAAGCACCTAGCTCCTGCCTTCGGATCAGCGCGGTGCGCCGGCCGCAGCAGGCCAGCCGTGGTGGCCATTGGAGGGTAAACCAACGGCAAAAAGGAAGACCTTTCTCTCTGTCTCTCTCTCTCTCACTATCCACTCTGCCTGTCAAAAAAAAAAATAAATAAAAAAAATAAAATTAATGGAGGGAAGGCGTTAGGGTAAGAAGTATCATTTTCTTAAAAGTGTGTATGTGAAATACATGAAATTTGTTCCCCTTATATAAATGAAAAATGCCAAAAAATCACAGTAAGTATTTCATTTTATCTGCCAATTTTGGGGCTCTGGGTTTAGAGAGAGCTCTGCTGGGTGATCTTTGTGTCCCACATGGCATCGATGGAAGTAAGTCAATGAGATTTAGATTTTCTGGAGGGTCCAAGTGAGCTTTGTTAAATGTCTGGTATGCTGATGGGGATGTCTGGGCTTCGTTGCAATTGTTAACCTAGGGTTAGTATGTTAAGCAGCATGCCTTAAGTCATGCTCTTGGTTTTCATGTAGCTTAGGGTTCAGTCAGTACCTTCTGCAGTTAATTCATGCAACAGCCGTTTATTAAGTACCTGTTACATACCCTGGTGCTACATTAGGCATTCAAGGGTGAAGTAGTAAATGAAAGGGAAATAGGTAGTGCATTCTTAGGGAATAAGGTCATTAACAAACAATTGCAGGTGAAAGTCAAAAAGCTGGGAAGAATTGTGATGAAATAGTCCAGCATGTGTCGTTTTTCCCAGGCAGCTATGTTCATCATTATAGAAGAAATTTCTATCGGGAAAAAAATACTCTTTCCTGAGATACGGGCTCTGCTTTATTTGAAACTTGCTTATATGGTCATGGATGGGAATGAAATAGCAATCCGTCTTTCAGTCAACTTTTGTGTACTAATAATTAGTTTAACCACTTTTAATACTTTTTCACAGTGCAGACTATTTTATATTGCTCTTTGGTTTCTTTTCTAAGTTTCCATAAAAGTATTCTAAGGAGATTTGTTGGCAATCCTTAGACAAAAACACAGCAACACAACTCAGCATAGTAAATCTGAAGTGCCCTAAGCAGCTTAACATGATTGTATAGGGCAGACTCTTTCCAGCCTCTTTGTCTATTATTTGCCAAACGAATCTGTAGTTAACAAATAGCCCAAAGCCAATTGCAAGAAGGGTGAAGGACCATAAAGAAAAATGACATACATGTAAGCATCGTCCTTTCTTCCTAGTGGGGCTGGCCTGCCTCTTGCTTCACTGTGTATATCCCCCTACCTTTTTTTAACTTTTTTTTTTTTTTTAGTAAGCAGTATGTTTAGAAGATCTGATTTATTATATGCTTGAGAATAGCCTATGGTGAGATGCTGAATATAGTTGATTTTGGCTTCAAGTTTGAAGTGTTAGAGAATGGCATTTTATTTTTTCAAAAGCTTAAAATATCTGTCCTTTAACCTTGAGAGTTGCATGCCATGGTTAAAAGAAGGAAATAACAGTTTGACATAAAAAGAAAACACATTAAAGTTATATTTGCTTGATCTTGCTATATTTACAAAGTATTTCCTAGATAATTTCACTAGATTATTTCATATATATATATATATGAATCATTCTAACTCTTTAAAAATATTTTCTTGGAAGGGGGAAGGGGGAAGAAGGGGAGGGAAGAGAGGAGAAAGAGAGGGGAAAGGGAGGGAGAGGGGAGAGAGGGGGAAGAGAGGAGGGAGGGAGGGAGGGAGGGAGGGAGAGAGAGAGACAGAGATCTCCCTGTTGCTGCTTCATTCACCAAATTCCTGCAATAGCTAGTGCTGTGCCAGAATGGAGCCAGGAGCCCTGAACTCAATCTGGTCTCCCATGCCGGTGGCACGGACTCATGTACATGAGCCAAGGCCTGCTGTCTCCCAGGGTGTGCGTTAGGAGGATGCCGTGAGAGGGGTGAAGCTGGGATTCAACCTTAGGCTCTCTTGTAGGGGAAGCTACTGTCGCAAGGGGTGTCTCAACCACTGCCAAGTTATCTGCCCTTAACTCTCCATTCTCACTGTCTCTCATTCTTTAAGAAGATCACAGTTTTAGCTTTTAAATTTGATGTCGTAGGGTTGATATTCTAGTCATTTATATCAAGAAGAACTAGCTGTGCAGATGAAGATGTAACTGCAGAGTTAGACGAGAGATCTGCCTAATAGGTTATCTCTATACTGTTGACCTTGCATCTGGTTGCTTACTGACCGTGCATGCTAAAACATTTCCTCCCAGTCAACAGGTTTTTCAGATTGGTGAAACTGAAACCCAGAATCTTAGAATATTCGACTTTTTCAGACAATTTTCTGGTAAATTTGCTTAGGAACCATAGATCATCGTGAAAACATGTAATACCTTTCTAATTTGCAAAGTTGACATTACTTGAGACCTATAAACCATTAGATGAATGAAATCAGAGTTTGACCTCCTTTTCTTGGGGAATCATTAAAGCAGCTGCAACCCAGTGTCACTCTATCTAGCTCCTAAACGTGAACATTAAGGAGGTAGAAGTTATTATATTATTCTTACTAGGTAATATAGCCTTTGCCTCTTTATTATAAAGAAGGTTGATAAGAATTTAAGAAGTTCATAATGTAGGGGCCTGGCACCGTGGCTCACTTGGTTAATCTTCCACCTTGCAGCGCCGGCATCCCATATGGGTGCGAGGTTCTAGTCCTGGTTTCTCCTTTTCCAATCCAGCTCTCTGCTGTGGCCCGGGGAGTGCAGTGGAGGATGGCCCAAGTGCTTGGGCCCCTGCACCCACATGGGAGACTAGGAGGAGGCTCCTGGCTCCTGGCTTCGGATCGGTGCAGTGCTGGCCATGGCGGCCATTTGGGAAGTGAACCAACAGAACGAAGACCTTTCTCTCTGTCTCTCTCTCTTACTGTCTATAACTCTACCTGTCAAATAAAAAAAAATTGTGTAAAAGAAGTTCATAATGTAAATATGTTTTTAGTTTTTAAAGTGAACATGAAATTTATGCAGGATACTAATGCAGAAGTTGTAATTAAAATACATAAAAAGGAAAATGGTGACTTTATTTGCTTTTACCTTGAGAATATGTGTTTGTAAAGTACCACATGAAGTTTTGAAGTATATATGCAATGCAGTATGGGTAAATTTAATATGTATGCAATTTGCTCACATAGTTACCATTTTGGTGGTGAGTACACTTAACATCCATTCTTTTAGCATTTTCAAGATTACAATATATTATTAACTGTAGCCTCCATGTTGTGCAGTAGATCTTTTGGACTTGTACAATATTTCAAGTTTGGGTTTTAAAGACTTCAAGGAGCATACAGAGAACATTAATAGAGGATTAGTCCTCATCGATTCCACTTGGAAAAGTTCTGGCTCATGGTCATTGAAAGAGATTACTATATCAAGATAGTGTGGGCATTAAATTTTTCATTGATTTCAATGCTAGATCATTAACTCAGAGTTTTACAAAATACCAAAGGCCAGTTGATTTAGCTTCTTTAAGTTCTTCAATGTTAAGGCATGAGTATGATGATCAATGCCTTTGGCATTTGTAGTAAATTTCTACTTAAAGATGATATACGACTTGTGTGTAAGTATAAATGCTATATAAAATTATTTGGAATCCATTAACTTGTGAAAAAGCCTAGTACCATCAGTGGGTATTTGGTGCAGTAGTAAAGTTGCCACTTGGGATGCTTGTATCCGGTATCAGTGCCTGGGTTCAAATCCCAGTTCTGCTCCTTGTTCTACCTGCCTGCTCTTGCATACCCTGGGAGACAGTAGGTGAGAGCTCAAGTAGGTGGGCCATTGCCACTCACATTTGAAACCCAGATGGGGTTTCAGGCTGTTGCCCTCTGCCTGACCCATCCCTAGATACTGTGAGCATTTGGGGATTGAATGAGGAGTAAAGCTCCATCTCTGTCCCTGTATCTCTCACACACACTGTCTTGCACTCACTTTGTTTTTCTCCTGCTCCCTTCGCTAGACCCCTCTCCTCTTCCCTCTATAAGAAATAGAAATTTAAAAAAGCCTAAAATCAAACTTGAATCTTGTCATTGATACTTGATGGATATACTTGACTGACCTCTGGTCATATTGTAAAATGGGCCATAAATGTCTTCAGCAGTCTAGTTTTCCCAATCTGTTAATTTGTAGTCCACAATGAAATCCTCATATGTTTCCTATTCCGTTGAAATTATCTCTGCTATATCAAAATTTGGTTTCATGTAACTCAAAGATTTAGGTAACCTCTGATTAAAAATGTTTTTTTTTTTTTTTAATTAGAATAAGCACTCCCATCCACTAGTTCAGCACTTCATGTCTGCCATGGACAGGTTGGACTGGCACCTTGCGAGGTCCAGAGCTAGTAGCTGGAAATTCCACGCAGGTCTCCCTCGTGGGGAAGCAGGAGCCCAATTACTTGAGCTGTCATAGGTGTCTTCTGGGGTTTTCATTGTCAGGAAACTGGAGTCAGGAGTCAGAGCCAGGAATTCCGATGTGAGATATGGGAATTTCAAACAACAATGCTGAATGCCTGTTTCCAGCCTGTGATTTTCTTCAGAAGGAAAACCTTAATTTAAACAGTGAAAATGAAGACAGTAGACAAATCAGGATTTGGAGAAGTCTTTTGTACCCTCTAAAATAATTCCATGAAGGCAGTCATCTAATGCAATTTGTAGAATTTTATTCGAGTAGCACTGTAAACGGTAGTGTTGTCCTGGAAGGGGCAGACTCTGAGCACAGCGTATAAGGACGAGGGAGATGATCAGCCCAGCTGGTATAAAGCGGTTCTAGAAACTCAGATTCTTTTACTTCATTCCCTTAAGCACACATGATCTCATGAGGAAACATGTTACAGTTTCATTTTTCAATTTTAAAACAAATTCATCACTAACTTTGTGAAGAGGTCCCTTCGTTTGGCATCCAATTCTTTGAGGATACCATATTGTGATAATTCCTCAATCCCATTCCAAGAAATAATTTTTTTGCATGTGAAATTTTGTAATTACATTTTATCAAATTAACTAAACATAGTGAACCATAATGGTCTAACAACTTCTTTGATATCTTTACTGAGGTCAGCTATAGTGAAGTAGATTAGAATTAATCAGTCACAATTTATGCTGAATTTACTTAACTATGTCAATTTGATTTGTTCAAGTTCTGTTAACACTAAAGTTACACATGAAAATGAGTCATTATCAATGTTTGACATAAAAAATAAAATCTTTATCCTTGACTGAAGTAGTAATGGATTATCACAAATAACAATTACTTCCAAGAAAACACTTATATAGACCCTCTAAAATGAATATGGCTTATGTGCTTAAAATTGTTTGTTCTTACTATAAATTCTTAAAAATCATGCTTTGGAAAATTATAATATCTAGTTCATACATGGAGCATAAATATGTTATTTACAAGTGGGAAACTTTTCTGAATTCTTGTATACATTACTTTTAAACTTTTATTTAATAAATATAAATTTCAAAAGTATAACTTTTGGATTATAGCGGCTTTTTCCCCCCATAATATCCCTCCCACCCACAACCATCCTATCTCCTGTTCTCTCTCCCATCCCATTCTTCATCAAGATTCATTTTCAATTATCTTCATATACAGAAGATCTACTTAGTATAAACTAAATAAAATTTCAACAGACTGCACCCACAAAGACACACAAAGTATAGAGTACTGTTTGAGTAGTAGTTTTACCATTAATTCACATAGTACAACACATTAAGGACAGAGGTCCTACATGGGGAGTAAGTGCACGGTGACTCCCGTTGTTGATTTAACAATGGACACTCTTGTTTATGACGTCAGTAATCACCTAAGGCTCTTGTCATGAGCTGCCAAGGCTATGGAAGCCTCATGAGTTCGCCAACTCTGATCTCATTTAGACAAGGCCATAGTCAAAGTGGAAGTTCTCTCCTCCTTTCAGAGGAAGGTACTGCCACCTTTGATCCTTTGATGGCCCATTCTTTCCGCTGGGATCTCACTTATAGATATCTTTCATTTAAGTCATTTTTTTTTTTTTTTGCCATAGTGTTTTGGCTTTCCATGCCTGAAATACTCTCATGGGCTTTTTAGCCAGATCTGAATGCCTTAAGGGCTGATTCTGAGGCCAGAGTGCTGTTTAGGACATCTGCCATTCTATGAGTCTGCTGTGTATCCTGCTTCCCATGTTGGATCATTCTCTCCTTTTTAATTACATCAATTATTTGCAAACACTGGTCTTATTTATGTAATCCCTTTAACACTTAATCCTATCTTTTTGATCAATTATAATCATAAACTGAACACTTTAACAAGTAAGATGGCATTGGTACATGCCACCTTGATTGAATTGGAATCCCCTAGTAGGTTTCTAGCTTCTACCATTAGGGGTAAGTCCAAGTAAGCATGTGCCAAACTGTACATCTTCTCCCTCTCTTATTCCCACTCTTATATTTAACAGGGATCACTTGTCAGTTAAATTTAAACGCCTAAGAATAATTGTGTGTTAATTAAAGAGTTCAAATATTGGTATAAAGTAGAACAAAAAATACTAAAAGGAATAAAATAGTAAGTTGTTCCTTGACAGGACAAGGGCTGAACAAGTCACCGCTTCTCATAGTGTCCATTTCACTTCAACAGGTATCCTTTTAAGTGCTCAGTTAGTTGTCACTGATCAGGCAGAACATATGATATTTGTCCCTCAGGGACTGGCTCATTTCACTCAGCATGATGTTTTCCAGATTCCTCCATTTTGTTGCAAATGACCAGATTTCATTGTTTTTGATTGCTGTATAGTATTCTATAAAGTACATGTCCCATAATTTCTTTTTCTTTTTTCATTTTCGATTCTGTTAATATACAGATCAGTTTAGTATACATTAAGTAAAGATTTCAACAGTTTGCTCCCACACAGAAACATAAAGTGAAAAATAATAGATGATTTTAGATCAGACCTATTGTCATGTTTAATCCCAGTGAGAGTCAAGTTGGGAGTTGATAATTTCTTTTTTTTTTTTTTTTTTACAGAAGATCAGTTTAGTATACATTAAGTAAAGATTTCAACAGTTTGCACCCCCATAGAAACACAAAGTGAAATATACTGTTTGAGTACTCGTTATAGCATTAAATCTCAATGTACAGCACATTAAGGACAGAGATCCTACATGGGGAGTAAGTGCACAGTGACTCCTGTTGTTGACTTTACAAATTGACACTCCTGTTTATGGCATCAGTAATCTCCCTATGCTCCAGTCATGAGATTCCAGGGCTATGGAAGCCTTTTGAGTTCTCTGACTCTTATCTTGTTTAGACAAGGTCATAGTCGAAGTGGAGGTTCTCTCCTCCCTTCAGAGAAAGGTACCTCCTTCTTTGAAGACCTGTTCTTTCCTCTGGGATCTCACTCATGAAGATCTTTCATTTAGGGTGTTTTGGTTTTTTTTTTTTTTTTTTTTTTTTGCCAGACTGTCTTGGCTTTCCATGCCTGAAATACTCTCATGGGCTTTTCAGCCAGATCGGAATGCCTTTAGGGCTGATTCTGAGGCCAGAGTGCTGTTTAGGACATCTGCCATTCTATGAGTCTGCTGAGTATCTCGCTTCCCATGTTGGATCACTCTCCCCTTTATTTATTCTATCGGTTAGTATTAGCAGGTACTAGACTTGTTTATGTGCTCCCTTTGACTCTTAGTCCTTTCATTATGATCAATTGTGAACTGAAATTGATCACTTAGACTAGTGAGATGGCATTGGTACATGCCACCTTGGTGGGATTGAATTGGAGTCCCCTGGTATGTTTCTAACTCTACCATTTGGGGTAAGTCAGCTTGAGCATGTCCTAAATTGTACATCTCTTCCCTCTCTTATCCCCAGTCTTATGTTTAACAGGGATCACATTTCAGTTAATTTTCAACACTTAAGAATAACTGTGTATTAATTACAGAATTAAACCAGTCATATTAAGTAGAACAGAAAAAAAAAAAACTAAGAGGGATAATGTATTAAGTTGTTCATTAACAGTCAGGGCTATGCTGATCAAGTCACTGTTCTCATAGTGTCCATTTCACTTCAGGAGGTTTCCTTTTTTGGTGTTCAGTCAGTTGTCACCGATCAGGGAGAACATATGGTATTTGTCCCTTTGGGACTGGCTTATTTCACTCAGCATGATGTGTTCCAGATTCCTCCATTTTGTTGCAAATGACTGGATTTTGTTGTTTCTTACTGAGGTATAGTATTCTAAAGAATACATATCCCATAATTTCTTTATCCAGTCTACCGTTGATGGGCATTTAGGTTGGTTCCAGGTCTTGGCTATTGTGAATTGTGCTGCAATAAACATTAGGGTGCAGACTGCTTTTTTGCTTGCCAATTTAAATTCCTTTGGGTAAATTCCAAGGAGTGGGATGGCTGGGTCGAATGGTAGGGTTATCTTCAGGTTTCTGAGGAATCTCCAGACTGACTTCCATATTGGCTTGATCAGTTTGCATTCCCACCAACAGTGGGTTAGTGTCCCTTTTTCCCCACATCCTTGCCAGCATCTGTTGTTGGTAGATTTCTGTATGTGAGCCATTCTAACCGGGGTGAGGTGAAACCTCATTGTGGTTTTGATTTGCATTTCCCTGATTGCTAGTGATCTTGAACATTTTTTCATGTGCCTGTTGGCCATTTGATTTCCTCTTTTGAAAAATGTCTATTGAGGTCCTTGGCCCATCTCTTAAGTGGGTTGTTGGTTTTGTTTTTGTGGAGTTTCTTGATCTCTTTGTAGATTCTGGTTATTAACCCTTTATCTGTTGCATAGTTTGCAAATATTTTTTCCCATTCTGTCGGTTGTCTCTTCACTCTCCTGTCTGTTTCTTTTCCAGTACAGAAACTTCTCAATTTGATGCAATCCCAATAGTTGATTTTGGCTTTGACTGCCTGTGCCTCCCGGGTCTTTTCCAGAAACTCTTTGCCTGTGCCAATATCTTGAAGGGTTTCTCCAATGTTCTCTAATAACTTGATGGTGTCAGGTCATAGATTTAGGTCTTTAATCCATGTTGAGTGGATTTTTGTGTAAGGTGTAAGGTAGGGGTCTTCCTTCATGATTCTGCACGTGGAAATCCAGTTTTCCCAGCACCATTTATTGAATAGACTGTCCTTGCTCCAGGAATTGGTTTTAGATCCTTGATCAAATATAAGTTGGCTGTAGATGTTTAGATTGATTTCTGGTGTTTCAATTCTGTTCCATTGGTCTATCCATCTGTTTCTGTACCAGTACCATGCTGTTTTGATTACAACTGCCCTGTAGTATGTCCTGAAATCTGGTATTGAGATGCCTCCGGCTTTGTTTTTGTTGTACAAGATTGCTTTAGCTATTCGAGGTCTCTTTTGCCTCCATATGAATTTCAGCACCATTTTTTCTAGATCTGAGAAGAATGTCTTTGGTATCCTGATTGGAATTGCATTGAATCTATAAATTGCTTTTGGGAGAATAGACATTTTGATGATGATTCTTCCAATCCATGAGCATGGAAGATTTTTCCATTTTTTGGTATCCTCTTCTATTTCTTTCTTTAAGATTTTGTAACTCTCATTGTAGAGATCTTTAATGTCCTTGGTTAAGTTTATTCCAAGGTATTTGATTGTTTTTGTAGCTATTGTGAATGGGATTGATCTTAGCAGTTCTTTCTCAGCCATGGCATTGCTTGTGTATACAAAGGCTGTTGATTTTTGTGCATTGATTTTGTATCCTGACACTTTGCCAAACTCCTCTATGAGTTCCAATAGTCTCTTAGTAGAGTTCTTTGGATCCTCTAAGTAAAGAATCATATCGTCTGCAAAGAGGGATAGTTTGACTTCTTCCTTCTCCATTTGTATTCCTTTAATTTCTTTTTCTTGTCTGATGGCTCTGACTAAAACTTCCAGAACTATGTTAAATAGCAGTGGTGAGAGTGGGCATCCCTGTCTGGTGCCAGATCTCAGTGGAAATGCTTCCAACTTTTCCCCATTCAATAGGATGTTGGCTGTGGGTTTTTCATAAATTGCTTTGATTGTATTGAGGAATGTTCCTTCTATACCCAATTTGCTTAGGGTTTTCATCATGAAAGGGTGTTGAATTTTATCGAATTCTTTCTCTGCATCAATTGAGATAATCATATGGTTTTTCTTTTGCAGTCTGTTAATTTGGTGATTCACATTGATTGATTTGCGAATGTTGAACCATCCCTGCATACCAGGAATAAATCCCACTTGGTCTGGGTGGATGATTTTTCTGATGTGTTGTTGTATTCTATTGGCCAGAATTTTATTGAGGATTTTTGCGTCTATGTTCATCAGGGATATTGGTTTATAATTTTCTTTCAGTGCTGCATCTTTCTCTGGCTTAGGGATTAAGGTGATGCTGGCTTCATAGAAAGAATTTGGGAGGATTCCCTCTTTTTTGATTATTCTGAATAGTTTGAGAAGAAATGGGATTAGTTCTTTAAATGTCTGGTAGAATTTAGCAGTGAATCCATCTGGTCCTGGGCTTTTCTTTGTTGGGAGGGTCTTTATTACGGTTTCAATTTCTGTCTCAGTTATGGGTCTGTTTAGGTTTTTGATGTCTTCCTGGTTCAATTTAGGTAGGTTGCATGTGTCCAGGAATCTATCCATTTCTGATAGGTTTCCCTGTTTGCTGGCATACAAGTCCTTGTAGTAATTTCTGAGGATTCTTTTTATTTCTGTGGTGTCTGTTGTTACGTTTCCTTTTTCATCTCTGATTTTATTGATTTGGGTCTTTTCTCTTCTTTTTTTAGTTAGTTGGGCCAATGGGGTGTCAATTTTGTTTATTTTTTCAAAAAACCAGCTCTTTGCTTGGCTGATTTTTTTGTAGTGTTTTTTTTTTTTGATTCAATCCTGTTAATTTGTTCTCTGATTTTAATTATTTCTCTTCTCCTACTAGATTTGGGTTTGGTTTGCTGCAGTTTTTCTAGATCCTTGAGATGTGCTGAAAGCTCATTTATTTGGTACCTTTCCAATTTCTTGATATAGACCCCTATTGCTATAAACTTGCCTCTCAATACTTCTTTTGCTGTATCCCATAAGTTTTGATATGTTGTGTTGTTGTCTTCATTTACTTCCAGAAAGTTTTTGATTTCTCTTTTGATTTCTTGAATGACCCAGTGTTCATTCAGGAGCATGTTGTTCAGTCTCCATGTGTTTGCATACTTTCTAGGGTTTCCTGAGTTGCTAATTTCCAGCTTCATTCTGCTGTGGTGTGAGAAGCTGCATGGTATGATTCTAATTCTTTTGAATTTGCTGAGACTTGCTTTATGGCCTAGTATGTCATCAATCCTAGAGAAGGTTCCATGCACTGCTGAGAAGAATGTGAAGTCTTTAGAAGTAGGATTGAAAGTTCTGTAGATATCTCTTAGATCCATTTGGGCAATAGTGTCAATTAAATCTGCTGTTTCCTTGTTGATCTTCTGTCCAGATGATCTGTCTATTTCTGAGAGTGGAGCATTGAAGTCCCCCAGTACTATTGTATTGGAATCTAAATCTCCCTTTAAGTCCCTTAACATATCTTTTAAATAGACTGGTGCCCTGTAATTAGGTGCATGTACATTTATAATAGTTACATCTTCCTGTTGAATTGAACCCTTAATCATTATATAGTGTCCCTCTTTGTCTCTCTTAACAGTTTTTGTATTAAAGTTTATTTTGTCTGATATTAATATGGCTACACCTGCTTTTTTTTGGTTTCTGTTGGCATGGAATATCTTTTTCCAACCTTTCACTTTCAGTCTGCATGCATCTTTGTTAGAGAGATGTGTTTCTTGTAGGCAACAAATAGTTGGGTTGTGTTCCTTGAGCCAATCAGCCAATTGGTGTCTTTTAACTGAAGAATTAAGAGCATTAATGTTTAATGTGACTATTGATACATAGTGACTTTGCCCTGCCATTTTCCCGGAGATATTTTCTAGTATATGCTTTGAGCTTCCCATGTTCCTTTACTGGTACGTTTTCTTCCTTTACCTTCTTTCATATTGATGGCCGTGTTTCTGTGTTTCTGTGTGCAACACATCTTTAAGTATCTTTTGCAGGGCTGGATGAGTGGCGGCGAAGTCTTTCAATTTCTGTTTGCTATGAAAGGTCTTTATTTCACCTTCATTCACAAAGGAGAGCTTAGCAGGATATAATATTCTGGGCTGGCAATTTTTCTCTCTTAGCACCTGTGCTATGTCTTGCCATTCCCTCCTAGCCTGTAGTGTTTCTGATGAGAAGTCTGCTGTGAGTCTAATTGGAGATCCTCTGAGAGTAATCTGACGTTTCTCTCTTGCACATTTTAGGATCTTTTCTTTATGTTTCACTGTGGTAAGTTTAATTACAATGTGTCGTGGTGAGGATCTCTTTTGGTCATGTTTATTGGGGGTTCTATGAGCTTCTTGTACTAGGATGTCTTTGTCCTTCTCCAAACCTGGAAAGTTCTCTGCTAGTATCTCACTAAAAAGGCCTTCTAATCCTTTCTCTCTCTCCATGCCTTCAGGAACTCCTAGAACTCGAATGTTGGGTTTTTTAATAGTATCCTGTAGATTCCCAACAATATTTTTTAGATTTCTAATTTCCTCTTCTTTTCTTTGGTTTGACTGTATGTTTTCCTGTGCTCTAGCTTCTAAGTGCAATATTCTCTCTTCTGCTTCACCCATTCTGTTTTTAAAGCTCTCTAATGTGTTTGTCATTTGATCTATTGAGCTCTTCATTTCATTTTGGTTTCTCTTCACTATCACACTTTCCTATTCTACTAGTTTCTGCGTTTCATTTTGATTCTTCCTTAAAATTTCATTTTCACGAGAGAGATTTTCAATCCTGTCTAATAAGGATTTCTGTAGTTCAAGGATTTGCTTTTGAAAACTTCTAAATGTTCTTATTATAAATTTTTTGAAATCCGTATCTTGCATTTCTTCTATCTCATCATCTTCATAATCTTGGCTTGAGGTGTTTTGTTTATTTGGAGGCATCATAGTGTCATCGTTGATCTTGTTCCCTCGATTTCTGTGTTTGTTGCTTGGCATAGTTAATTCTTCTTTCGTCACTGTGTGTTTTTTTTTTTATTTTATACTATGTCTGTGTTAAGTGGACTGCCTGCTGTTGGAGGAGCTTTGGAGGCTTGACATGGGTGTGGCCTGAGAACTCTGCTTGGTTCTTCCGGGTTATGGGTGTGCAAAGGTGGCACCCTTAGGTTATGCGTGGTAAATCTCTCTCTCTCTCTCTCTATTTATGTATTTATTTATTTATTTATTTTATTTTTTTTTAAACTTTTATTTAATGCATATAAATTTCCAAAGTACGACTTATGGATTACAATGGCTTCCCCCCCATACCGTCCCTCCCACCCACAACCCTCCCCTTTCCCACTCCCTCTCCCCTTCCATTCACATCAAGATTCATTTTCGATTTTCTTAATATACAGAAGATCAGCTTAGTATACATCAAGTATGGATTTCAACAGTTTGCTCCCACACAGAAACATAAAGTGAAAAATAATAGATGATTTTTTTTAAATGATGATGAAATCAGAGCAGACCTATTGTCATGTTTAATCCCAGTGAGAGTCAAGTTGGGAATTGATAATTTCTTTTTTTTTTTTTTTTTTTTTTTTTTACAGAGGATCAGTTTAGTATGCATTAAGTAAGGATTTCAACAGTTTGCACCCCCATAGAAACACAAAGTGAAATATATTGTTTGAGTACTCGTTATAGCATTAAATCTCAATGTACAGCACATTAAGGATAGAGATCCTACATGAGGAGTAAGTGCACAGTGACTCCTGTTGTTGACTTTACCAATTGACACTCCTGTCTATGGCATCAGTAATCTCCCTCTGCTCCAGTCATGAGTTTCCAAGGCTATGGAAGCCCTCTGAGTTCTCCGACTCTTATCTTGTATAGACAAGGTCATAGTCAAAGTGGAGGTTCTCTCCTCCCTTCAGAGAAAGGTACCTCCTTCTTTGATGAGTATTTATTTATTTTATTCAGGAGGTAAGTAATACTGCACCGCATGGCTGTGCAGAATTGATGGTATTTAGCTTCCGATCTCTGGCTTCTACCCAAAGAGTCTGTGCAGGCTCTGTTGCTCCTCTGGACTCCCACTGGGTTGCCTAGGCTACTGAATTGTAGTCACTCAGTTCCTTAGCTCTCCCCTGTTGTTATGTAAATCCAGAGAGGGGGCCTGCTCTTTGTCTCTTGCAAACTCTCGCAAGCCTTGCAGCCTTGCAACCTTTGCAACGTTGGCAGAGAGAGAAACCCACCACCTTTTTTCCTTCTCTCCTGTAGTCAGTCTGGTGCACTTTCCTGCTCCCCTCTAGATTCTGACCGCCGTTTCCTCGCCAATGTCTCGGGTTATTGAGCTCACCTCCCCTTCCAGCGCCGATGTGTGGACTCGGAGCCCTGGGTGTCCCAACTCTCCCAGCTGGTGTCTGTGTGACATCCACTCCCCTTCCTGCACTGGCGCGCAGACCCTGTGGCTCATGTCCCATAATTTCTTTTTCCAGTCTACTGTTGATAGGCATTTAGGTTGATTCCAGGTCTTAGCTATTGTGAATTGAGCTGCAATAAACATTGAGGTGCAGACAGCTCTTTTATTTGCCAATTTAATTTCCTTTGGGTAAATTCCAAGGAGTAGGATTGCTGAGTTGTATGAGAATTTCTAAACGGAAGTGATTCTAAATTGAAGATAGTGATACAATTTACGTGTTCATTTTATCAACATAATTGATTAGTTTGACATTAATCAAGCACAGACACAACCAGTTTAGTAAGAAATGATTAAGCAGCAGCTTCACATCTTTATAAGGGGGTGAATATTTAGCATAGCCGACAAGATAATGGTTAAGAAGCCCATGTTCTGCTTTGGAGTCCATGCGTTCAATTCCTCACTGCAGCTTCTAATTCCAGCAGCCTAGTATTGCAAGTCCTGGGAGGCAGCATTGCTGATTCATGTAATTGGGTCCATGCCACTATGTGGAAGACCCAGATTGAGTTCCTGGCTTATGGTTTTGGCCTGGTCCCAATCCCAATCTTGTGAGAGTTTGTGACATGAGCCAGAAGTTTGGAGCTCATTCTTTTTATCTGTTGTGTCTTTCTCCTCTCTGTATGCCTCATGAATTCATAAATTAAAAACTTAGAAAGTAAAGAAATTGTATGATGCAATGTGAGTATGTCTGAGGTGAGATGAGATCTTCCACCTGTCTGTGTCTTATGGAGTGAGAAATTAAAAGAATTCTCAACTAACTGTATGGATGAATAATTATGAACTACAACTTGCTTGATAGTAATTGGCTCTCAGTAGAAATGTGGCAAGGATTTCTGTAAAGCTCCAAATTTCTCATTATTGTATGGATGAATCCATACAATAATATTGAAATATTGGTGAACCTACTTCAAGCAATTTTGCCTCCAGGGCACATTTGTCAGTATCTGAAGACATTCTTGGTTTTTGCTGATTCAGGTAGTGGTACTGTTGTGTAGGAAGATACCATGGATATGGCTGAGAGTCCTACAGTATGTTGGACAGTTCCCCACAACACTGACTTACGCAGCCCCACATGTCATCTTCTGAGGTTGAGCATCACTGCTTTTGAGCCAACAGAAGCTCTGGAGATGGGCAAAGTTAGGAAATGAAAGAATCTGAAGATGAAGATAGGAGTTTTTTTTTTTTTTTTTTTTTAAATCTGTCTTGAATTACTGCCTGTGCAAAGTGAGACATAAAGGAAAATAAGGAAACTAAGCTGCTGTCAGATACAAAATGGCTGATAGCAATGGAAATTCAGAGACTACTGGGGGAAAAGAATAGACCTAGGCTTCAAGTACAGTCAGAGATTATAAACTATAGGCCAGAGAAGTTTATAATGAGATCTTGTCAGGAAAGAATAGTGCTTTGATGTCAGTGTTTAAAGAGGGACTTGTCAGGTGCAAAGCCCTTTTGTTCTCACAAAAATCCATGTTGGAACACGATTTTTCCATCATCCTATATTTTCATATGAAAACATAGCTCTTTATGAGGATCTCTCACACTTTGTAACTTTGCCTTTCCTCAGTCTATGATTCTACCAATTTCCCTGATAAGACTATGTTTAGAATGGGCTGCTTGTGAATGCACCATATTACCTCTTGAGATGCTATATCTGAAGCCAAGATAGGAGGAAGTGTGGTGAAGACTGAGTGGTTGGGTTGACACAGTACAAATGAGAGAAAAGCCAGGCTGTGAGATGTCCCAGGTTTCCTTCTGTGATGATCTTCTCAGAACTGTCCCATAAATCATATCTTGACTATTAAATCTTCCTATCCATGAACATGGAATATCTGCTTATTTAGTTATTTGATAGGTTTCTTTAGAGTTTTGCAGTTTTCCTGATCTAAGAATTTTTTTAAAAATGTGTTCAGGTTTTTATTAGGGTGGAGTGACAACTAGGTCCCTTGCATGATGGAGCAGTAAAACAAAATCTCTTCCCTTCATTTCTTCTTTGCCTCCTGCCTCTCTTTCTGACCTATTCCTTTCACTCTATTTTCTTGTTATTTATTTATTTCAGCCCACAGTACATTATTTTTTGCTGTTTTCGTTTGCATATTTTAGTCTTTTCCATCCCCGCTTCTCATTCCAATAAAAATTCCATCAAGTTTACACTGTTTTTGAGATAGGTTCTTAAATGTACCTTTAGTTTATAAACTCAGTACCAGTGATTCAATTTTATGTTTCTTAATTAACACAAATTGTAGGGGACCAAAAAGTTCTGTTCTGTGCTTTGTTTATTCAAAATTATTGATAAAATCTATTATAATTTTTGTTTAAACAATTGCTTCTAACAGTTGATTGTCATATTTCCTATTATATAGGTTGTTAGAGTTACATCCAACAACTCTACAGTAATTTCTTATAGTGATAATGTATATACATGTAATATATTTGTAATGCTTACTAAATATGTGGCATTTGTAATACATATGTTCATATATTTATATATATTTACAATTACTTTGAGGAGATATTTCTTTGTGGGTTTAACTTGTAAATCTTGAATTAGTAACACATTTAAGCATTACTAGATATTTGGACAACTTTTTTTTTTTTGACAGGCAGAGTGGACAGTGAGAGAGACAGAAAGGTCTTCCTTTTCCGTTGGTTCACCCCCCAATGGCTGCTGTGGCCGCTGCACCGAGCTGATCCAAACCAGGAGCCAGGTGCTTCTCCTGGTCTCCCATGTGGGTGCGGGGCCCAAGCACTTGGGCCATCCTCCACTGCACTCCAGGGCCACAGCAGAGAGCTGGACTGGAAGAGGAGCAACCAGGACAGAATCTGGCACCCTGACTGGGACTAGAACCCGGTGTGCCAGCGCCGCAGGTGGAGGATTAGCCTATTGAGCTGTGGCGCCAGCCAAGGACAACTTTCTATAAATTGCTTTTTTTCTGGCCTTTGCTCATTTCATAATTTAAGTTTAGCATCTTTTTTTTCTTGTTTCATTGGGATTCTTTGTATAGAGGTGAATTCATAATGGACTTTGGGCAATTAATATACATTCTTTCCAGCTGCCAGCTCTCTGCTAATTCTGTCCATTTTTAATCCATCTTTGCACAAGGACTCAGCTGTGTTTTTGAGAAAAATTTCCTAATATAATCTATCAAGGTACTCATCATTTCCCCCATTACTTTGAGATGCTAATGTTCTGGGAGGCTATAGTTCTAGTAGCACAGGTGTATGTTTCATGACCACAAAGAAATAGCAGCATGGAAAAGGAGAATGAAAGGCAGAAGCAATTTATTATGAAAAGCATTCCTGTAGTACTCAGAGGAGTCCTGAAGATACGGAAACATTGAGTACTGATTGTCTTGGGGATTTTAGAGACTGCACAAGGAAAAGTTCTCATGCTTGGTTCAGGAGTGGCATTGAGAAGCACTGATTTTGGGTGTAAGTTAAGCTTGCAATACAGACTCAGACAACAGAAAACAAACTATCCTAGGAAGCACAAAATTCTTGTTACCTATGTCAGTTGCAACAACAGAAAAACTTTGATTAACAACATCCTTTACAGAAATTGATTGCTTGATTTTTCTCAGGTACTCTAAGATTCATCTCCAGATGGTGGGGAGGGCTTCTCTTGTTTCCCTACATAGGCAGGAGTCTATCTCTTTAAATTCACACTCTAAAGAGATAACTCTAATTGCCATGAGGGAGAAGAGGAGACAACTGCTCTGATGACCTTGCGCCGGAGTGGGGCGACAGAGACAGCAGTCTGGATTCCTTCTTCAAGGTCTGTACATCAGTCCTCAGTGAATTAATAGAGGTTCTTGAATCCTGATGGCTCTTGTTGTGGCTTTTCAGCCTGATGAACTATCTGACCAACCTGGCGATACCAACAAACCAAAAGAGACCTCTGCCAATGGCGTATCCCACATTGGGTCTTTCTAAGAAGGACTTGGCAAGGGCATGTACCCCACAATGGGTGTTCCGTAAGCCCTCATTGCATTGCATTCAGTCAACAGGGTTAAAACCATACTATTAGTGGAGGTAAGCAGTTGAACAATGGGATGAAAAGAACTGGGAACCTGAGAAGCAAGGCCAATCCCAAAATAACTACAGCTTGATGATGGGGATGGTAGATGATGGGATTGAGAGGTGAAGGCTGGGAAGGAGTATGCACAACAGATTTACTTTAAATTTTTAAAAGGAGTTTGAGTTATTCAGTGGCTTCACAGGAATATTTATTTTTCTTGGAAGTGTCAAAGTTGTCCTCTAGGATCAAATCTGAAGTTGGTTGAGAAACTAGGCTTTCATTTGGGAATGGTGGGTCCATGAGTCTTACCACTTTTACCGCAGTGGAAATACAAAGAATTTGAATATGGGGACCCAGCCAGCTCTCATCTTTAGAGGGAAGGTGATTTGGGAGGGCCTTGACTAACATTGAGTCTCCTGGGCTACACTTAGGGCTTCCTGATTCCCTGTATTGTGTCTCCTGGAGATCTTGAGCGACCTATTGGGATTTGGCAAATGCTCTGTTGGACTGATCATGTATGAGATCTCATTGTCTGTTAGTAAGGAAAGGTATTTCCAAAGTGT
Source organism: Oryctolagus cuniculus (assembly GCF_964237555.1). Lineage (NCBI taxonomy): Eukaryota > Metazoa > Chordata > Mammalia > Lagomorpha > Leporidae > Oryctolagus > Oryctolagus cuniculus. The sequence continues at coordinate 36,468,972 of NC_091440.1, read as the reverse complement.
TCAAACTTAACTTTGAGAGAGTATTTCTGAGATGTTCTAGGGCTGTGAGCACAAAAGAGATCCAGATAGGGAGAATTCCCAGAGATGGCTTCTCGAGGTGTCTCTTAAGGATGTCAGTAGTCTTCTCTGTTTTCCCTGACCACTGGGGCCTCCAGGCACAGTGGAGATGACATTGTAGATCTGAATGACAGTCCATATGGGATTGGATATGTTTTGCTCACCAAAGGATCCTTTCCTTGAGTTATATCCCCAAATGAATTAGTAAATTAAACTCTTCTTGGGCAGGTACCTCTTTCTTCCCTGCCTCTCATGTGTATACAATTTCTATTTCTGTAGCACTAGTTCTCATCCCCACTATCCCTGACTTGATTCTATAAAAACCAGTTAAAATATTGACCTGAATGAAATCTCCTGGTAACATTGCATCCTACTAACTGTTACCAAAGTGATCTGAAATAAATTGTGAATGGTGTGAGATGTTTTTACTGGATCTCTATGGAGTACCATGTACAGCTTTAATTTCCAGCTCAGCATTTCACACATGCTATGGCCTTAATCTTCTAAGCTTATTTCTTAATACCTGTATATGTCACAGTTTTAAGATACACTATTCCTGTTTTCTCATTATGCTCTGTGACTTCTTACTTCTGGGTTTTAGACGTCATAAATTTTAGAACTTAGGCAACGTTATAGACCTTCCAGCTCTCTCAACATTATAGATATGAAGGTTGAGAAGCATGGGATTATTTTAAGTAGAAAGATTGCACTCATGCTTATACTTCAGATTCACGGGGCCATGCTATTTATCCTACAACAGGTTTACTTTGTTCATGCCCTTTATTATGCCTCTAATGCTTTTCTTGGAGGAAAAAAAATTCCTTCCCTATCTGCTTGTCATATCCTGCCACTCCTGAAGGAATTGAGTTTACTTATCCACACAAGCATTCCTTAATTATTATAGTCAAAGTGAACTCTTCAGTCTCTAATTTAATATGAAATTGATCACCTGTCCTCAAAAATGTGTTCTGAGCCCTGTACTGTCATGTTTGTGACATGTCATGTCCCTTCTCCTGAAAGATGTATGGTTTGTAAGGAGGAACTGTGTCTTTGCTTTTGGTGCTCAGTGCAATACTAACTGTAAGTTTGCATGAAGGCATGACAGTGATTGTATAGTCAATCAAGAGTGGTTGACAACCTACCATTCCATAGGATATGTGCGCTGAGGTGGAAGAGAGAGGCCCAGGTCTAATCTGTTCCTTTTTTTTTTCTTCAGCTGAAAGTAAAAACCTAGAAAGTTGGCTATGAGTCTCTGTGTCTCTACATTTTGGTAACTACTCAATTCATCATAAATGGGGTGGTAACAGTTCATTGTAACTTTTCCCCTAAATGTTAAAGTAGTCATGCAGCTTTTATGAAGGATGTAGCAAAAAAAAGTACAGATAGCCAAATCTAATGAGAATCAAGAAGAGGCTATTCTAGTTACTTGATCTCTCTCTCTCTCTCTCTCTCTCTTTTTGTTTACTTTTTCCCTCAAAAGCAACTTGTAGGCATGGATGGTGTCAAGCTGTCTTGAAGTGTGTGTTAACTGATAGGAAATCAAGAGGGAGGAGGTGTACAGTTTGGCAAATGCTCACTTGGACTTAACCCTAATGGTAGAGTTAGAGACTTGCCAGTGGATTCCAGTTCAATCCCATCAAGGGGGCATGTACTAATGACATCTCACTAGTCAAAGTGATCAGTTTCAGTTCACAGTTGATCATAATGATAGGATTAAGTGTCAAAGGGATCACACAAACAAGACTAGTGTCTGCGAATACTAACTGATAGAATTAAAAAGGGAGAGAATGATCCAACATGGGAAGCGGGATACACAGCAGACTCATAGAATGGCAGATGTCCTAAACAGCACTCTGGCCTCACAATCAGCCCTTAAGGCATGCGGATCCGGCTGAAAAGCCCATGAGAGTATTTCAGGCATGGAAAGCCAAGACACTCTGGCAAAAAAAAAAAAAAAAAAAAAAAAAAAAAAAAAAAAAAAAAAACACCTAAATGAAAGATCTCTGTGAGTGAGATCCCAGTGGAATGAACGGGCCATAAAAGAAGGAGATGCCTTTCTCTGAAGGGAGGAGAGAACTTCCACTTTGACTATGGCCATGTCTAAATGAGATCAGAGTTGGCGAGCTCAAGAGGCCTCCATAGCCTTGGCAGCTCATGACAAGAGCCTCGGGTGATTACTGACACCATAAACAAGAGTGTCAATTGTTAAATCAGCAGTGGGAGTCACTCTGCACTTACTCCCCATGTAGGACCTCTGTCCTTAATGTGTTGTATTATGTGAATTATTGGTAAAACTACTACTAAAACAGTACTTAATACTTTTTGTGTCTGTGTGGGTGCAAACTGTTTAAATCTTAGTAAATACTAAGTAGATCTTCTGTATATGAAGATAATTGAAAATGAATCTTGATGAAGAATGGGATGGGAGAGAGAATGGGAGATAGGATGGTTGTGGGTGGGAGGGAGATTATGGGGGGAAAAAGCCGCTATAATCCAAAAGTTATACTTTTGAAATTTATATTTATTAAATAAAAGTTAAGAAAGTGTCCACGTAATAAAAACATGTTAAAAATTAAATTGCTTGATAATAAAAATCAAAGAATAAAATATCCAATAGCTGCTCTAAGGAATGCAGTAATGATCATGTTGACTGTTCTCAGACTTGGAGCCATCCAATGACTTCTTGCCTCACTTTGAGTAAAACTGAGGCTCTTCACAATGCCCTTCAAGGCTCTAGGTAAGGCCTGAGTTCTGCCCCCTTCATGACCTCGTTTCTTTCCCTTCCCTCTTGCCTAGTTACTCCCTCTGTTTTCTCAAATACACTAATCTTTCATTTCTTTTTTTTTGTTGTTGTTACTGAGCATGACCTCTGACATCTCTGTCATGTCACTGTTTTCTTTGTTTCCTGTTATCCTGTGTGTGTGTGTAGATATGTTTGCATGTTTGCTTGTTTACTGGCAGTTTCTACTGCTTTATATAATAGTAACTTTACAGGACCAAAGATGATTGAAATTGTTCACAAACTTTTCGTTCTTCAATGCTGATAACATTGACTGACACTGTAGAGCTCAATAAATATTTTATGAATTTATATACAAGTACATAGATAAATGAAATGGCTGAAATGTGGGCAATCTATGTGTAAAGTAAGTTGAGTGCTAACCTTGGAGGATTTTTACTGATTTATTTTCCTTTTTAAATTATTTATTAATATAAGCAGATTCCATGCAATCCATAGGTACAGTTTCAAGAAGACAATCACACTTCCCTCCTTCCCCTTTCCTCCTCCCAGTCCCCTCTCCTCTTGTCCCCTCTCCTCTCTTTTCCTTTCATGTTTTCACAAAGACATAATTTTAATCCACTCTATATTTACAGATTTAAGTCATCATTTATAGGCACTATTTATTTTTATTCTCTATAATACTTTCTATCTAGAACTTTAACATGCAAATGAATTGCAAGATTACTATGAGATCAGACCTATTCTGTACATAATTCTGCAAGCTTTAACACTCAAGTACCGAATATGTAAAAAGTTAATTATGATACCTTTGTTGAATCTAAAATTGTTTATGCATGCAGGTCTGGGGGTGGGTTCCAATAGAATTTTTTATATCTTGCAACAGTTTGATAATATGAGGCTCAGAACTTGTTTGTACTTTCCTTTTTAAAATGTTTGAGACTTTATACTGGACTTGTGGAACACACATTTCCATAAATTGGTTCACTTGAGGGGATTTTAGAGCTTGATTTTCTCCCTTTTTTATATTGCTGGTTTCAAAGGTCCAAAGATACAGGGTTCAAAACAGTGATTTACTGAGTCTATGGATTTGTCACCATAGTAACAAACAAAATAAATCCATAGGCAAGGAAAAGAGAAAAGATAGCCTCTTATTATTCAGCAACAAACAAGATATCACCAATCTCAATCTTGTCAAGGTAGAAATATAATCCTGTTGTAAAGGTGACTAGTATTAGTTGTGAGTTTCCTAATTTCTGGCATTTTATTCCCCTGACCTAAGCATGGAAATAGGTGAAAAAATACAAATTTTGAGAAAGACCATTCTTAAACTACTCCCAATTGTAATATCATATACTAATAACCATTTGAGAATTTAATATGCAAATTACCCAAGGTGAATGAAAGTATAATTAAAAGAAAGTATGGTGTATATACACTATGGAATACTGCACTGTGGTAAAAAAAATAAATCCTGTCTTTTGCAACAAAATGCATGCAATTGGAAACCAATACACTTAGGGAATTAAGCCGGTCCTAGAAAGACAAAACCATATGTTTTCCCTCATCTGTGGTAACTAACAGAGTACATAAAATGTACTGTGTAGGAGTGACATTGGCACTTTGAGATTCAGTGATTGTTTACAGCCTGTGTCTTGGCTGTTGAGGACCATTGTTGTTTTCTTCATACTGTTTGTTGAACTCTTTACTTAGTGTAGAGCTAATTTTTTGAGTATATAGTTAACTGAAAATAGCTCTTGGTATAAATTAAGAGTGGAAATGGGAGAGGGAGGATAAAGAAGGGAAGGAGGGTTGGGTGGGAAGTACCACTGTGTTCCTGAATCTCTATATAGAAATCATGAATTTGTAGAATTTAAAATTTAAAAAGAGTTAATTACTATTCACCTATGAGTGTTTAAGTATAAGAAAAACTGACACTTAAAGCAGCAAATAGAAAATACCAGAAGTTAGGAGATTATTTAAAAAAAAAAAACTTTTTGTTTTAAAGAGTTATTGAAGAAGTCTTAGAAATATGGTCACCTAAATGGAGTCCCTTTACTGACTTGAGGCTAGAGGCAAAGTAACTAGAATAGGAGTTTGGGATTCTGCCTTCTCTATCCTTTCAAAAGCCCATTGCTGGTATATGTTGGGCCTGGGCTGCCTCACAAGGCAACAGGGAAGCTGTATTATCCATTCAGAGTTGAATTGTGACATGGATGGGTTTGGAATTAACGCTGGCATCACTGCTCTGAGGAAGCACACACCACATTGTTTTGTACTGGCTATTTACAGTTTGTCACCCCAGGCTAGATTGTGAGATCCATATGGGAGTAGATTAGGTGTTATCATCCCACTAGTTATCCTTTAATGTTAAATGCTTCTCCACAGTGGCTGGTGTTTAGAAGTTGCTTCATCAATACGTACTATGAAATGATTGAACAGAATGACTACATAGATAAATTCTGTCCTGTATTTAACATTCTTTTCACTTCAGCCCACTTGTCTTTGATAATGATATATAGGGACACGTTACTGAAGGGTATGGACTAGCCTCTAATGAGCTCAACTTGTTGAGGATGAATCATAAAAAGCCTTAATTTTCTTTTTTTTTAAAAAGGATTTATTTATTTGAAATTCAGAGTTAGACAGAAATATGTATTCCACCCATTGGTTCATGCCCCAAATGGCCACAATGGCCAGGGCTAGGCCAGGCTGAAGACAGGAACCTGGAACTCGTTTTGGGTTTCCCACATGGGAAGCAGGGTCCCAGGTACTTGGGTCATCTTGTGCTGCTTTCCCAGGCACATTAGCAGGTAGCCAGATCGGAAGTGGAACATCTGGGACTTGAACTGGCACTCATATGGGAGGCATTGCAGGTGGTGCTTAACCTGCTGAATCATGATGCTTGCCCCAAGCCTTGATCTTAACTCTCTCTTCCAATAATATATATAAATTAACCCAATGGTTCTTTGAGGTTACAGTTGTTAAAAAAGAAATTACAGGAGAGTTTAATTAGACAAGGGAGACTTTATTCAAGCCTAGAGCAATAAGGGGGAGAGAGTGAACTCAGCAAAAGGTGAGAGCTAATAAAAGCTGTGGTGAACTAATGAGAAAGCATTAGAGGATGTGAGTGGGTTAGTTGATCAATGTGATTAGGTTATCTGGATTGACTAATTGGCACTTAGTGAATTAGGCTTCTACCCTCCACCAAAAACTGCAAGTTAAGGTCACATCTTTCATGATTGTATTTCAAAGGCATGGTCATGTAAAAAGATATTCTAGGGTTACAAAATTGACAAGAGGCTGGAAGAAGATTTATAGCTCAAAGAGGCAGAAAAAGAACTGACAATCACATGTTTTCCGAGGCACATGCTCCTAAAAGAGAGGTCAGGGTGAGCGGAAAGAAAAGTGTCTAGAGTTTAGTCAGGTTGGGTAGAATGTTGAGGGTATTTTGGTCACAGTGCAGATTCCTACTTTGTGGACAGAGTTGAACAACATACAAAAAATTTTACTTTTCTGTTTTTAGTGTTTTTAGGTTACAAAGGGTTTTATAGAATAACAGTACACTGATAGTCATGGTATGTTCTTGAGTTCAGTTAGCACATAGTTTCATGAAGTTTTGCAGACTGTCTTTCCAATCTAATTTTATTTTATCTACTTTTTTCCTAAAAGAGTTTAATCATCCTTCCAAAAAATGCTCACTGCAATTGATTTCAACTGCAACTTTCTCAGTCTTGCCATACTCTGTCATAAGGAGCAGGAGCAAAAATGGCCATCAAAAAATCCAAATATGGTTGCAACAAAATTGTATTCATGGGTTTGAATAATCCAATTTTGTGCTACTAAACAAGTATGGCAAGAATGAGTTCATTAAGGCATTGTCGGAAGTATCATGGGAGATAAGAGTTATGGGAAGGGCTCTGATACTTCCTAGGACCTATTAATCTGGCAGTGGGCATGGAAGATGCTCTGTAGTTTCCACGTGGTAAGTGTAATGAAGCAGGCACAAAAGCACTCCGGATATTCTTCAGAGGAGAGAGCACTTCTTTTTGAGAATATTTCATGAAGATGGCATTTTAAGGATTCATGATTAGATCAAATTGTTTATGGGGGAAGAACTTGTTCCATATCAAGCCGTTGTTAGGAGCTGTGGTGCAGAGTATGGAAAGTGTGTTGTGTTTTTGATATTTGCTGAGTTCTAAGCAGAACAGGGAATGTACTTAACTCCTTTGTCGTGTTTTCTCAGCTGTGAAAAGTTGGGATATTGTATCGGATCACTGAAAGTGTCTTCTATTCTGTCAGAGTCCTGAGGTTAATTTGGAACCACTCTTTACTTTCCCCTTCACCAGTGGGTTTCACCTCAGATGGAAACTGAATTTCAGTTTTTTTTTTTAAACTGGTTGTGTGTTTTTTTTTTGTCTCAGTTTTTGACTAATTTCTTTGCCAGTTAAATGGTTGTTTTTTTTCTGAACCTCTTGCCAGAGCGATATTTGGTCAATCTAAGTTTATCTCAGATAGACTAAAAAGATTTGGGATTGGGAAAATAGTTAGGGTGAGTAGTAATATTTCCAGTCATGTGAGGAAGAGGCTGGATTCAAGAAAAGAAGCACTTAATGATTCCAGTCTCAGAATGAAGAATTTAGTTCAACATCCCTTCTGCTACCAAATGGACAATTTCTTAAAGTATAACTTAAGGCCATTGTTGTAAGGTGAATTAACCTGTCTTGACCCACCCATCCCATCTAAAGTAAGATTAGGCCAATGCTGTAGGAAATGATAGTGATATTTATGTTGTACTCCAAGATGAGCATGAATGTATAGGAAGGAGTCAGGGTGAAGGAGGGAGAAAAGCCTCATGCAGAATTAATGTGATGTTGTCCAGGTGAGAAGGCAGGTTAAGGCCAGCTTGTGGAGATCTACTAAAGATCACCTTTCTTCCCAATGTCCACAACATTTTACAATCGCTGTAATTATATAACCTTGACAATCTCTTTAAGGAGGTAGATAATATTTCTGCTATCATTTGGGTATGTTCAAATCCATCCTGGCCAATATGGAATACTGTGCAAGTTGATGCTGTGTGATATCTGAGGTGAGGTCGTCAAACGGCTAGAAGCTGGGTTGGCTGTCACTTGCTTGGGACTTTTGCCTTTGGAAGTTGGCCACTGAGCCATGAGGAAGCCAACCTATTGCATGAAGAATGACCACATAGAAAGGCCCATTTAGGAGGACAGCCAGCAAAAATGGCTAGACACGTGAGTGATTGTGCCTTTACAGAAATCCAGCTCCCAGATGAGGAGTCAAGTCTTGCAGAGGAGGATTTCTTAAATTTGAGTTGAGACAAGTCACCCTCAGTCACTCTATCTGAATTCCTGATCCAGGAATGCCTGAGAATAAGTGTTTGTTCATTGACATAAAGTTTTGGAGTAATTTATTGTGCACACAAACTAGGTACATGAATGGCAAATGGAGTCAGAACTTTATTGAAAATTTTTGGTAGACGAATATAGAATCTAAGCTATATTTAAGGATGTTTACTAAGGCCGGCACGTGGCTCAATAGGCTAATCCTCCGCCTGTGGCACCAGCAACCGGGTTCTAGTCCTGGTCGGGGCACCAGATTCTGTCCCGGTTGCCCCTCTCCAGGCCAGCTCTCTGCTATGGCCCAAGTGCTTGGGCCCTGCACCCCATAGGAGACCAGGAGAAGCACCTGGCTCCTGCCTTCGGATCAGCGCGGTGCGCTGGCCGCAGTGCACTGGCCGTAGCGCACTGGCCGTGGCGGCCATTGGTGGGTGAACCAACGGCAAAGGAAGACCTTTCTCCGTCTCTTACTGTCCACTCTGCCTGTCAAAAAAAAAAAAAAAAAAAAGGATGTTTACTATAATAACAATGTAACAGATGCATTTGAGAGGAAGGGGATGGAGGAAACTATGTTAATGAGGGTTCTGAAATATCCATTTTAGGCAATTCAATATTGAGTGGCCATGTTAGTGTACATCAACAAGCTAAGGCAGCTATGGCATCTCCAGGTGGTGTAACCATATGGAATGCCATTGTATGTGCAACTGACTCAAATATTGTTATGTGGCATTTTAGTGTGTAACCATATGTATATATGATTATTGCTATACTCCCCAGTGCAGGAAAAGGGGACTTTCAAAAGAATAAGTTGATTAATTTATTTTTAATTAACTTATTAAATGAATTTTCAGGGACTGCACATACCATTGCAGTTTGCTGCCTGATAAGTAACTGAGGTCAACAAAAAGTTCATCACAGTAGAGATTACACAGGATTTTTTATCCTCTCAAGATGTGTATTAATGGTAATTGTTGACATAGCATATTGATAAAAAGCTTATGACAAAAATTAGGGATGCAAAAATCTCAGGAGGTTAGAGTTCTAGAGTCCACGTAACATCTCCAGTTATTACCCTTGCGGTCACTGTGTACATAAAGATACAGATTGAATTTCAAAAGTTCATAGAAATTATTTATGAAGCCAAGACGATTCTCTTGTTGAAATTCCTGATTTACCAAAATGCACTTGAGAAGAGCACAGAAGAGCTCTTGTGTTTTTTTAGCCAATTAGAGACTGCTTTGTGAGGCCAAAGCCACGTGGTTCTGTGGTTACAGTTATTACCATTTTGTACTATTTGCCTATATTTATTAAGCAATTTGAATTGCTGATTTCCTTTCCTAAACAGTAGTCTTTGTAACAAAAAGTTAGTCTAGCGTAATGCTTTTTTATTTTGCGTTGCAAATTTGAAGTGAAACGTGTGCTCTGGTGATGCTCTGAGCAACCATTTGAGTCATTCTTCCTGTATTATGCAAGGCTGACTTTTCCAAAGTGTCAACTAGCACTTGACTCTGAAATCATCATCACCGTGCCTATTGGCTTGGAGTAGGGTGCTGAGTACAAGATGTTACTTATGTCCTCCATAGATATTTTTAAAAGATGGGGAGCTTGACTGTGGTGTTACTCAAAATGAAATTTTATAATATTCATGGATAGTAAAAAACCAAATTTAAAAGTTGAGACAAGAGAAACATTAATATTGAAAGGCAAGTAGGTAAGAGATAAGGGAACAGACAGATAAAAAAAAAGAGCTTCCATCCTCTGGTTCATTTTCCAGATGGCTGCGGCAGCTGGGTCGGACGAGTTGGAAGGCAGGCGACAGGAACTCCACGTGTGTGGCAGGAGCACAGGCACTTGGGCCATCTGCTGCTTTCCCAGGTACGTTAGTTGAGAATTACTTTCGGAGTAGAGCAACCATGGCTCAAACTGGTGCTCATACAGGATTTGGGCACCCTCAACATGTTGCATCACAAAGGCAGCTTCCTGACCGTCTGTTTGAAGGCAAAATTTCCCTTAGGTGCTATGTGTAGTGTGGTGAATCCAACAGGTGCATTT